>NW_024581127.1:20821490-20831829 GCF_017639235.1 Corvus kubaryi
TTTTTTCCAACCTAAACAATTCTATGATTCTATGGTTCTGTGATGCAGAAAATCTGATTTGTTTATCAGGAGATGTGAGAAATGGGGACTGTAATTTGTGCACTTCCTCTAAATATGCTGTTGTTCAAGGGGGTTAACTAGCATGTTTTCACACTGCATTTTCAATCTCCCCCTACTAAACACACAGAAACTTTTAAATTCAGATGATTTTTTATCAAGAGTTACACTTTAAAGATGAGCTAGTTGGGAAGAAGACCAACCTGTCTAAACAGAGAACTTTGGCTGGAACTCAAGGAAAAAAAGGAGAGTTTATAGTCTTTGGAAGAAAGGGCAGGCAACTCAGGAGGACAACAAAGATGTTGTGAGGCTATAGAGGGAGAAATTTAGAAGTCTGAAAGCCCAATTAGAATTTAATCTGGCTACTGCTGCAAAAGACTATAAAATATTTTTCTATATATCACCAGCAAAAGGAGAGCTAAGGAGATTCTTCGTTCTTTATTGGATGTGTCTAGAAGCATAGTGACAAAGGATGAGGTGTTTAATGCTTTCTTTGTCTCAGCCCTTAATAGCAAGACCAGTTGTTCTTTGGGTACCCAAACCCCTGAGCTGTAAGACAGGGACAGGAATCAGAGTGAAGCCCTCATGATCTAAGGGAAAATGATGAGTGACCTGCTACACCACTTGGGCACAGAGAAGTCTGGTTGGGTCTGGTTGGGATCCACCTGAGTGTACTGAGGGAGCTGGCAGAAGTGCTCACCAAGTCACTTTCAATCGTTTACCAGCAGTCCTGATGAAGCAGGGAGGTCTCAGGTGACTGGAAGTTGGTAAATGTGATGCCCATCCACAAGGAGGGGCAGAAGGAGGATCTGGAGAACTACAGACCTGTCAGCCTGACCTC
Organism: Corvus kubaryi; assembly: GCF_017639235.1. Classification (NCBI taxonomy): domain Eukaryota; kingdom Metazoa; phylum Chordata; class Aves; order Passeriformes; family Corvidae; genus Corvus; species Corvus kubaryi. The sequence goes on from NW_024581127.1 coordinate 20,822,389, forward strand.
AGCACTGCAAAAGGTCATGGAGATCATCTTGAGTCCCATCACGTGGCATGTGCAGGACAACCAGGGGATCAGGCCCAGCCAGCAGGGGAGCGTGAAAGGCAGGTCCTGCCTGCTTAATCAACCTGAACTTCCATGGCAGTGACATGCCTAGTGGATGAGGGGAAGGCTGTGGATGTTGTTTACCCAGACTTTAGTAAAGCCTTTGATGCCACTTCCCACAGCATTGTCCTGGAGAAACTGGCTGCTCATGGCTTGGATGGGTGCACTGTCTGCTGGGTAAGAAACTGGCTGGATGGCTGGGCCCAGGTAGAGGTGGGGAATGCTGCGACATCCAGTTGCCAGCCAGTCACTAGTGGGGTTCCCCAGGGCACAGTATTGGAGTGAGTCCTGTTTAACATATGCATCAATGACCTGCACAAGGGGATCAAATGCACCCCTATGACAGCTGGTGAGGGGTCAGTAGCTCTGACCAAGGAAGCTGTGACCGGTCCGGAGAGATGGTCCCAAAAGAGATCCTCTTCCCAAAGCCCGGTGTCTTCCCTCAGCTGCTAGCTAGGAGGGCCGATGCAGAAGCTGTCAGCTCTTTAGTGATTGTCAGCTCGTGATTTCAGCTCAGCTCTGCAGGGCAGCCTCCAGGCCAGACCAGGGAGAGAGAGATGAGAGGCTCGTGTAGCTGTTCTGCACAAGGTAGCTTTATTATCCGTACTCCGGCGAAGGGGAGCCAGGGACGAGCATCTCTCTGCCCTCGCAGGGACAGGGGGCTAGGATACAGGGGTGGGTGTCAGAGGGTAAAGGCCAATGGGCTACAAAGGATCTGCACAGGGTCTCCCAGAGGATTCTGGGTTTGTCTTCTTCTCACCGTAACTGCAAAGTGGCTGCCTTTCCAGGGGAGTTCTGCTGGGAGATTGAGCAATCTCCTTATCTCAGCAGACGTCCCTCCAGGGCAGTGGATGGGCATACCCTACACCCTCCCACCACCACCACCACAGAACACCTATCTGTTGAGTGCTTGCTGCATTCAAGTGCTATTTAGTGAACTAATGTAAAGTACCATTGTAGGGCAAGAGAGAAATAGATTCAATATCTAGGCATGCAATCACAAAGTTGATTATATGAAGATGCCATTGTGAATGTTCACCCTGTCTGTACCCTTCTACCTATTCATATTCAGTTAATTTTATTCTTGCAGAATACAGCTTCTAAGAATAAATGTAACTCATGAATAAAATAAGGCATACCATATAAGAATAGATAATAACCCTCTGCTTTCTGCAAACTAAAATTGTTGCAAGTAAAATTAATTTTATCAGGAGAGAATCATGTAAATAAAAGAATAGACAACTTGAGCTCTGCAAATTAGAGTTCAGATCTAAAACTCATCCTTTTCCACTCAAATATGGTTCTAGTTCTGCCGTATTGGCAAATTCTTAAACCTGTTTTTACTAATCATTCTCTTGCCCCTTTCAACAGCCTGAATGTGGAAATCCTAGGTCTTAATGATTAGCATTCAGCAAAGTACTAAGATCTTCCTATCTTAGTCCACTACATCTGAGTATCAAGAGCGCACAAGTGCACTCATACCTTACCACCATGGAGCTTTACTTTACACTACAGGAAAAAAACCAACAAGTCACATTGTGCACGCTTATTCCTGGTATGCTTCTTCACTCCATCTGCTGATCCTCAGCAACATCAGCTCTGTTTCTAATACACACAGTCACTGGTATAACTTCTGTTTCTCCTCTCTCATTTCCTGATGAATAGTCCTATTTCTATTATCTGCTTCTGGTGCTAGACAGAAACCATGCAAATAATAAAATTCTCGTAAGAAAGACATGGCTCTATTGTAAATGTAATATAAAAAATAACAAATATGACTAATTCTGTAACAATATGAAATGCATATATATGTATATATATGTTGTACTTTAGCTTTTGTTGATTTTGCTGTTGTTCATGGTCTATAAAAACTGTATGTTCTTCCAGAAGTATCAAATAGCAACAGATGGTTTATATAGTGCATTATACACTTTAAAACCATAAAGAACAACATTATTAGGTTTTTCTTTGTCTAGGCTCAAAACTTAGCACTCATTCAAATTCTTCGCTTGCAGTGTTTTTTTAATGTTTTAATAGGCAATAATTTTCAAAAGAATGTAGGAAGTATTAATTTATTTTACTCATCTTTAAATAGTCACAGAATTATTTCATTTTTAATAGTTGTCAGTACTAAATAACAAAACATAAGAGTAAAGTTATATGCCAAAACCCAGCCTCTGTAACAACACATCAAACAAAATGTGTGCAGTTTCATGTGACATAAGACCTTTAAGTGAACATTTTTTAAATTTTTTTTTTCAATTCAGCTTACATTTTCTTCTTTTTAAAACTGACAGGACTGGAAATAGAATGCATCCACTAATATGAAAGAAAAACATTTCATAATATCGGCCTAATTTTTGGTACACCATTACATTTGCTTCCAGTGATGTATCATTACCTTTGTAGTTAACCTTGAAACCAATTGAGCCCACACTTTCATCTGTTTGAAGGTGCAACCACATCTGATTGCTCATGCTCACAATTAAGTCTGGTACAAAGCTCCCGGTTAACCTACAGATAGAAAAAAAATTCTGTAAGGCTATTAAGCATTAAGTAAGTAGATTTCTTTCTTCTTGTAAGAAATCGAAATAACTATTAAGCATTTTTCTAATGTTTGTTTTTAAATTCATTGCATTCAGCTCACACTAAATTGGTTATTTACTGGCTGGCTAGCCAAGACAACTCTCACGTTTCATGACTGGAAATTTGATAGTAGCCTATAAACATATGCAACTGCTGCTTATGTTGTATTGAAGTAGTTCATCTCACTTTCAGTTGCTGCTCCAGAAAGACATGAAACCTCCCTAATCCTTAACCTTATCTGTCAATCCTGTGTCAATTACTCAGGCACATGAAGGCATATCAATGGCACTAGAAGACCATATGAGGCATTATAGTGATTCTTTGATTTTTCTGGTATGCAACTACCCACTTTGGAATACATGCCTTGCATATTTAAAAGAAAGCTGCTATTTTTAGGCAGCATTATTATGAAAGTCCATGTGTTCCCTGCACTCTCTCACTTCCCCTCATCACCTCTTTTACAACAAAGGACGAACAGCCTGACAAAACTCAGATGTTGTCTATTCCTTCATTAAGAAAACTAACAAATGTCAAACCTTAAAGCCTTTAACTGTTACAGGATGCTGATTAACTAGAAAAAACTAAACTTGATTTTCCTTTTTAATTTTTTTTTAAATTTTAATATTGTTTGCAAAAATCTGTCAATCAGTGCAATCCTAAATGTTGACTCTATTTGCTGAATGAACAGTGTGATAGCAAAAAGGAATGTTGTGAAAGCTGCAGTTTTATGTTATATTGCATTTTTTTCCCAAAATTTTGTCTCAAATTTGGTTATAGCTTATTATCTTAAACAAAATGCTGAAAAGTTTCCAGATACTTTTCACTCTTGTAAAGTGGATCACAAGCCCAATGCTTTATAACAGTGAAAACTGTTCATTTTTTGAAGTTCTAACCATTCTTTAAAGCTAGCTGAAACTTAAAATGGACTATTTAAAATGTATTTTACAGTTAATTTTAGTTCTTCCCTCTGGTCTTTTTTAGCTTCCTTCTGCATTAAATAGTCTGCTGTGGGAAAAATTCATGTCTGTTTCCCACATCTGTGTTCACAGATGGAGCTACTAGAAAGACTCTTGCCAGAACTGAACAAGTAAATGCCTGGCCAAAATAACAGATTAACTGCTCATTCCTGCACTAAGGGAAAGTGTCTTCAGTGAGTTCAGTCTTTGCCAAATTAGTAGATTAACAGGATGTTCCTGAGAAACAACACTGATGTAACGGCTAACAAAGTTTTGTAATTGTCACTGTTGACTGACAGTACATATTTTGAATATTAAGGGAATTGAGAATATTAATATCTCTGTTGTGTCAGACAGAATAATTCCTATGATAAAAATCCATCAAAACATTCAGCATTTCCATTTTCTGAAATTAATTATAAATACATTTTTTAAATCCATAGTTTTAACAAGAAATGCTTTCCAATTAAATAGTACAGGAGGAAAAAAAATACCATTTTAAAATACATTAAAAAAGAAAAATAGAAAGAATAAATCAACAGAACACAAAAATCTCTTGTTACTCTATTTTTTAAGTCCTTAGGGATCCCTGTAAAACATGTGGGAAGGGGCCACAGAGCAATATGATCCAGAAAAAACAGTATTATATGAAAGAAGCTACTTAAGATAATAATGAAACTCTGCAGTTGAGAATTATTCTTTCTGTGCTTCTGGGGGTTTATGTGGCTTCCTCTACCCGGACTCATTACCTAGATTCCTCTCCTGGAAATACACGTTCCCTTTTAAGAACTGAATAGTGAACACTGACAGCAGGAGAAATGGAAATACGCGGTTATGATGTCTCCCTTTTTATTAAACAGCTTAACAGTTACAACACTCAGCAGGGTGTTTTCCACCTCTTTCTCTATGACTCCAGAACTACTCCTCCCACATACTTGTGACATATATTCTCCCCCTGAGAGAGTACTCTGAAGACTGGATTTGAGGATATTCAGAAGATTGTAACACTCTCCATTTGCTGAAGATGGCCTGTAATATGAGATTGGACATATGCACAGCCAACACAGCAAGCACACTAAAAGATTGAGTTTCATGTCTTGTACACTGGATTTTCCATGTTACAGGAACCAGTGTCTAGATAGATATTGTATTAAAAGTCACCTGCAGCAAATGTCAGACCAAACTGCTGAAACCAAACTTCCAAATATCCCGATAAAGTGCTGTGACTGATGCATGAAGGGAGAACTCACCATTTCTTCTCCTTCTTCCCCTCTATCCCTTGGTAATAACACTTAATTCTGTTCCACCTTGAATCTTAGTTCAATAGGAAAGCACTAAGAATGCCTTCATATTAGTCATCTGGTCAAACAGACTAAAAAAAATATAGCAATCAGGTTTAAGTTCACTTGGGTGCCAGGCTCACCAGGCTGGAGCAGACTGTCGCATTGCTGGGTGCATGGATATACAGGCTCAGAATTATAGGCACCCAGGGAAACTTAATGGCAAGTACTGAAAAGGCATTGGAGTTTAGCTACTTCCGTGATTAACATCAGCAGAATAGGAATAATCAGGACTGCAATTATCAATTTAGGAAGCATAATTCTATTGAAATGCCACTTAACTTCAGTTTTTGCTTCTGCACCTTCCTATCAAACAGCGCCCAGTAAAACCATCAGATTAAACACTTGGGTAGGTTTCCTGATTAACTCCGATAAGTTGGAAGACAAATGTTTTCACATTATTAACATGTAAACCAGACATATTTAAACCAATGTTCTTCAGCAATTTTCTGGGGGGAAGATAATTATTTTAAAATTTAAAATCCAAAAATTAAGTTATACAACAGCTGATTTGTTTGCTATGCATCATATCTCAGACAAAGTCTGCATGATTCACAGGAGAGAAAAGTTTTACATGGTTTTTACAGTACTCAATTATCTTCCATCTTCTATGTCATTTTTTTATGCATTTTAATCCTAGTAACTTCACCATTGATACTTCTGATCACAGAATAAACATTCTACTGTTAAAAAAACATAATATACTTGTGGCTTAGTATATAATGTTACTTAATATTAAACCCCCATAACCTCATGGGGAATCTTTTTGCTTTTCCAGGATCTTCATAGTAATAATTCTTTAAAATTAATTACCTGGTTATTTACAGAACAGATTCTCTTATCGTATGTTAACACTTGACAATTCTAATTAACTTTTTTAATTTAAAAAAATTACTCAGGATTCTTTTATGTTTGTGACACTTTTAATAGGGTAATTCCATCATTTCTCCCCAACCTAAGGTACATCATCAGAAATCATTTTATAAAATGCGAACATCTTCAATGAAATACAATCTGGACAGACTGTTCTACCACATGACTCAAAATTTAAAATATTATTGCACTTTGCCTTAATGCATTACTGTAATTCAGTAACAATACTTTAGTTAAACTTTAATAAGAACTTATGAATTTGCACTTAATAAAGTTCCTTTCCACAAGAGAGAATATTCCACATAGTTTAGGAATCTAAGAATAGCTGAAACTGAACTCCAGCATTATCAGCAATATTTTTTGAATGATTGGTACTGCTTAAAAAGTAGAATTTACAGTATTTCCACACTTCTCAAATTGATTAGTAGTAGCAATTAACTCATCTGCAATCCACTAAGAGACTGAATTGTCATAAAGCAATTGCACCATAAATACCGGGCCAAATGGTGGTCTTTTCATTGATAATAATCCTAGAATCAGACATTTAGGTTGGAAAAGACCTTTAAGATCATCAAGTACAACAGTTAAACCAACACTGCCAAGTCCACCACTAAACCATGTCCTTAAACACCACATCTACACATCTGAACACCTCCAGGGATGGTGACTCCAACACCACCCTGGGCAGCCTCTTCCAATGGCTGACATTGGAACAGTGTCCAATCCTTCTGACACTGGTCAGAAAAAAAAGCCAAAGAGAGTGTCTGCCCCCTGATAAGCGAGAGGGGAGAGCTGGTGACAACAGAGATGGAGAAGGCTGAGGTACTTCAGCGAGTTCTTTGCCTCAGTCTTCACTGGCTGTCAGGCTTCCCATTTCTTTCAAGTCCTTGATCCTCTGCATGGGAGCTGGGGGAGAGAGGTCACTCGCACTGTAAGCAAAAAGCAGGTTCAAGACCACTTGATGAAACTGGAAAGTCACAAGTCTAAGGGCCCTGATGACATGCATCCCAGGATCATAAGGAAACTAGCTGATGTTGCCAGGCCACTCTCCATTATTCAAAAAGTCATGGCCGTCACGTGGTTACTGGAAGGAGGGAAACCACTCCTGAGAGAAAGGAAGATCCAGGGAACTACAGACCCGTGAGCTTCAGTTCTGTGTTTGCCCTCCAGCAGATCGACACTCCTGTGCAACTTGGTGTCATCTGCAAACTGACTGAGGGTGCACTCAAACCCCTTGTCCAGACCATCGATAAAGATGTCAAACAAAATAGAATAAAACAAAACGGATAGAATTATTACAAAAACAACTGAAAATAGAAGGTCAGATAATCTATCCTCTGGATGATAAATATAAAGGGCATTTCATTAGAAAAATCTGTAAATCTTAGAAAAAATGTATGTTCTGTTCAAAGTTTTGCAATTACTAATATTAATGAGGTGAAATTAGGACAGAAAAAGAGTCAGACCTTGGGTTTAGTGTACTCAAACTAATTCTTGATATCATTCTTATGGTGAATAATGGAAAACTGAAATATATAAAATTGTTTTAATAGATTTCCAATAAATATACTGCAGGGAATATCATTCTAAGTAATCCTAATTTTGTTATTCTTTTGTTATGTAAATATATTTTGTACTAAACTTGTATCACATTCTTATCTGTGTTTCAATTACTAAATCATTTGAACTAATGATAACATCAGGTACTTGCAGAAAGGTCAGTTTATTTAAAATTAACAGCTAAATATTATTTGGCCATTAAAAAACGTTTTCTAAATAGCAGACAATCCCTTACATGCAAAGCATGGTTTTTAAGCATTAGATAACTTTTTTTTTTTAAATAAAATTGACTCAGATTTGAAAAAAATAAATCCAATGAACTTTAAGAGACATTCATTTCTCCTACATAATATTGACTTATTTAGACTAGAACTAGAGTTACATAAAATGATGAATTATAAGTAAGGCCTAATTACAGTGTTCTGCATATTTACAAGTGACTGTGGAATGAACAGAATTGCTGACTTATAACACTGTCTTGAAAATTTTACAAACTAAGTAATACAATTCTGAGTTTGTCTTCTTGAGACAGTTGTTAGTATTATTGCCACAAGCTAAGTGTTTGAGAAATATGGATTTTGAAGTTAATCAATGATGGTTAAGAATATTACATATCTATATATCTGGGTTCACACATTCTAGAAAAATGTCTGTGAATGAGAAAAATCTCATTCAATACTCAATGCTGGTTTGCAACATGTGGTTTAGGTAACACCCTCTTCAGCCTTTCTTTGTAGTAATTTTCTTCACTATGTTAACTTTCTCTTCTGAGTTATCCATAATAGTCAATAAGCAAATTAAAGTCAAGATGTTATAGTACATCTTTTGTCATGATAACCTTGCTAGGAGACCATAAAAGTTTGTGCACAAGTTATCCATGTATCTATTTTCCATTATGTTCTTACACACTTTTAATTTGAGAACACACAAAGGGAGCACAATAGTCCCTAAAATTTACATGTGTGTCTGTACCATGTCTTTCAAATTTCTGATTCTAGCTCATCTTTTTCTTTTGTGATGTCCACTTCATCTCTTTCTGACTTCAGAACAGTAAACACATAACAGTGTACTTAAACTGTCACCTTTAGTAAATTTAGAAGCTCAGCGAGATTAGTTTTTGCTCAGATTTATCTGATTCTAATAATTATTTAGTCTCAGCAAAACACATGAATCACATTCTCCAATGTATACAAACTGTAAATGCAAAAGACTTACACTTGAAGCACAGTTTTAGGATCACCCACTTCTCCTCCATCACCAATTGTCAGTGTGTCATAGCCAATCTCCAGATCAAATTCTTCAAAATTTATCTGAATAACCTACATATATAAATAAAATAAGTAAATAAAGTAAGTAAATATATTTTATAAATAAATAAATGTACTGGAGAGATGAGTCTGTAAATTAAGCTTTTCAGCAATGTAAATAAAACCAATCTTCCAATTAATAATTGCATGTAAGTTTAGTGTATTTCACAATAAATTAGTGTAATTAACCCCAAAGGTTTGGATCATGAAATACGAATTATAATAACTTTTAGGTATCATCACTCTGCTGACCTCCTCGAAGTGCCACAATTTCACTTATTTATGTAGTTGTTACATGTTTATTACAGTTCTGGGTAATTGCATTACATTTTGATTACTATATACTCAAAGGGCAGGATAACTAACTGGATTTTTTGCAATACCACTGTCTTCAAATACCAACTAAATAATTGTACCTCACTGAGTAAATTCAGTGAAGGTGAAGAATATGATTTACTCCTGACATCTATAATCTGGCTCAAGGAGGACAAAGATGCATCAAAGGCAAAAGTAATTTTATTTCATGAAGTTGAGTAAAATACAACTATGAGAAGAATAGCCATTCTTAATATCCTGTAAATTAAATTGCTTTATGCATATTTCTGCTGAAGGATAAAAATTTCAGCTATATTTTAATAAAAGAATGCATTTTTTGATTTAGAACAAAAAGAGGAGGGAAGGGAAGGGAAGGGAAGGGAAGGGAAGGGAAGGGAAGGGAAG
>NW_024581127.1:20831839-21128036 GCF_017639235.1 Corvus kubaryi
AGGGAAGGGAAGGGAAGGGAAGGGAAGGGAAGGGAAGGGAAGGGAAGGGAAGGGAAGGGAAAGCACATTGTTTCCACCCATGAATTAATCATGGTAACTCTGTCTTTAGTTCCTCAAAATTTCATATAGATAAAAATGACAGAATACTTATACATAGTAATTTTAATACTGTAATAAATTGTCTTCTATTACAGTTATAATTGAGAGCTGAGAGCATTTGTGTTTAAAGATGTGGATGCCATTATGATGGATTATTATCATGTCCTTGAAAGCTCATATTACTTTGTTACACTGGGGTTCTGGGAATTGAAGAACGATATGTTTCTATGAGCAAAAGCCAGTACAGGCAAGTGGAAAACTGATGTATGTTCCAAGGACTGCAATTTGTTCCAAAGGAAGGAGAAACACTTTCCTTTACAGGTGTAAATGATGGTATAAGTACCCTGAGGAACAGCCAGTGTGGCACATTCACATATACAAATGAATGTGTGTACATGTATATATGTGTGTCATACCCCAGGGACTGTAGTCAAGTACAGAGAGTTAAGAGAGGGCAGATGGAAAGGACATGGAAAATTGTGTAGGCAAGCAGCTGATTTGCTCTAATTGAGTAAAGAGGAGAAAACCACACATAAATCTTCTTAATGTTCTTAGTTTAAAAAAATATTCTGTACATTGTGTGCTGTTCTAGCCACAAAATTTGTAAGACTAGACATAAGAATTTAAACTGAAATCCATAACTAAATTTAAGGGTGACACATATTCAGTACTTGAAAAACCAACCAACAAAAAACAAAAACAAAAAACCCCCAAACCAACCAAACAAAAAAGCCATCATTTTTGGTCCACTTTTAAATTCTGTGCAATTAGATGTGCAGTTACATCAGAACAGAACAGACTCCACAATAAAACATGGGTAAATAATGTAAGTTGAATTCAACTTGAAAGTATATTTCACTTATTAACAGTGAAATATATTTTGAAATAACATTGTAGCAAAACCATCAATACTATATTCATAACAAGAAGAAAACCGAGATAGCGAAAGAATTGTATAACTAATTCATGATCAGAAATCTTAATCCTGTTTTCCATTAAACACACGAAGAAATCTAATCTCATTATCAGATTTTTTTTTTGGTAAGTGCAACAGTGATATTTTTTTAAATTAATATCCTAGATATTTTATATTAGTTGAGTGCCACTAAATTGATACAAGCCATCTTTCTTTTTGCAATTTAAGTATTTGTCTATATAAGTTGTGTTAGAAAGGTAAAACAAGTTTTCTTTAGCACACTCAACATTATCCCATGCGATGTGTATTTCATCAGAGAAGACCGAGGTTAAGGAAAATATAAGTTTTAAGATATGTTTTTTTAAATCAGGAATGACAAAAAATGGTTTTCTTTATTTCACTGCAGAAATGTAAGATTTTTGTCATTCTTTTTTAACAATGCTCACAAATAAAAAGTAAGAGAACTTCCTGAAAAACATCTGTCTCATTAAGGAATACTGTGGAACAAGAAAAAATAAACAAATTTAATTTTCTTGTTCAAATAATAGGCTTCAGCTTCAATCTTTCCACTAGTCTCTAGGGAATCCCCAAATTATTGATGATTCTGTTGTAATCTGGCTGCTCTGATAAAATCTCTCACTTTTCTACACTCTGAAATTCTTTTCTGAGATAAAGTGAGCTTTTTTTTTACTTTTAATCAAAAGAGATGTACATTAAAAAAAAAAAGTTTCTAACTTGTTTCTTCTCCATTAGTAGTTTTCAGAAAAGGATGTTTAATTACAAGATTTTTGTCTCTCTCTCTTTGTAAGTCACCTAAAACTGTGATAATGAGATAGGTAAGACACTGAAAATGGTAGTTCTATAAAGCCACATGAGCATAGATTAGTCTACATTTGCCTTGTATCAGATTCTGGGAAACAGTCACAGTTTTAAGACAATAAGAAGCAGTGATGTCATTAATAACTTCAAAAATTTAAGACTATATAAAAAAATAAAATATAGCAACTGGCTATAAGAAATTTGAAATATTTACATTTGATAATCTTATTCTTGTGGGTGTATTACCAGGATTTCTTCTTAGAAGTTTTTGATTCAACAGAAAATTAGAAAATGCTTCATCTTTGCGCAAAATTGACACTAGTAAATCAAAATCAGAAACAGCAATCACCAAATAGAAGCATATTTTCTGTATAGTAAAAAGTAAAATATTATTCCTTGAGGCAGGAAATCATTTTGTTTACCATGCATACCCCTGCTGGAAGAGGGTTAAAACCAGTTGCTAATGGCTACTCGACTCTATAGTATCAAAGAAGTATTTCATAACTCCAGGTCATTAAAAGGTAAACAAGCTGTATGTACCAGTTAATACACAACCCATTTCAAATTTAGGCTTAACATAACCTAACATGATTTACAGCACTAACTTTGGAAGTGGTAAATTAAACTTGCCATTTATTTAACAAATATGCTTGTCAGCTGATATTGAAGACATTTAATTTTAAGGGAATTTTCAAAAATAGAGCAAAGTAACATAGAAACAGCAGAGCTGTCAATATTCAACATGCAAGAGACAAGAAACTAATTTACTAAATATGTAGTGTACAAGGATTTATATGTTTCTACTGTAAAAATAAACCTTGTATACTTTATGGAAATTCATCTTTGACATGCAAAGTACACACACAATTTACAATACAAAACGTACTTGAAGTCCTTCTAAATATGCCAACAAGCAAGAAAATAAGTAGTCTTAGGGCTATGTTTTCAGAGTCTTTGTTTTACAACATCAGCTTCAGTTTGATCACACTCAAAGTCAGTCAGACTTGCAGTGCTTATTAAATTTTAGAATGCTGAAAATGTGTTTTGCTGATATCAGCATTTAAAGTTGATGATGCTGGAACCTTTTAAAATAAAAACTGAAATTTAGGTGAGTAAATAACTTAAAACTTTTTAATAAACTTTCCAAAAATTCTGCTTTTACCAGTTATCTGACAGTGTCTTCCTTCATTTTTCTGAAAAATCTATAAATGGAAAACCAAGTTGGATGGCATCCTTGAATCAGTTTAACATTAGAGTAAAACCTGAGGGTAATTCTACTTTTTAGTTTGTTGTTCATAAGAATAAACACTTCAGAGAAAGCTGTGATGATTTATTAGTATATTCTACATATTTTTAAATCAGACTAGCATTACTAAAGTGTGCTATTGATCTGGTTAGTAGATGCATAGTAATCAGAATCACAGGGGCAAGTAGTTTTCTTGATCTATATATTCCAGTAAAGTCTTTTTTTCCAGTTTCCCAGAGCAAGATTAAAGCATTAATAAAAATGAAATAAGATCCATGGGTTTTATTGATGCATATAAAGAGTGATCATGCTATAATATATTTATGTATTTATTGCATTTATCCACTGACCCACAATCTCATTCAAAGCTGAATAGAAAAAATGAGGGATCAGAAAACATTTTCAAATGACAAGGGAACATCAGGGAACAACACTACGAACAAAAATATTTCACCAGTGATGTGTCTGAGCTACATGATTCTGGATAAAAGGATTATACTATAAAAAGTGGGTTCTGGAAGGCACAAGAAGCAAATTTCAAAGATTCCATCTCAGGCACTTTGCCACCATTCTTGATCTATTATTTTACACATAATGAGTTGACTAATGATACCAGATACGTATCTCTATGACTTCAGAATTGAGAAGAATATCTTAAAATTAGTCAATATAATAATTACAATAATTTTCTTTTTTAGAAAAAGATATTCAGTAGTCCATAAAAGTTTTGTGCCTTTATAGTAGCATTTGTGATAAATCCAGCAGGTATTTATACATCAGCTACAATTGTTCTGATACAAGCTAATAATATCTTGAATTTTGTTTCAGAGGATATTATTAACTATGTCCCTATGCACTACTGCGAGGAAAAAGGAATCTTTTATTTTCTCTTCCTCCATATACACACTATATAAGAAACCAAAGTATTTGCAATAAAATATGCTGACCTGTGCACTCTTTATTCTCTACAAAAAAATACAAAAGTAGATAAACAGAAGGCAACAGTCTCTCTACCTCTGGGTCTGCTCTTGCTATTTATAAACCCAAAAGCAATTAACTTTTAATGTCTGACTTAAATTGAAGTTATAAAACCAGAAGAAAATAGTAATAAAAGGCAGTAACACTAATAATAATCATCCAGTCTTTACAGAAAAAAAAAAAAAGTCCTATTTAAAAAATAACTTTCTGAAAATTATAATTATGTACTTCGGTCTCCAATTACTTTGTAAGAACTTTTTCAAAGGAATCATTGGGGCAGAGATCTAATTTCTAACAAATTTCAGTAGGTGTACCTTCTTTCTGTGCCTTGGAATATATCCTTTAGAAGCCCCTCTTTGGGCAAAACTCCAGCTCAGAAGTAAAATGGAAAAAGATTTTATTGAATAGTTAATGACTACCTTGAGAACTTCCTACAGCTTTCCAGAGAGAACGTGCTCAAAAGGATGTGTTCCAGACAACAGGTTTTCCAAACAGTTGCTCAACATGTGTATCTAGTTCCTGATAAAATTAGCTCCCTCAAGATTTTTCAAAGAAAGTAGTGTTCCAGGCAAAGTACTCAACTTTTAAAAATTTCAAAACATACAAAGCAGAATGGTGTGCAACAGAGGCAAGTATATGTTCTTCAGAACTGCTGAAGGGAAAGTGTAAAGATACCAAGTTGCATGTACTTCTATATGTGCATCCGTTATCCTGAATTTTCCAATGCAAATGTAACTCTAACAAAATTTTCAGATGTATAGTAACATTTTCACTCCATAAAATGGGACATTCTACCTGTAAAATAATGATGAAGTTTCTAAAGGTGTTATGAATCTTTTCTCCTTACAAGAGTAGTTAAGTATAAGCTAAGATACAGCTTAAATGAGCTATATATTATATAATATTAAGAAATGAATATGAATTAAAACATCCTTCCATGAATTTAACATCTAAGAACTGTTGTGTAACATAAGAATAGTTTAATTGGTTCTTTTGTAGTTACATATTATATGAACAAAACATAATCCAAACTGAAACAGCCTAAATCGTAAGCACCTCTGTCCCTTCAAATTTAATTAAATCTTTGAGTGTCAGACTGCATGAAAAAGGTTGGAAGGGGGGGGGGAAGAAGAAAGGTGGGGGGGAGAAAGACAGAAGAAAACCTGGAGGTTCACAGAACATTAGAGAAAAAAAAGCTGCCAGATAAATGCTCATTATTATTACACGTGATATATGCTCACCAGTTGAAAAGGATAGTCACTTTATTGTTGACTCCCTTTCTTGGAAATTCATCATATTTAAGTGTAGACATCTACAGTGAAAACAGCTGTATTTGATGTAGGCTTCTTCAAAAACAGTGAAAAAACCTGTCAAGAGTGTAATCTATTTCATCAAAAGGTAGATAATTCACACTAGATCAAACAGGTAAGAAGTACCTATTTGTTATTTGTCTTGTCTATAAAGTGAGATTAGGCATTTATACATGGATATCTATGCTGAGGGCAACTGAAATGTACTTAAGTCACATAAATTTATTATATTATTATATCATTTTGAATCCTTTAATTTGGAGCAGTTATAGTTAAAAACAAATGGATAGTCCTCCCTTGTCCTGAGAACAAATGCATGTTAAATTAGCAGCATAGAGATTTTTTTATTTTTCTGTTATAGTTTTCTGTTTGTATATAAGTATGACTTATATTTTGTTGACTTGAATTCACTATAGGAGTTTCTGAGATTAATTATTCAGAGCAATACAGGATTCTACAATAATTTCAATATTTCCCCAAAGGGAAATGAATGAGTGCAAATAAATCATTAACCAAACACATTGTCTTTTACTGAAGTTTCTGTTTATCATGTTCCCAACAATAAAAATTGTTAGATAACTTTTATCTTGGGAGACAGAATATTAACCTCTAGGCAATTATTTCAGATTGGATTTTCCATTTTTTTCTCACATTAAATATCTTAATATTTGCAAATGCTGTCACATTCTACTTATAAAAATTACTAGCAGTTGTACTTAAAATTAAGTTACTTTCACTTATTTTTATTAAGCTACTAGAAAAAAAAGATAAAACTTTTGATCTAGACATTGAAGGAAACAACTGGTTAGTAACTAAATTTAAGATGGTATACGAATAGCATTTGTACCTAGAAGATAGCAAGAGAAGAAATGTTAGAACTTGAAAATTCTTGGCACCTTTCTAGTTCCAGGACACTGGTTATTGGTCTACCATTTCTGCAGACATTATCTGGCAAAATCTCATGGTATGAATGATCCAAACATACTAGCAACAGCAAGAAATCCACCTCACTGAAAAAGATTCACAAGATGCCTATTTTCTCCATTTTTCACTGTTTACTCTAGCAAGAAAAAAGCTACCCAAAGACTGCTAATGATCTCTGGTTGCCTTTGTCACTGGTAGAAGTGAAACTAGGCAAGGAGAAGAAAACACATCCTGTTTGCATCTGAGTGTCCTCATATGCCCTCAGGATGGTTATTTGCTTTTTTGCTGAGAATATTTGACTACTTCCCAGAAAGTAAATGATGTGCATTTATATCTGATGGTACAAGCTAATGAAATACTGCTGTCTGATTGATTGGCTTTACCTCCATAATCTTCCATAGAACTGCAGGTTCCTTCATCAAAATAATTGTGTTATCATACATCTGATTACAGAAGAATAGTTTCAGCAGGAAAATATATTGAATCAATCATTTATTGTAAGACTTAGTTATCATTTTATTTAAATTATTTATACTAGGTATAATATTATTTAATATTACTGCTACCATGGTGCAGCTAATCCTGGAAAAAATTCCTGGAAAATTAAGGACAAGAAAATCATCAGGAGTAGTCAGCATGGCTTTACCAAGGGGAAGTCATGCTTGACAAACTTTGATAGACTTCTATGATTAAATGACTCCCCTGGTAGACCAGAGAAAAGCAGTGGATATTGTCTCCCTGGGCCTCATGTAGGCCTTTGGCATCGTCAAGATATTAACAGACAAGCCGTTAATGGGTGGCTGAGCAGACAGTGAGGTGGACTGAAAACTGGATGAAAGTCTGGGCAGAGAGGATGGTTATCAGTGGCACAAAGTCTAGTCAGATGCCAGTAACTAGTGGTGTATCTCAGGGGTCAACAATGGGACAAGTCTTCTTTAATATCTTTATTGGTTATCTGGATGACAGGGCAGAGCATACTCTCAGCAAGTTTGCCACAAGAGCAAGAAGAGAGTAGTGGTTAATATGCCAGAGGGTCATGCTGCCATGAAGAGGGACATCAATGGTCTGGAGAAATGGACCATTAAGAACCTCACAAAGTTCAACAAAGGGAAGCGCAAAGTCAAGTCTCTGGGCAGGAACTACCCCACATACCAATACCTATTCCGGGTCATCCAGCTGGAAAGCTGCTTTGCAGAATTGTATGTGGGGGTTCTTGTGGACACCAGGTTGAACATCAGCCAGCAATGTGCCCTTGTTGCAAAGAAGGCAAATACTATTCTCAGCTGCATTGCCATCAATATATTTTGCTACTTTCAAAGGAATATTTTAGGAAAACTCTAAAATGTTTTTGTGCAGGAAAAAGATCAACTAATCTGCAAAACCACAATGAAAAGATCATGCTCATCCTTCCCTCACAAAACTAATCTCAGTGTCAGAGTTTACAAAGAGAAAAAAATTACTATTCTCAAATAGCAAGATGATTGCAATCATATGAAAGGACTTGCCCCTGCTCCAGTTCTTCCTTTCAGTAGTTACCCAGAAAGGATATCCTTGCATCCAACATAGAAATCAGCCCTTTTTAATCCCACAGAGAGTAAGCCATCTGTTCCAAAAGAAAGCAGAGGTCACTAAGTGATGTCAGCCTCGCCTGATGGGCAGCTACACATCCTGAAAGGGACAGAAACACAGGAATCACACTGTGCCTTAGGTCTCAGTGCAAACCTTCAGTTTGTACTCTGAACGTGTCTTGGGTTTACATGGTAAAGTTTTGGGAGCAGAGGCACTGCAGGGTGAGAGGAAGGGGCTGATTTAGATTTTAACTATTCTTATTTTAACTATTCTAATTTTTTTGGCAGTAAATTTAATTAATTTCTCCAAGTTGAGTCTGCTTTGCATACTAGAATAACTAGTGAGTGATCTCTCTGTCCATATCTTCACCTGTGAGCTTCTCCTTCATATTTTCTGCACCTGTCCTGTTGAGGAGGGAGCATTATAGAACAGCCTAGTGGGCTGTAGAGGGATTCCTTGTGGAACGGGGGCATATGATACCCCAGGACAGTCTGGCCAACCCAGGGCTGCTGAGGAAGAGCCCCTGAACTGGCCTCAGGCTGCAGACAGGCCTGGAAGACACCTGGCAGCAGGCAGCCTTGAAAATCCTTGGCAAAGTTATACACTGGTCGGCTCCCCCGCTGCTTAGAGGCCATCTCGTGGGAATAGGGCGTGAATCTTTGCAAAGTAGATATAAGTTAGTGAAAGTAAACAATAAAGCAGAGAACGATACTCAAATTGTATTGGTGTTTGTGTCATTACTCTGGCTGGCTCCCCTGCACTCGGGACCCCCCCCGCTAAACCTGGTGCCCAAACAGGGACCCGAGTGATTTTTTTCACTTAAATGTGGTGTGTTTTTCGCTTAAATGTGGTTTCGCTTGAATGCGGCAAGACTGCCAATCATCACATCGGTGTTGGAGCCTGGGGAGCCGGAGCGGGAAGGGTCTCAAAGCCGAGTGAAGCTGGAGACCGGAGCTCGCGCGGCCGAGTGAGTCCCTGCAGGTAAGAAGCTATGGAGTACAAGGCAGGAACTCGCCTCCTAGCTAGTATCCTCTCTAAGAGAGGTGAGACTGTAAAAGATCGAGATCTTTATACCCTAATTACGCGGGCCCGGGAACAAGGATTTTTGAAATGCACTTCGCTTTTGTTTTCAACCGAAGCATGGTGGGAAGTTGGGAACAAACTGTGGCTGTCCACGATTGAGGGTGGAAAGGAAGGTAAAGAAGCTAAAGCTCTTGGATTAACTTGGAGAGCCGTGACTAACACCCTTGCAGAAATGAAAGCAGAGAGGAAGGTGACCACGGTGGCCATGGAAGCCCTGGGGGGTGGCGGCCCCAGACAGGAAAGAGATGGGGGTCTTACAGAGCGGCAGCCAGAGACCAGGGCAGAGTCCAGGGTTGTGTGATTCTTTGGGCTGACTGTGGGTAGACTGATGAGGGGAACAGCAGCACCCGTCCGCTCGCTGTGGGAGCTGCTGGACCCGGCGGGGAAGGAAGTTACCCCTCAGAAGTCTGAGGGAGAAATGGCTGCAAAGGCGGAAGTGCAGGTTCCCGACCCTGGGGGCGGGGTGCAGACGAGCAGAGGAGAAAAGAGCGGTCCTAGCTCCCGGCCGAAAATGGCAGCGCGCCACCTCCCTCTGCCGGACAGCGGATCATCGTCCGACAGTGAAGCAGCCTCTACGGCTTTGTCGCCTGCAGAGACAGAGCCAGCCAGGGCTGCCAGGGGTCAGCCCCAAGAGGAGGAAAACCACCGAGAGATGATGCGTGAAGTAATCAAGAAGCTTTCTGAATTGTCTACGCGTCAGGACATGCTGGAATCTAAGGCTTGCGAAACCATACCATCAGCACCGTGGCGTCCTGTGGACCCACCGGTCAAGATAGCCACCAGAACTCCTACGTTCCCGTCAGGAGAGCCAGGCACAGTGCCTACGGCCCCTCCCTTCCTGCAAGAGGAGGTGCAGCCATCGCCTCCATCAGCCCCAATGGTGAGGATTGACCCATTGCGAAGGAGATGGAATGGAGTTATCTGTGATGCTATCATTGAAGGAGACTCGCACGCCGTAGATGCCCGGGCCTGCCCTGGGGGATACAGGGGGACACTGCAAAGTGGGAACCCCATGACTAGAAGCTCTTGCAGCAAGCAAAGCAAATGGTCACCACACATGGCTTACGGTCCGAAGCTACACAGAGCATCCTGCAGTTTATCTTTACAGCAGATGTCCTGTGTCCTAATGATTGCATCAGCACTGCACAATTGTTGTTAACCCCTTCACAGTTCCTGCTCTGGGAGCTAACGTTAGAAAGTGGGTGGTATACGTGCCCGCCTTGTGCGGACTGTGATCAAAGGCAGAATCAAGGAAGGGAGTTGCGTAAATTCTTGGGTATAGCACCAGACACAGAGGTAGAGTGGGGAATTGTTTTGACTGTCTTGAGACAAGGGCATTGGCGGACATCTTCCATCGGCTGTCCGCCCATTTAGATCAAGTGAAGGCAGTACGGAGCGTGGCAGTGTTAGGGCGAGAGTGTAGCACACAGGTTCGTGTCCCGCGGCAGCATGTGGTGGCCCCTGAGAGCAGGGCAGCGACCAAGCAGCTCTGGGCCTGCAAATATTCTGAGAGGTTTGCTTCTCGTAAGCATCCTAACCGGGTCCCGCACAATGTTGACAGCAATCCAAAAGAGACAACACATGGGGGTCACCCTACCTGATTTAACAGGGCAAGACTCCATGTGTCTGAGCCTGGCCACACCAGGGGACCCATATTGCACCTGTTTAATCAGGGTCCCATATTTTAACCCACAAGACTTCCGAGGCACGAGCTAAACATAACTTCACAGATGCTTGACAAGCTAAGCGCAGATGTTACTAGTGTTAGGCATGCAGTATTACAAAATAGGGCAGCCATTAATTTTCTACTATTAGCCCATGGCCACGGCTGTGAAGATTTCCAGGGTATGTGCTGTATGAATCTTTCTGACCACTCTGTCTCAATTCACAAGCACCTCTCTGACCTCCAGAGGGGCCTGCACAACCTTCGGGAGACAGACGACCCTATTGGAGATTGGCTTAAGGGTCTGGGTATCACCAGATGGCTGCGTAGCTTGGTAGTAGAAGGCTGCCGATTGCTTTTTGTAGTTATATTAGGTTTAATAGTATTTGGGTGTACTTTTTCTTGCATTAAAGCGGGGCTGCGAAAGATCATCGACCAGGTCTGGGTTGCCCAAAAAGAAAACGGGGGATGTGTAGAGGGATTCCTTGTGGAACGGGGGCATATGATACCCCAGGACAGTCTGGCCAACCCAGGGTTGCTGAGGAAGAACCCCTGAACTGGCCTCAGGCTGCAGGCAGGCCTGGAAGACACCTGGCAGCAGGCAGCCTTGAAAATCCTTGGCAAAGTTATACACTGGTCGGCTCCCCCGCTGCTTAGAGGTCGTCTCATGGGAATAGGGCGTGAATCTTTGCAAAGTAGATATAAGTTAGTGAAAGTAAACAATAAAGTGGAGAACGATGCTCAAATCGTATCAGTGTTTGTGTCTTTACTCTGGCTGGCTCCCCTGCACTCAGGACCGCCCCCCCGCTAAACTGGGCATCTGGCAGCCGATATTAACACACCATAGAATGGTACCATGAGCCTTTGAAGGAGTCCCTTCACAGAAAACAGGGAAACAAACAAACAAACTACTACTAGCTCTATTTCCCAGTCTAGTTTCACAAAAAAAGATATATATTGAGCAGAACAATATCCTGTAAAGATCACTCGCAAGAGCAACCAAGTGAACTCAACCATGGAGAAAAGTGACAAGTCTCTGTGCCAAAACATCATCAAACAAAAAAGACTGAAGCATCTCAAATGCTCACAGTGCAAGCACTGGAAATTTTGTATCAAAGTCTCTTATTCATATGCCTATATCTTTTTAAAAGTTCTAGTTTTGGTGTGCACATTCATGGTAAGTAAAATAAGAGGAAATGTTTGCATTCAAAATTGGTGGGAGACATAACTGAGACCCAATTTAGGAACTTATAGAAAGCCAAACAGAACTAAAACTCAAATTTAACATTTAATTTTATCAAAAGTTCTATCAAAAGGTGGAATTAATAGCTGAAATACAGGCAACGGCTAGAATCTAATATTGCTAATGGCTCAAAGAGAAATAATTGCTTTTGTTTCAGCTATTGCAGTAACCACAATCTCAACCATTCCCTATGGGTAGATCATATTTTCAGAATGTGAAACATCACTCCTATAGTCACAGACATGGCAGGAAAAAAATTTACAATAATTAAGATAATGAACCTGTCCTCCTTTCGTAATGAAGAGCTATAGCAAAATTTTGGGATGGAATGACAAGCCATTTATCGCTCTACAACTGCACATACCTCCTGACTCCAAATTTTCTTATTCACAAATTTATTCTGTTCCCTCACAGCCAAACCTGTTAACTTCCCATTATAGGAATAGCTGGATTCCCTTCTATACTCTTATTCTGCTAAGAGAATCTCCCCTCTGTCCACATATATTTCTAGGATTTTTTAACTATAGTATATATGTAACTCAGATATTTTAACTGGATCAAAACGTACATTAACAATATGGAAGACTAGTGTAGCCAACACTACAAAGAAGTTTGTTGTGTTATGAACAGAACTGAAATATATTTACACTTTCTAGTTTCATATAAGATAAAAATGCATTATCTATTATTGATAAATACAACAGTAACCTTTTTAATCTGCATGAATGGAGAACAAAATTATGGTTAAAATATATAGTTTAGAGTGAGCTTAAGTACGCTCATACTTTCTAATCATGTCACTGATTGCAACACCCACAGTACAGCTTCACACTAGGCTTAGGAAAAGACAAGTTTGAGGCATTTGCTTGCAAAAAGAGGTACAGTGTGGTTTGTTCCAACAGCCTGACCAAAAGAAACTTCATAAAATGAGGTTTTCAATTCATGCTGATGCACCCTGCCTGCATGAGATTCATACTGTTAACCTGATTAAATATGGATGGCAACTGAGTTTAGGCTTAACAGCAAGCTTAGGATATGTTCCACTGACAGTTTTGACATGGTTAACAAAATAACACAGCTGTGGAGAATTAAACGTAAATACTCAGCACTTTCCCAAATTTGTTTTGCTTATTTCTGGCTTGGCCTAAAAGCAAAAAAACCTCAGAAATTAAAAGATTCATTTTTTTGCAGGAAGAAAACAGCAACTTAATGACATGAGGAAGGAGGAAGGGAAAAATGGAATATAAAAACATAGTGAAAAAAGACTATTTTAATACAAAGTAATTAAATGAGAACCACATTTAATATTATTTCAGTAATAGTTGCAAGTTATTCCCTCAGTATCATTCTCCAGACTTGCAGAAAATGTCATGTGAAGAGTTTCCCAGATACTTTGAATTATTTCAACAGTTTCTTAAAAAGTAAAGGACTACAGCAATTGGAAAGAGATGTTAAACATTTTCAGTAAGCTCTGCCACTGCAACAAAATTCAGATTACAGATTTCCTAACAGATAATTGACATCCACAAAAAACCCCAAGAAACCAAATGAACAAATAAACTCCAAACCCTAAAAAACCCTAGCAAAAATAATACTTAAAAAAACCCTTAAAGCCAAAATCAAAAGTCAGCTACCTCCCAGCTCTCAGGCATGTCATTCTTGACTTCAAAATTATTTCCAAATGTAATAGATAAAGTATAAGAATGTGAACACTGTCAAACTTACAAAAACCTATATTCT
The DNA here is from genome assembly GCF_017639235.1 of Corvus kubaryi. Lineage (NCBI taxonomy): Eukaryota > Metazoa > Chordata > Aves > Passeriformes > Corvidae > Corvus > Corvus kubaryi. The sequence continues at coordinate 20,845,430 of NW_024581127.1, forward strand.
AAAGCATGCATTTTAAAGACTATATTTATGCAAGCAGTAAGAAGACTTTTATGCTTGAAATACACTCAATATAAAATTTAGAACATGATGGTGACAAATGAAAGATAACATACATGTAAAATTTATTTTTTTTAAATTCCTGTCATATAAAATTAACAGACCAGGACCTAGATTTCTAATCCATCTAAATTTAGCAGTCAGCTCACATATTTAATTTCTTCTTACAATTCTGAAAAAAAACCAAAAAAACCAGCTTGACTTTTTCTTTTAAGGAACCCTTTTGCTTATTTTTCTCCTTCTTGATGCTTGGTAATGAATGATATGTGGTGTGAATCTGGCTGAGTTCTGTCAGAAAGTCTGTCATTCTACCACTGACATTTTCCACAGTGTTTCTGTCACTGTGGATTAGAAAAAAATCAGCAAGTATAATTCATAAGACTTGAACTCTGGTTAACTCTAGCCCTAATTCAGATTTCACTGGTATTTTAGCCTGGCATGTAATTTAAAATTCATCATTTTGTAGTCCTTCCTTCCTTTTTTTTTTGGTATAAAACAATGAAAGGAGAAGAGGTTTTAATTTTTTAGGAGAAAAGAAGTACAAAAAAATGCACGGGGGAGGAGATGGGAATTAAATCTTGAAAATACAAAGATTTGCTACTCAAAGTGTAAACATAAAATTATCCCATTACTTAACATCAGAATAAATTACTGGCAATGCATAGCATGGTCCAGAACCCAACTGATGAGTTTATACAATATCCCACAAGACATTCAGGTATCATTTGCCTTACTAGATGTGAGAGATTTAATGAAATGGAGTCCAAACTGAGAAATCCTTGTTCTCGTTTCTGTGCAGATATTCACAAGAACGTTTTCAAGGGACCCAAGGATTTAACAATATATGCATCACTGTTGAGGACAAGTAAAGAATTTTAAATTTTGTTGCATCTTCAGAGCTCCACATAAAAGCATGATTTTCTTGAATGTTCTTTCAGGTAGGTCCCTGGAACTATAGCTTTGCTATTTTTGATCAAAAAAGCTCTAGTTGATTCCAGACTAGCCATGGATATAAGTGACAACAATCACTTCAGTAGTGTGTATAAAACACTATATGGAAACCATGTTAAGACAATCCAGAAATGGGGAAACAGTCCATGAATTACCTCCATCATATATTGTTGAAGAAGCCTTACACGTGCAGGTACTGATCCTCACTGAGAATTTCAACCAGCCCTCCTAAGAGGGCAACAAAGCAAGGTATGAGCCATCAGGGTGGTTTAAAGAACATGTTGGTGTGATGCCATACAGGCAGTCACAGATATTTCACTGTTGTAAAGTTAGGTATCAATTGCCCACACTTCTTCCTCCACTAAACACCATTCAGAACTTTGTACATCAGAGATTATAATTATTCTAATCATAATATTAATAATTGAAAAAATTAGTTGTTTTCTCTTAAACAGATCAACTCCAGAGAACAAGATCCTGATATAAGAATAAGAATGCAAAAAACATTCACAAGAACAATGGAAATGTGGCCATCTCACTGATAACATCAGATGTGTCAGTGCACCTTCATCAATGAGTTTTATTTTTTACTCCATCCACATGACCTTCCTTTCACAAACAATTTTTATTCTACTTTTCAATAGTAAGCTCATTGTCATCTCTGTCCATGTTTGAGGTTTTTAATTATGGGCCTACTCCACTGTCGACAAGGCTTGGGCATGAAAAGTATATCTGATTAACTGTATGAGGCAAGAGACAACTATAATGCAGTACAAAACTAAGGAGGCACATAACTGACTGGGGAATATTTCTTTCATCTATATGGTGCTGTTATCAAACTTATTTCTGAATTCAATTAGGGAGAAAATTAGCTAGATTCAGTCCTGGATAAAGCCATTTACACTAGAATTAAAGAGCCTTTCAGGGTCTTTCATTTATTACGTTCTCCCTTAAAAATTCTCAATTTCTGAGCTATTTTGTTGCAAAAGATGCAAGAAGTAGCAGCTCTGAACTAGCAGGATCAGTAAGTCCTGGTGGTCCTCAATGCTGTGGTATAAAACATTGTAAATATTGCCATGGTATAATGAATACTATCACATTATTTGTTGTAGTCATTATAAATAATTCTTAACGGAAAATCTTCATTTATACATCTGTGAGGTTTTTGACTTCAAGGCACAAACCATCATTAAAATCTACATTCAACATACAATCTTCACTTAGAGCAACAACAAAAAAAACCCCAACTAAACAAAAAAGAAGGAAAAAGTTCCCTACATCAAATCCACAAATAACATCATCACAACACAGAACAAAAGAACAAATTACAAAAAATCCACCCCTGGACCCTTCACTTCAATTATGATACGAGTTCTCCACTATTGTTCTACTTCATAAACCGGTTTAATAGTTCTTTTGCCCATTATTTCTCCCAATTAGTATGCCTTCTAGCAGTCATACAAGGACAGAAGTATTGTGTTCAGAACACTAAGGCAACACTAGCATGAAACAAAACTAAACACATTAAACCACTGATGATATAATCAAAGATTTTATACATGCAAGTTTCTCAATATATCATAAAAAGAAGTTGATCTAACTCATAAAACGATCTCATTTTCTTTTAACCTCAACAAGTTTAGGTTCTTCTAATCAATGCTAGACACCTTTGCTGAAAACTATAAACAGATCTGAATGTTGTTCCAGATAACATTGTAAACCTTTTATCTATTCCTTAGTTTAAAAACTCCATAATTCCTGTGTATCTGCATTTCATTGCAATATCAAAGAGTTATAATTATTCCAACCAATACCAAGCAAAGAACAGTATTTTCTGGGCAATGTTAAAGCTATTATAATATAGGTCCTAGCACTAAAATCTATCCATGATGAATCTAACTCAGAGTATAGAAATTTCAGTGGTATATTACAGAAATTCAGAAAAGAGTGTCCAACTTATGCTTTGAAATAAAATTACTTGCTTAAGCTAACATTACTTCCTTGCACTTATTACTGGTATAATGTTAATGTACCATCAACAAATGGGGATTCCTGGTTTTGGCCTTATCTAAAAGTTCATATTTAATTTTAAATAAGTGACTTGTTCTTAATTATTGTTTTCACTCTTGCACTATATCTTCACAGTATTTAAATAAATGAGGAGACAGATAAATACGCAAGGTGTGGTAATTTAACTTTGGCTGGCTGTCAGATGCTCACCAAATCACTCTATCACTACCCCTCAGCAGGACAGAATGAGAAAACGGGACAAAAAAGCCCATTAGTCAAGATAAGGACAGGGAGATTGCTCACTAATTACTGTCATGGGCAAAACAAACTCAATTTAGGGAAAAATAATTTTATGTACTGGCAATTAAAAATTGAGTAGGAAAGTGACAAAAAACTAAACCCACCACCGTCCCAACACCTTTCTTCATGGGCTCAAATTCACTTTTTTGTTCCTCACTCTTCTGCCCCCTCCTCTCTCCCAAAGTGGCAAAGGGGAACAAGAAATGGGGACTGCAGTCAGTTTGTAACACTTCATCTGTGCTGTTCCTTCCTCCTCGTGCTCTTTCCCTGCTCCAGAGTCACAGCCCTCCCACAGGAAATAGTTCTTTACACCCTTCTCCAACATGGATCTCTCCCACAATCTGCAGTTCTTCAAAATCTGTTTCAGTATGGTCCTCCCATGGGGTCACAGGTCCTGCCAGAAACCTGTTTCCCCTTGGGTTTTCCACGGGGTCACAGCTTCCTTTAGGCACACCCACCTCTTCAGACACAGGTCCTACACAGACCACAAGTGGATCTCTGTTCCACCATGGACCTCTATGAGCTGTAGGGGACAACCTGCATCAGTGGCACTCTGCAGAGGTTCCAGGGGAATCCCTGCTCCAGCACCTGGAGTACCTTCTTCCACTCCTTCTGCTCTCCCTGTGGCGTCTGTGGGGTTATTTCTCTCAGGTATTCTCATTCATCTCCATCTGCTGTTGTACAGTGTTTTTTGCCCTTACTTATAAGTTATCACAGAGGTGCCATGAGCTTGCCTGATTTGCTCAGCTGTGTCCTGTAGTGGGTCTGTTTTGGAGCCAGCTAGACCTGTCTCAGTCTGATATGGGGGCAACTTCTGATCTCTTCCTAGAGAAGTCACCCCTACAGCCATCCCTGCTACTGAAACCTTAGCTTGTAAATAAACTCAAAACACATATACTAATCAAATCAAACTGAAGCATGCATACACTGAAGTATTTTACTGAACCAGCAGAGGTTAAACCTATGAGTTTTGATCCATTCCCAAGTATTAAAACTATGTATGCTTATATGGTGTTATCATTCAGGTACTAGAACAGTTTTCATGTTATGGTCATATGCTATTTTGCAGTATTTACAGTTTCAGGAAAAAAAAAATCAGTGTACAATAACACTCAAGGACATTTTATTTGATCTATAGCAGTCATGACCTCTGACTAAAGAGAGGGTCAATTTTACTTTCATTAGAATTGGAATTTTTATATACGGAATAACTTGTTCTTTCAAGTATTTTGAGAGAAAGGAAGACAACTGCACTTGCCCAGTACAAGCAAGATATGCAGCTACTGAAAAGAGTCCAGTGAAGGGGCACTAAGAGGATTGGAACTTCTTTCATACAAGGTTGAGACAGCTGGGCTTGCTTACCCTAAAGAAGAAGAGGATCACTGAATCTCAACATCTATAAACTCCTAATGGGAGGATGTAAAGAAGATGAAACAAATCCAGTGGTGCCTAGTGACAGGACTGAAGGCAATGGGCACAGACTAAAACACAGGAAGTTCTTTCTGAACATCAGGAAACAATTTTTCCCTGTGGGTGTAACTGAGCACTAGGCCAGAGAGGTTATGGAGTCACCATCTTCTGAGATATTCAAAGACTGTCTGGACAGCTGCCTCTAGGTGACTCTGCTTGAGCAGTGGAGTTCCACTACAGAATTTCTGGAGGTTCGTTCCAACCTCAATCATTCTGTAACTGTTAACCACACTGACAACCAGAGACAAAGCATTTGTTCATTTAATTTTCTGCAGTTCTTTAAATGCAGAAACTGGAAATTTGTAAGGAAAATAATACTGAGGAATAATGATTTTGAATATTCTTGTAAAAATATTTTTGGTAAAAATGAAGTTCTGAGGTTTTGAAAATAACACTGCATCACCACCTTGTGAACTGGCAGGGAGGAAGGAGGACGGCATCATTAAGACATGAATACCACCAGCAGAGTGTAATCCTTAACAATCTCTAAGTTATTAATATCTTAATCTTGCTGGCACCTGTGACTTGCCAGTGCATACAGACCAGTTTGTGAGCTTAAAGTTTTGGTCCTACTATTGGTAGAATGTCTAAAATCTTATTTGTTTTTTTTTGGTTTTTTGGGTTTTTTTTTGTTATGTAGACATGCCCTTGGTGCATTTAAGAAATGAAACCATATAATGCAAAATATGTCCATATGGCTCTTAAATTCATTCAACTGCTCAGTGGAGATTTTCAGGCCATTTAGAGAACTTGTTCAAAGTGAAGTAGCTGTCTTTCATTTCCTCAAATAGTAAGATACTAAATTCTATCAGCTGGCACATTTGAAAAAACTTTCAGAAATTCTAGATGTGTACACAGATTTAATCTTGCTCACAAATAGTTTTAATTAAAGAAATAAAAATATGAAAATTCTTTGGAATGAGTAATGGATCTTAACTATTACTTTTGAACTTTCTGCCCATCTGTGGAACAGAGATTGCATCATTTTTCAAGGACTCTTGATACTTTTTTAATGATCTATAAATTGGATAAATTGGATTAGCAGTCCTTGGGACAAGGATCAAACAAACAGACAACCTCCCCCCCCAACACATTTATAATCTTTATTATCAAATTCTAATCAGTTGTATAAATATCCTCTTTTCTTCTACCAAAGTGGAACATAAGGATGCCTTCCACACAGGACTTTGTAAAATTAGAGTGAGAAATACATCAGTGTAGCTAAATGGTTTTTGAAATGTAGTCAGGTTTTCACTGCGTCCTCTGATGAACTCAGGTGCAAAGGAGTGGGCCTTCTAGGCCTGTCTGATCAGTTAATGGAGTGTGATGCAGATGACAATATAAAACAGAAATTAGAGGTAGAATATATCCCTGTACCAGCAAACCCAGATGTTGGTAGTCTTTTATAAGACATTCCTGATCTGCACAGCTAATTTGTGTTCTATTACATCTAAACAAGTCCATTACACTCTGTTCAGACAAAATGATACACCTGGAAATAGAATACAGCCATTGCTGCCAGGTGTCTAGTTCTTGAAATTAAAGACAACTGGTGTCGTAACTTAGCTTTACTGCTCTACTTTGACTCATCTGGCATTATCAGAACTGTCAGTACTTTTGCTTTAAAGTGTAGGCATAAAGTATATGGGATTTTAATACAGTGGTTCAGACAATAAAATAAACATCTTCAGGATAGTTCCTCATGAAGGGAAAGTGAATTCAAGAACTTCAGTGATTTCCCACACAGTCGAAGGCCAAACATGATATAAACAGTCTTATACACAAAGCAGCTCTTCTGGTTGTAACAAAATACTAGTGGACCCATGACATTGCCTCATACCATTGGATAGTTGCTTCTGGGAATTAATTTAGAGAACCACATAAAAACATGATAGCATCTACTTGGCATACAAAAAGTAAAACAATCTTAGGGAAAACATGAGGTTTTATCACCTGTCCACACTCATCTGATATCAGACATTTCTTAAAAATGTCTGAAATGCGCCTAGTACAAAAGCTGGACTGTCGAGATAAATCATATTAGTGAAAAATGTTATGGTCTACATGCGCTTTTGTTTGGTTGGTTTAGGGTTTTTTTTTTAGAGGGGGAGGGTGGGGGGTTTTTGGGTTGTGGTTTTTTTTTTTTTTAAAGCAAAGCCAGACTACTAAACTTACCTTATTAGTATTGATAGCTGTGATGACCCACACACATTGAGCATTGCTGTCATACTGAAATGGAAAATTGGGTGATGTGAAAGTGCCTCCAGGTCCCTGAAGATTGGATCCACAAGTTTTGACTGCAAAAAGAAAGTTCACCTTTTAATTCACACAGAAAATGCATGTAGCAGATTCATAAACCAATCTCTAACTTACTCTAATCAAGATGTAAAGAATTAAAATACCATTGAACAAAAATAGAATCACCTCTTACAAGAGAATAGAACATTCATGTTTAGTTATTCTGAAAAAATTAAATAGACCTTCTCTTGTGTCTAAGCTTATAATCTTAAAAAAAATTTAAAGTATTTGGAGAAAAAAGAACAACTGCAGTAAGCGGAACTGCCCTATTTATTTTTAAAATACTTCAAGGACTAACTTATCCCACCATCATTAAGGTCTTGAAAGACAAATTTAAATAATAGGAAAAAAAAGATCACTTTTATCACTGTGCATATGTGCTTTTTTGGTGCATATTTGTTGGTGTGTGGCATGTCAGCATTTTTTTCTCCTATAACCTCTGTACAAGCCATTAAACCAATGGCTGAAGCACCAAAAAGGTTAAAGGAAACCTGTAAAAGTTAGATTAGCACAAAACAATGTTATCTATTTCTAAAGACTACACAGGATATTTATTTTCAAATCAAAGTCTGTATGGTTATTTACAATAGCATGTCAAATATAAACCAAATATTCTTATTTACATAGCTTGCATCTCTATCACAATACAAAGGATATAAACTGTGTCCTGTGTGCTTGCAAATGACACTCTTAAGGCACTAAATTCCTAGTCTGTTGAAGTCACTAACACTTTTATTGTTCTTTCCTTGATATTCAGATCTTTGCTGATTGCTCTATTGATATACTTTTTCTATATGAAGATGTAAAACTGACAAGCAACCTCAAGTAAATATGAGCCTATCCTATTTCCCCAGCGGTTATTATGACACCACATAAACAGCAAAAGGTAAAGAACTATTTCTTCCACTGTATTCTGACAGATCATCTTGTGTAATTGAATAAATAAATTAAACTTAGATATGTGAAATAATCCTAGAGCTGCATTACGCTTTAACAAAGCATGTTTATTTGATCAATACTGAACACAGGAAGATTCAGCTGCTGCTGGATGAAGGCTTGTTCCTTCCCTCACATTAGCCTCTAGAAAGAATGTCACTTTTGTACCACCCTCAGAGAAACAATACTCTGGTGATGAGTTTGTTTGAAGTCACACCAGACACCTGGAAACAAGTAGAGAGTGGAGAGGTGAGAGGAAGGCTCCTCATTTAGGATCAGTAGCTGAAGACATTAAGGTCATGAGTGACACTAATGCCAAGCATGACTTTATATATTTAATATGAAATTGTATGACTCCTTGCAGCCTGTATCTATGTGTGGGAAGTAAGTCAGAAGGGGGAAAACAGTGAGTGTTCTAGACAATTTGCTGCTCCATCTGAGCATGTGAGTCCACCCTCTGGGGCAGAGTTAGGATGTAAAGCACAGCTGCAGAAGAGTTATGAGCTCTGTTTGCTGCCTTTTCTAGGTGTAGCCACATAGTGAAGGTCTCAAAGGAACCACGTCATTCTATAGTGGAATGAAATCTAAGTCTTTGACCTCCAAGGTCTGTTATTCATACTAATTTGAAATTAGTACTTATATATATAAATATATATATAATACAGACACTTGCTTTTAGCACTGTAAGTTTGAAATACAGAAAAAAAATATTGTATTTATGACAATTTCTGTGTATTTGTGCACACTAATATTTTCATTACACGTATTAATATCTGATACGTACCTATACACTAATACCTTCATTCCTTGATTCAGTTATTCATCATACTACTTGCCATTGTATTAAGTCGAATATACTATTATAATTATATTATTATAATATATTAATATATTTTAATATATCAAATATAGTCAGTAAAATTCCTTTGTGTTTTTCTTCTCTTACTGAATTTCTTGCCCTTTATCCATTTGCTCAGAGTCAAAACCAGTTGAAGATTTACTTCTCCACTACTTATCTATTATAAATTCAAGAATTTCTCATCTGTTTGTAAAATGGGTAATGAAGAAACTTCATGAACTACTGATTTTATATGAAATCACTGCAATTTTGATATCCATCTTGATAAGCCCTAATATTTAGCATGTGATAGGTTTTCATCCACTTCTTATGAAGCAAAATTCATAATGTAAGCTGCCTAGTTAAACAAGCATACTGAAATACAAAGTTCATGTTAAACAAAACAGCATAGGTAAACCCTTTTTAACTAAGAAACTGGAACACTAGGATTAAAATTTCAGGTATTTACAAAATATTTAATAGGATTCCCTATCAAACAATGGATAGATGCAAAATGGAAAAATCACTGTGAGGGTAAGAATTTGTTTACCTTTACACACAGGTCTATGATCACTCCATGCAGCAAAAACTTCAGCTATCCTTTGACAGGTGATACTTTTGGAACCTTGTAGCACATAATCTTCATCGCAGGAGAACTGTACTGTTGCTCCCAAGCTAAAATCAAACAATGACATAAAAAGAAGCATTTTAAAAAAAATAGATAGCAGTCAATTTTTTCCATTCCTTTAGATATGACAGTCCTGACAAAAGATACAAACATGTAATCCAGAAATTTCTACTCTCAGTAGTAAAAGGCTGAAAGCTATGTACTAGCCTAACTGTACACAACGCTCAGTCCCCTCTGGGCCTACTTTGGCTGGAGCTGGTTTACTTCTTTTAACTGTCATTTGGAGGTTAAGTGACTATTTATAACCTAACATAAGACCTCCATATATTAAAAATTTGACAAACCTGGACACTGTGTAACTAGAAGTAGTTATTTATGTAAATTGAAGCTAGGAAAGCATGTGAAAGCAATATAAGGGAATCACCTAAAAGAAAAGTCAAAAGGTCAACTACAAGACTGAAAAAGAAATCCCTATTATAAACATTTTATTCCTCCCAGTGAAGACCTCAGGACAGAAATGGTTTGCTGTGAATATCTCCCACCTCTGATTCTTCTTGAGGAAATCTGGAGTTTTGACATTAAAACTGGGGGGCATTGAAAGGGGGAGCACAATACCAGAGAGAAGGGCTAGATATGAATAATGTTTCTTGTATTTAAAAAGTAGAATAATATTAATAAGAGTTTCCTCTTATTAGTAAGAGAAACTATTAATATTAATAATAGGAGGAATATATTAATTTGGATTATTGTAAAAATACTAGAATAACATTGTTTTATATTTTGATTAGTAGCTTAAGATTTTAATTAAGCTTGCAGTGAAATCTTAACTTCATAGAAGTGGTCTCTATACTCTTGCCAGTAACAAGATACTGAATGTAACATGTACTACTAGATAATGAAAGTTACAAGGTGAATATAAGGATTTTCTCATTTAACTGGCATATGTTTCTCAATTTAGTAGAAGAAAACAAAGTATTTCTAAAAACATATTTCTAGGTGTTTAGCTATGACTATTTCTGAAGTTATAATGCTGGCTTGAAAAGATTTTGTATCTTTTCATATGAAGCTGACATCTGGTGTTGGAAACTTAGCACTGGACAAAGCAAGAAATAAGTCCAGAAAAACTTTTTTTGGTTTTTTTTTTGGTTGGTTGTTAAGTTTTTCTGAGAGGAAGACTGGGGGGTGAGGGAGGAGGAGGGCTGAGAAGTGGGGTCCAAATTGGAAAAGTTGAATAACTCAATACATAAATGTATATTCTTGAGATAATTCTTTTCCTTTAATATCATTATGGTTTCAAATCCTGATTACAGCTGAAAATAGCCAATACATCAGGTCTTTCTCTGACATCAGTATCTTACACTCCATAATTTCAATTTGCTGGGTTTAAAAGCTTGTCTGTCACAGCTGTAAAGTGTAAAATGTTTTACAAATACACATGGTTTACAAGATCTTGGCTACACTGTGAATACAGTGTTCTGGGTATTTTAAGATTAAATGTGCAGTAACTCCCTAAGAGTTTGTTATAGCAGCCTTCCTGCAAAACACTCTAAGCCATGTAGTTACCTGACCCTCCTCAGATAGATGACATTTTCTTGTGTTTGATACATTATCTACTTGTAAAAAAAATGTTTTGTAGATCTTTCTAAGCAAAGTATCAATATTTACTTGGCTGGAATCTTCAAATCTGGGTTTGATCCCACAAAGTATGAAATTCATTTTTGCTAAAACACATACTAAAATTAATTTTTCTCTGCAGGGTTTGGCTTGCAAAGAACGAGCCCTGTTCTTCTTTCCATATAGATGGCCATTTTAGTCCTGCAATTCTTCAATTCACAAAGGCAGAGAGAAAAATAAAAAGTCTGAGCACACATTCCAAAGAATAACTTTTGTTAGGTTATCTATTCAAATGCATCTATGATGGAAAAAGCTACTAAAGAAGATTGATACTTAACAGAACACGAATTAACTTAAGGGAGTTAGAAATGTTAGATGTTTGAAAAGGAATGGTGTCAGCAAAAAATAGCTGATGGAATCTGGGAAGCACCTGGGCCTTACAGAGACATAGGTAATAAGAAATGAGGACATGAAAGATGATACAGTCACCTAAACAGACATCTCAGAAAAGGAGAATTTGATAGTGGATAACAGTGCTCTAAACCATTCCAAAACAGTTCCTGTTTGTGTAAGAATGTTTGTGAAAGAATGAGATAAAGAATAGTTCCAGAATTCACCAAAAAAGAAAGGGAGATATAAAAGTGAAAAACCAAAAAAAAAAAGAAAAAGTAAACATAATGTAAAGGCCCTTACAATGTAAGGATATGCGACTGAGGAAAAAGAGCCACCAGGCAGATCATAGAGTTGGAGGATATTTCAAAACTGTGAAACACAAAGATTATCTATCACTAGTGTAAAAAATTATGCACAGCTGCTACAGGGACTATATGGTTACGAAAGTTCAAAAGGTAGCAATTGGGAAGACAAGAATATCTTTCTCAAGATCTATCTGCTTCAGAAAGCCATGTTGAGAAAATCTGAGCCTCTTTGATTATTAGAAAAAAAAAGGAACACTTGAAGAAAAATAACATGGAAATATATTTCCTTTAACTAACCATGGATTGATTTAAAGAGGAAATGCTGAGCAGGAAGTACACCACTTACAAATAGAATTTAACTCATGGTAAAAAAAGTGTAATGGGCAAAAAATCCCAGAGGTCTGAATGATTATGAAGACTGTACAAGTATGATAATTATTTCTATCACCTACAAAAGTATAAATAACACTTACATTATGAAGTCCACTTTACTTGTCCAAATCAGTTTTGATATTAAACTGGTATTCAATAGTATATGACTGTAAGCATATGACTGGACTCAGAGCGAGACTGGATAATTTACAAAATCTATGACACATATGCTGTGTGAGTGAGACCTACTAAGGGCAATTAGATAAGCAGATGATAAAGTACCAGTCTAAGAAAGAAAATGGAAGAGTATGGGATCAGTTCCTATGGAGGATCAATTAAAAAAAGACAGAGAGCTTGTCAAGAAAATGTTAAGAAAATGCATCTCTTGGGAACTTAAAAGCATAGTCAAGATTACAATTTTTTAATATTTTGCTGTCATTATCTATGTATACACTCTTAAAAATGGAAACCCAGCAATTCTTACAAAACTGTCTAGTATCAGAGAATCACAGAATCATAGAATATTCTGAGTAGGAAAGTACCCACAAGGATCATGGAGTCCAACTCTTAAGTGAATGGTCCATACAATGATCAAAGGAGAGATCCTTCTTGTTTCTGATGTTCCAATACCTTTAACCTGTGACCTGGAAGATTTCAGTTTGAAATTCGTCTTTCTCTAAAAGAAGTTTGAAACTTGAGTACAAGAAGAGTACATACACCCTCTATGTACCTCCACTGGAGGGTGCATGAGGCACATGGGGTGAATATGATGAAGATTCAAAAAGGACATGCAAATTACCAGGAAATAATTATTAGCTCTAAGACAAAATGAAAAAAAGATAGGCCAAGGGTTAGGGTTAGGGTTTGTGTGGTGTGGTGACATAGCAGCAATTTCAGTAGGGCTTTAAGTTTTTATTTTTTATTTTCTTTTTCTTTGGCAGAATCCCAAATGATTTAAGCATCATGTTATAGGACAAAGGGAGATACTCGATAGGCTAAAATTGATTATATCTATTACATATCCAGAGGTACTGTAGGAGGACATGTGAGAGATCTGATCTCAGCCTTCTGGTATGTAAGAGAATTAAAAAAATTGTGGAGTGAGAAAATCAGATCATGGAAGCTGGTTTTAGGGGAACCTCTGAACTGTGGGCAGGTATTATTTTAGAGAAATATTAGTTTAGAGAAAACTGGCAGAGTAGTCCATAAACAGATTGTGGGAACAAATGACCAAAAATCGTGTGGAAAAATAAGGATGGTTTGATTTCCTGACTTATATTTGATCCAAACTGCTTACCAGATGAAGCCCCCTAAAAGTGTGAGTAGACTATATCTGCTTTGTAAATCTCAAGAGAAGTGAAGCATGATAGAGCTATGAAGTTGTTCATTGTTGTACACAATATAGATATACATCACCAAAAAAAGAAAAATCTCAAGGATAGCATGAAAATCTCAAAAAATTTCAGAAGCAGAATATATTCATAAAAATAATTGTCTGTGGATGCACTCAATGGCCAGATAGGTTCATTTAGGTCAGTATGCTAACACTGTAAGTGATGAAAAGCCAATGCTTAGAGAAAATCTTTAGAATACAGGAACCATTTATAGTTCATCTTCTGATCATTTATGGTTAATGAACTTTCTGAACTAGATCTATTATTTTAGAAATCCCTGAGTGACTAAATTAGACTTTTTCGATGAGAGCCTAGCTAAAGCTGAGACTGGTAAGGCATATTGGTAAGCAAAAGAGCTTCTTTGGGTATATTGGTCACAAAAGGAAGTTCATATACAATGTGGGTTCATTTGTAAATGGATAAAGCAATCTTGTAGTGCTGAAATACAATATGGAAAAGGCAGAAGCATTAAATGCCTTTCTGCATCAATTTCTACAGCAGATGTACTCCTAGGCTTCTGCATGTACCAACATGATTTGTGAAGAAGAGTAACAACCAATACTAGGACATAACAGGTAAAAGGAAGTAGCTGTATTCAAGGGCAGGGGGCCAGATAGCTTTCACCAAAGGCTGCTTGTGGCAGCTGGTGAGCCTATGGAACAAAGAAAGTCCACTGGTAGGACTGTCCCTAAGTACAAAAGAACCTCCAGGTTAGGGTGACAAGAAAGGCTTCCCCCAGGCACTTTGCTTTGCTATGTTAATGTACCCCGGTTCTGCTTTCCTGGTTGGCCATTGGCCTCTCCACCCCTTTGTTACCTTATATGTCCCATGCTCTAGAAAGTTCTCCACTCTCTGTTCCCCCATTGGCCCTGCCCCATCGTCACTCCCTCAGCGTTCCCCATTGTCCCCCATGCCCTAGCCCTGCCTGTGTACCGCCCCCGTGCCCTCAGATCATTGGTGTCTGATGCTCGATCCGCTCCCGTATATAAACCTGGATCCTCCCGTGTTCTTTGACTTCATCCCTGGAACCCTTCACGAGTGCAGCTGCATTAAAATCCTCCCATGGAACCCCATACAAAGACCCTTCATGGCTCTTTGTCATCGACCCATTTACTGGAGCTATCCGTGTGTGTGTGCGTGCACACGTGAGTGAGTGTGCGGTGGCCCTGCCAAGCAGCTTTGCCTTGGAGATGCTTTTCGGAAGGCCCCAGCACCTCACTCCAGCACTGCCAAGCTGCAGTTCGTGACAGGTGCTGAAAAATCTGACTGAATCTGAGCAAGGTGAGTATCATCTATGAAAAACTATGATGAGATGTTCCTACTGATTTTAGAAAGGCTAACATTACATGAACTTTTAAAAAGGGCAAGGAGATACTAGGAATCTTACACTGATCTCTGGAAAGAACAGGAAATCAAGAACATGTACACAGATTTACCAAAGTTGAATTATATTTTATCAACTTGATTGTTTTCTATGACAGAGTGATTGGCTACATGGCCAAGTGGAAGATGTAACAGTGCTTAGTGTAACAGCGTTTAACATCAGCAAGGTTTCTGAGAACACCTTTTACAGCAGTGTGTTTTGAGAACTGACAAAATATGCACTGAATAGATATATATTCAAAATTGGCCTGACAGCTGTGCTTAAAGGGTAGGAATCAATGGCTTCAAATTCAGCTGGTGGACAGTAATAAGCTGAGCATTAGGAAATCAATATGGTGTCTGATGCTGTTTAATATTTTCATCCTCAGTCTTGATGGTGAGACAGAATTTATGCATCTATATATTTATGGATCATATTAAGTAGGAAAAGTAGCTGACACACTGAAGAGCAGACCTTCAATTCAGAAGCCTGACAGAGTCCAGCACTGGGCCAACAGAAATCTCGTGAAACTCAACAAGTAGAGGTACAATGTTCTGCAGTATTGATCAGTAATGTGTTCTCATCATGAATAAAACAAACTATATTTAACAGTACTAGAAGTGGTGGCAGCAGATCAAGTGAATTTATTACTCAGCTGGTGAAGCTATATCTGCAATATTAAGCCCAATATTTTGCCTCTCACTTCAAGAGAGAGACTGGTAAAAACTCAAGAGTTTGGAGGTTAGTCAGAGGCTTAAAGCACAGGATCTACAGTAAAAAGTTAAGGCATCTAGGCTTAATTAGTCTGACAAAGAGAAAGCTAAGGTACTATCTGATAGCAGAGCATAACTATTTCAGGAGCCATTACAAAGATAATGAAGCCAAGCTTTTCTAAATGTGTCAGATAATATACAAGGAACAGTTTAGAAGATTCAGATTTTACTTTACAAGAAATTTCCTTCAATAAAGCCACGCAGAGCTGGAACAGCATACTGAAACTCTTGTGAAATCTTCAATCTTGGGAGTTTTCAGGACTGGCTAAACAAAGCCACAGCTGATCAAGTCCTGCTTTGGGCAGGAGGATGGACTGCATGCCTTCTGGATTGGAAGGACCCTTCCAATCAATATTTCTATGATGCACATAAGCTGCTTAATTTGTCCTGAATTAATGTAAAGCTTTTGCATATCCAATATAGTGTGCTCAGGTAGTTCATAACTCCAAAAATGAATGCTTGACTTGTGTCTCTCAGTACCTTTATCTGCAAATTTCTATTTTTGATAGGACAATAAATGATTGCCATTAGGTTTGCATTTTCATAAAAAACCCCCAAACTTTGGATACATTTTTATTAGGAAAAAAGTATGAATAGATATTAAATAAGGAAGTTAGTATACAAATTTGACAAAACTTTAATCTTGTTTTTAAAGTTTTCATCATGTGCCTCAAGTTTGAGATTCTTCTTTAAACAACAGAAACTAAAAGCAGTAAGGAGTCCAAAATAAAGCTATAGAATCTCTAAAGGATGAGAAAGAGCAAGTTTAAACTTTTGAACTTCATATGAAATTTATACTGAATAGTATTATTTTAATAGTTGGCATTTGTGTAGCAAACTACCTCATTTTAGGTTCTTTTCCTCCACTATTTGATAGGTTCTTTAAATTATTGTTGAAATAATCAATTATGCAAGGCATCAAAACCATCGTTCTGATGTATTAACCTATTCTGCTCATACTTGCAACTGAACAAATTTGAGGAGACCATTTTTAGCCATAGAAGAAAATGTACAGCCAGAAATAACTAAACATCAGCTCTTAAAGTCCATCTCTATCAAATTGCAAATTTATGATATATTTTAATGCCAGCATAAAGAAATAATCAGCATTTCAGCACATATATTATTTCTTCCACCGGCAGCAAAATAAACTAAAGATATGTAAGCTTTCAAGATTATGTGCAGTGAATATATATTTTTTTTAACCTAGCAACTTTCTACACACTACTGATCCACAATTGTTTATGTGCAAGATACAGATAGGTTCTGCTATTGTCTCTTTGAGTCACAGTATGAGAACTGAGCTAAGTCACAGCTTCTCTCTCAAGACCATCCATAGGAACATTTTCGTAGATCAGTTGATACATTACTTGGAAATATTACTGCAAAATGATAGGATTCCATGATAATAGTGTTGGAATATCTAACTCTTCCAAACTTCTGATCAAGAAAAATCCTTACTGTATGCTGAAAAAGCTAAAGTGACAACTAAATTTCAGTTTCAGAGGATTTCCTGACACTCTAGAGGTCATTGGTAATTCATCTTTAAAAAAAAAAGTCATCTTTTCTCACAAAGCTTGTACTGTCAGATACTTGTCCTAGAAAAAGGAACCACTTAACTGTTAAAAAGTGATAGGTGCACAGATCCCGTATAAACTAGCCTCATATTGCACACTGCAAATCAAGTTTTGTTAATTTTTCAGGATGTTTCGCTTCAAGTTTCAGAGTCTGGAAGCTCACATTGCATATCTGCAGAGAATGATAGGTGATTCAGAGAAGATTTAAGGAAAATCAAGAGTGAAACTTCTAGTCAATCTAGTCAATTAATGTTGAACTTCATTCTTCCAAAGAAAATAACTATAAATTAATTTATAAAATGAAAGAATATATTATCATTTAAGTCACCCGTTGGTAAAATAAATTGTCCTTATCATAAACTTCATATTTTTCCTTCTCTTAGTATAATATGTATTTTTAAGACTACACGAGCATTTTTGTCCAACAGTATTCACTGCTTTGTTGTGATACAAGTTTGATCAGAATCTCATCTTTAAATCCTAGTTGGACCACACTACAGAGGTAGAGGGATAGAGAAGCGCTCATTCATCCATATCATGAAGACAGAACTTTGAGATGGTGGTGGAAGAACACGGTTGCCTCACAATAAAACACCTGTTCAAGGATAATTCATCTGGATATATTTATTCCCATAGAAACAAAGAAAAATAAAAACAAGACCCCGTGAAAACTTTTTATCTATTACATATTATATTTTACAGAGTGGCATTGATTCTAAAACTGGACACGTGGAAAATATGTTTATTTTACTAGGTGACAAGTAAAGTAAAATCTGAAATTTCAGCAGAATAATCACTATTGTTTCTAAAATTTTAAGAAACTCCTGGGGAAGGGAAGTTTTCTTTCTAAAGTAAAATATTTTTCTCAGTACAGGAAAAGCTGGCAGCTATAAGTAAGTTTCCTTGACTTTATTTCAACATGCAAAATCTTGTATGCTCAAATAGGCATCTAGCATCAGAAGCAATGCCTTTAATACTCCAAAAGACAGCTGTGCGGAATTTTCACATTAGAAAAAATATCCAAAAGGGTAAACATGAAATTACAGGCCCCAAATAATGTCGTGGAATACTCCAGTTTGTCTTAGAGCTTGCATTACAGATTTTCTAACCCTGTGTAAGAACCATGTAAGAGGAAATGAATGTGCTGAGAGCAGGTAGTGTTGAAATGAGAACAGAAGTAAAACTGCAATACAATGTTTCCAAACCTGCACCTTCACATTTGAAGAAAGCTGAGGAGATGTGACAAGAGCATGTTCTTCTCTAAAATATATTAAATTTTACAGAAATTAAATTAATAGAGATAGAACTAAACCCTTCTTCAAAATACTATGTTTTCAAATGAAGGCATTGTAATTGGAATTGTCACTTTCTTTTCAGAAAGGAAAAAAAGAGACAAGCTTAAAGTAAAGCTATTTCCTTCATTACAGAGAGAGTGACTTCAAGAAGGGAAAGGCAAAAGTGTGCTATTTTTCTGTATGCCAGGTATAAGACAGCCCGGAAAAGATTTTCCATAGTACTGGATGTTTTTAACTAAATGTAAATGTCTAACTTATTTATTTAAAATAATTTGTAACCTTCTTACTTTGGAAGCTTATGAAGCAATTGAACAACCATTATGATAATGGCAAGAACTAAAACCAGGTTAACTCAAAAAGGAATTTTATTAAGTGCTGAAAATTTTTAGTCTGCTTTTGTTCCCCATAAGACCTTTATCAATGTATGAAGTGTTCAGCTTGAGACAAATGTACGTTTTACTAATGTGCACCAGTGCTGTTCTTTACTAGTATAAATCCCAACAGATAATTTGGGGATTCTTTTCTTTTTTTTAAGAGAAAAAAAATCACCGAGATTAGTGAGAAATTAGAGAAAAAAATCACTGGAAAATATATTGACTCTTCTACTTGTATATCTTGTATACTATTGTTCAGTAATTTGAATGTCTTCTCCTTTCATTTTCTCATAAATGCATTTGAAATAGGAAAGCCTGATACATCATCCCAGTGTACAGTGAAATATAATGCTAACTGAAATCCTTATATTTTGGTCCAAAAAGAAAGATGAGGGCATGATCATCATCATATCTTCTTTGAGATACTGCCCTCGCATAAGTTTAACTAGAACAATCTTTGCAAGTAGGTCTTTTCATGATCACTTGCAGAGATAACACTAGAAAAGAACTGGCAGGTTGTCTGTCAAAGGCTGTTGCTCTCAAGCCATATTTTTGAAGTTAAAATACAATACACCAGCCAAAGTAATGATTCTAGAAAGTGTGACAGTTAAATACAGCTAATTTTTTTTTATTTCTTTGAAAATATCAACTTTTTTTTGCCAGCTAGCATTAGAAATTACATTTTTCTAAAATTAATTGTAAAGCTTTCTCTAATGCACATTGAACTTTTGCTTTTTTCAAAACTAGAGAAATAGGGAGACTATTATGACTAATTGAGAAATTATAACTGTTTTCTAGCTAGCACATTTACTTAGGATGTAATTGTCAGTCCTGTCTTCTGTTTGATTACAAGGAGAAAAGACAAAACACTCACACAAAAATGCACAAGAAGATATGTAAAAGAATGACGTATCGTAATTTTGTAAGATCTTTGTACATCCAGATTACTCTAAGAGTTATCTTCAAATGCTTAGAAGTGTGTTGTGGGATACGTACAATATAAAAGATGTAGCAAACAAACCTGAAGGTAATAAAACCAATTAGTTTTAAAATTATTTCCCTTCTACTTCTTTTGTTGTTTTTCTTTCATCATTGAGGTGTGTTGAAGAGTTTTGTAAACATAATATGAAATTAGCATATGATGTGAAACAAGAACATAGCTTTAGATTAATTTTTTTGTAGTCTTAAGTGTCTTTATATGTCAAATATAAAATAATATGCATATTAACCCTTTAAAATAAATGTTCAACAATCGAAAAGGAAAAAAATTAGAAACCCAGAAAAGAGATTAAAATTAATCCAAAACATTCTCAAAAATTCATTATGTATATGTCTCTACTCATCAACCACTGGTGATACTGAAATTAGGAGTCATGTTCACTGAGGAAACATGGGAATGTTTTGAAAGAGTATTGAAAGCCTATTTTATCTTACAAGATAAGGACTTTGAAAGATATCTGCAAATAGAAAAGGATACATAAAAAATAATTTAAAAAATAGTCTGTAATAAGAGTGCTAAACCAATGTGAGGACTATTAGGGAAATACGTCTGCATGTATCAAACTTCTGGGTTCCTGATAAACATACTGCAGGAAATGCAGTATTCTCTTTTAGAGTCCAATGAATATTTCTGTAAGATGTAAAATTTCTTCTCTAAGGTTTTATTGTTCTTCTTGTCTTCTAGTCAGTTTTGCTTTGTCCTTTGCAAAAACCTCCAGTACAACATGTATGCTCAATATTTATAAATCTAACACAGTAATTACAAGATAAAATAACGTAAACTTACCTTCAATCCAATTTTTGCCAGATTTTCAGAGATACATGATCTCTTTTAAGTAGGTATTTTATCTTTTTGCATACTAAGTACATGCTATATTACATTACATAATTTTGTACAGAATTCTAACACACTTTTTACTAAGAAAGTCAGTTTTGAAAGAGTACTCAGCAACAGTAATATATTTTTAACATATTCATTTTCCAAGTTCAGTATTAGAGAAATGATACAATGGTAGAATTTATATTTTACCTAAAATCTGAGCCTATCCGTTTTCCATTTTCTGGTTCTCCAGGATCTGGACACAAATTGGACGCCTGTTTAATACCTCCCTCATTTACTGGAAAAAAAACAAAAACAAAACAACAAAATAAAATAAAATAACAAAAAAAGAAGAGATAAAATAATGAAGTTTCTAGAAAACACAGAGGTAAGCAATTATATATATACGAAAGAGTATATTCTTTCCATTTTGGATCTTTTAAAACAGAATTTCTACAGAATATGATCACCCTTATAAACTCTGGTTTCAATACATACGTTTTTCCTCACTATAATAAAAAAAGCATGCATTTTCTGATTTTTTTTCCAAAAAAGTAACACAAGTTTTTTATCAGATGTATTAATCAGCTATTTTGTTTGTTTGCAATATTATTGAATCTGAATGGAAATGTTATTTTTATTTCTCTAGAAACATTAACATTTAAAGGAGTGTTCATCAGGTTTAGGGCTGTAAGATTTTATTCTGAACATACGCTAACAAATGTCATCTCCACTAAGAGCTGACCTTTTCTCCTTGAATTATAATAAAACTTGAATGCATAAGCTTCTGCTGAGAGAATTGTCCTTAATCAGTATTGAAAATGTATATATTCCCAAAATATGGTGATCTGAAGGAAAACTCAAAATGCCAGTTTGATTTGCATAAATTTGTCTTTCAATAAACTAAAATGGTTTCAGAGAGAAACTTCCTGTGAACCATTCTCTGTATTTTTTCCAGAAATTTGTATGTAACAATCTAACCCTCAGCATATTCAACCACCTATGCACAAAACTGAAAAATTAGCAAAGGAAGTTACTAGGCTATTTGATGAATTCATGGCTTGACAGAAAAATATTAAAAAAAAAACAAGTTGACGTGAAGCCAAGTAATTTTCATTAACCTTTATTCATCTTTGTTACTGATGAACTAGACCAGTGGATTTGCAGTACTAGAATTTTACTTCCCTTTAAGGAAGAGGTTTGCATGCAATCAGGGTAATCCTACTACTGGATTAAAAAAAAAAAAGTGTATTCTAACTATATTTCTAAAGGGTGTTGATTAAATTTCAGCTTTTAATGAAGAGGAATATAATTCAGAATACTTGGAGGTTTCTCTTCCTTGAAATTTGTCTTCTTGCACACACAGAAAGGGAAGAATTAGTTTTGCATCCCTGAAGAAGCCAAAGGCCAAATGCAAATGTTGTAGAGGCTTAAACAGAAAACAGCTCAACGTGGCACACTGCTCCAAAAACCTACCAAGCTCAGCACTTGTCAGCTGGAACCACAGTATTTTCTCTCCTCCATCCCAAAACACCTGTAATATGTCAAAGGTTGCTCTAAAAGCAAACCAAGGCAATCTCTGTTCCTCTGGATTTCCATGTTAGGGGACTTCTGGGCCAGGAGGAGTCTTCCTCCTGGTTTCAGATTTCAGTCTTTTCCTCCTCCAAGAGGTACACATGTGATGAAAGCATACTTGCTACAGAAACCCATGTTAATGCTAGTGTTGGAATATATATCTTTCTCTGACAACTGCAATTCCATAGACTACATTTAACAAGGCCTTCTTGTTGGATAAGCATTTAGAACTAACTCTCTCTTTGAAACATCTGGGTGCTTCATTATGAGACATGAGAAACTCAGAATCATCAAAAGTAGCCTACATATATATAGAAGACATTGAAACTTTTCAAATATTAGATATATATTAAACCTATAGTTAAAAAATTATTCATGATGTCTGAAAATAATATTATAGAAATTATAATGGTGCCATTTGGCCATGCATTGTATATCAATGCACACAGAAGAAATTTTTACTGTAAAAAATAGAAATAGTGTTTAAACAATATTATTTCTATTTATTATAATTCATGTTTTAATATTTCAAATACTTATTTTGTTTTTGTACATTATGTCTCCCCATACACAGGTAATAGAGCAAATATTCACATAAAAAGAACATTCTACTGGATTGCAAGACAGAAGAACTATTATACACTTCGATTTCTATCAGCTTGATTTCTTCTAGAAATAGAAGCTTGAAAATCATATTAGTTTTCGACACCT
The DNA here is from genome assembly GCF_017639235.1 of Corvus kubaryi. Taxonomy (NCBI): domain Eukaryota; kingdom Metazoa; phylum Chordata; class Aves; order Passeriformes; family Corvidae; genus Corvus; species Corvus kubaryi. The sequence goes on from NW_024581127.1 coordinate 20,868,483, forward strand.
TCTGTATAAAGTCTCCTTCCTAGAAATACTCTACAAAATAGAATTTTAAATTTATGGAATTAACAATATTCATAAATAAAAATATAAAGGCTAGTTTTAAAGAAAATCAATAACATAATTAATTTTAAAAATAATTCATACATATACTGCAGTAAAAATACAAAAGAAAAAGAGGTAAATATTGATTTCTGATTTGATCCCAATTGCAAAGTGCATTTGCACAATCTTAAACCCATTCTGTTAAGTACCTAGTGAAAAGTAATTTCACATTTTAGGATTTTTGTATTCATGTAACTTTTATAGACATAATGCCTGAATTTTCAGTCTCCAGCCCTATGTAATTCCACAGATAACTGTCAATATATTTTTGTTTTACACCCTAGATGCTCATATGACAATAAGCAATTAAAGGGTTTCCTGTAGTAAATTAAATGCATCTAGGCAAAGCATTCATTCATAGTCTGGTCATGAAACTGGTATCAAGAAACTTCAGAGTTCTAATTCAGATTGAATTAGATCTGCCAATTAATTCATTTGTTAGGGTCAACACTTCTAAACTGAAGCTGATGCATACTTGTTTCAAAGTGAATCATCATATCAAATATCACCATTCTGGCTTTGCTCTGTGCAAATCACGTGTGCATTAGTATTGAATGTTATACAACTTAAAAAAAATAATTAAAAAAAAGATGTAAAATAATGAAAGGACATACAGATAAGAATGCTAGATGAAAATTTCTAAAGACATTGCTAATACAAGGCATAATGTAAAATAGATATTCACTTATCATTATTTTCACTAAGAGTTGAATGTTGGTCATTATTTTTTAAAGGACCCTATCTGCCTTTGTAATGAAAGTACAGACCCAGCTGAGGCCACACTGAGAAAATTATCTAGTCAACAGCCAAATACATAAGCTTCTTACAAAATACTATCTCTTCAGCATCCTCAGCTACCAAAGTAACTTGAGAATCAAATGCTAGATTACAATATGAAACCTTAGTTATCTATTTATGACAAGATTATGATCACTAAAAGTACAAATCACCAAGGTTTTCACCTTCACTTATTATTGACTCATAATCTATTCTGCATAATCAACAACAAAAAAGATGAAGAGTTTAAAAGATAAAGTTTCCAGCTTCATATAGAATATCATAACATATGAAATTATCTAAAGACCTTCAAAAATATGTTGATAAATTTCATCGCTTATTTAATAATAATCAGCTTTGGATATAATGAGTATCTGGCACTTCATTATAAATATGGAGTTCCTGTTAGAGTTGATATAATTGAAAATGTAATGACTGGTGCAAAATAAGCAATCTCTTTTATCATCCATTGTATTATTATTGTATTACTATTTGTAACTACAGAATCACAGATGGGCCGTCAGACAGAGATCTAAGTGATGTACTTTATAAACACTACTGTAATTATCTTAGTGTTATTTCTTTTGCATAATCAGTCTGTTTTCCATTCACCCAATAGGTATAAGAAGAATATTTGTTTTTAAATGTCTTGATACAAAGTTTGCAAAAAAACCAGAAATGTCTTACAGAACTATTTAGGTGATGCAGTTGACAGGGAAGTTGAATATGGCAATACATGACATTACAAAAATTGAACAGAAGTGTGCTTTGCTTTATTTTTCTGACTTGGTAAATGTTAAAGAGTCTTTCTTCTTAAAGACATCTTTCTCTGAAAAAAAGAAATCATATCTAATACCTTGACAGTTTAAAATCTAACACCGAAAGTTAAAATGTATGCTAATGTATCCTGCTAAATTCTGCAAACTGAATCCATCATTGATACTTTAAACAAATAATTAGTGCAAACATGTCCAACCTAGGGAGCTTCAAAAGCAAGTCCTTTCAGTCCTGTGAAGAATAATGAAATGTAGTATAATCCAACGTATGTTAAATATTTAGTCTATTTTATTTACTTCTAAAATATTTACAATGTGGTTCTATTCCAAAAAGGCCTCTATAAAAATGGCACATTCTTTTTCAAAAGTATCCTTTTAATATATTTAGAGACACACCTATTTAATTTGTGCTAGAAAGTTGCCTGACTCCTCCTTACAATTTAATCAGGACATCGTCCACTGAGACGTCAAGCACTTTCAGTTTCTAATTTCTGTAATTAAAATTGAAGGCACCAAGCATCTCCAGAATTTTTAAAGCTACACCTAGTTAATCAGTTAAAATGTCAAACTTAATGAATAAAAAAAAAAAAGTCAAAAAGTGACCTCATATGTTGTTGTGCACTTGTAAATGAGGATATACTTTAGTTTGCACAGCATTTGATGCTACTACTAGAGTTCAATTAAAGTAATAGATCTCCTATTCACAGCTGAATTTACAGCTGACACCTAGGAGGCTGAGTATTTATTTCCTTGCAAATACTGTAAATTTATTGTGAAATTATCGACAAAATAATGTGTCCTTCTACAATGCCAGATTTATAGAAAGTCTGTCTTTAGAGTAGAACCATGCTTAAAAATTCACCATGCAGACTGGAGAAACCAGTTCTATTATAAGAAATACATAAATAATTACACACAAACAATACACCACAAAGTTCACTCTTGCACTAGAAAAAAGTAACAAAAAAAGAATACACTCACAGATAGAAAACTTGTTGCTGTTGTCTTTCCCTGGAAACAATTTAAATCCTCTAGATTTAAAATCTATGGCCTTTTTCACTAGTTAAAAAAACAAAAACAAAACATGTATCAGGAAATACAATCTAAAATATTTCATTTGACAAATTTTATCATGGTAGTATATACAAATTAGAGTACTGGCTACCTCACAAGTTCAGATTTTATACCTTTGGTGTGAAACAATTTACAAAAATAAATATTGAGACCAATTTGTATACCTGACAAAGGAAAGGAGTGATATTTGCAAGTTAATTGTTCTCCTGCATAACCAATTTAAAAAAGTATGGCCAAAAGTTTTTATTTCCATGCACCACATAATTGTCTAAAACATTGTCACACACTTATGGAACTTGGAAAATGAAAAGGATTATAAATATGTTTGCTCTAAAATAGCTGTTTCTTCTGTGTTGGGAACCAAAAAGAAGAAAAAAGATATTTGAATATAGAAAATAAAATACAGTCTGCTGTCCTGCTGTTGGTTCTGCAGCTGGTCTTTCTAGCTTGAAAACTGTTATTTGCAAAATGTGATATGGAAGGTAGCTATCTCCCACCTCTCCCCTAAGCCTACAGCTCATTTGTTTCTGTAAAAGTCCTTCTTGTGGACTGGCTTTATGATATACACAGTTAATCCAGGCCAACCTTGTGGCCTCAAAATATCTTTGAAAGAAAAAACTAATAAAAAGAGAATAAATCCAAAACTTAACATATATAAAAAAATGTAAGCAAGAATAAGCAAAAACACTACAAGAAACTTTCCTTCTCAGTCATTAAACTAAGTGCCTCATCTCTAATATGCTTGGCATGTGAGCAGTGAATTATAAATTAAAATGGACCTTCTTAAACAATTCTAAATGTTAAGTATAAATTGATTTTAGGTGGCTTTATATATATATAATTTATTACTTAAGTGGCTTTATAGCCACTATAGCAACTATATATTTTTAAAAAGCTATATGGAAGATTATGTTTTATCTTGGCTACAAGCAAATACTGCTGATGAAGACAGAATAGATTAAAGGAACTACATCTAGGAGAACTTAACATAAGAAGATAGACTGTATGTTGTCAAAGAATTTTTCATACCCATTACGTCTTACAGAAAATCAATGGATATTCAAAGAACCTTTACATTAGGTATAAATGAGTAGCTAAATACTGTTGTTGTCTTTTTATAAATAAAAGTATTATTACTAATCACAAGAGCAGAACCAGATTCAGAAGAAAGAGGGTACTACTAAGGAAGACAATTTATAGGATAGGTACAGGATATGTTAATAAATTTTTTTTACACTTCTGATTGGAGACCATATTTTCTTATAAATACAAAATCACTATTATCTCAAAAGGCAAAATGCAAATTTACTTGTGTGTTATTATAACGTAACTTATAAACATTGATGGTGTATATATATATATATGTATGTGATAATTTCCCAGCAATAATGTCATATATTATATGATAATGGTTCTGGGAAATACATTATTTGCAGAAGTGAAATATATGTTGCCACAAAGTACAAGATTTTGGGGTTTTTTTACCCTTAATAGGAGAAGCCCCATCCCCTCTCCAAATTAAAAGAAGTCCATAAACAATTCTATCCTCAGTGGAAATCATAGATCCAACAACTCTACCTTCATACAGTAGAGCAATACTGGAATAACAGTAATGCTTTCTTGTCATTATCTGAGCTTTCTAAAATGTTATTTCTACGTAAATAGGAATGTTGTACTATAGCTCTGACCCTCTTCTGTCTTTCTTTGAGGATCAGTCTAAAATAACTCCTCATGAATCAGAAGACAGGCTTAATTATTCTTCCAGCACCTAAGCAAAATGGGAGTGGTCTTGAATATATGATCTCAGGTGCTGGAATGGGTTTAAATGCTCTCATTAGAGACATGTTTGTCCTTTATTTTCAGAAGTCATCACAACACCATACTAAAGCAGGAAGACTGTCCTGTACTTTTGTTCATTTGTTTGTACTCGTTCTGAAACACAATGGCATATTCCTAGTTTATGTACACAAGACGAGTTCACAAGATGTAAGGTGGAACAGAAAATAGTTAAAAGAGTGTCTTGGTGACTGCACTGAAATCAGTCAAAGACTTTTATAATCCATTGCATCACTTTGCTGAGGCTATTAAATATCATTAGGTAAGCAAGCAATTCCAGTTTTCTAAAGCACCTTTACAAGAGAAGAATTTTACTCTTAACTGGGGTTTGTATTTTGATTTACTGAACAGTAGTTTCTGAGTACACTGTGAAGGAGAATTTATAGATATTTGTATGGCAAACATGCCACTACTAAGCTATATGTTGGGCTGCAAGTGCATGTACATAAAAACAACCCCACCATCACAAAAAACATCCCCTACCCAATAAATAGATTACTTTATACTTGGCAAAATAGTGCTTATTTTGCATGTCAAACACATGACAGTAAGTACTGAAAGTGGATTTCACTTTCCAGAAGTCTCAGAGGATGGATTCATGACAGCAAACTGTGTAGTTGTATGCATCTAAGCCCATCCACAAAGAAAAACACATTAAGAGTTCAGTTCATCAGGTCTTAAGATACCTACTTTTGCATGAGATGAGTTTATATGCCCATTTCTCTCAAGAAAAAGAGTTCAGATGTAACAATGCTACAAATCGTTAAATATGGTTAGACTAGTATGTTCTCATATTTTTGAACAGCCAAGAGCCAAGAAAATAGATTACACCAACGAAGTAGGATACTCCTGGGGAGACATACCAATATAATAGGAAGGCAGTGATAAGACATTAGTATATTTAAAAAATAATCTAAATTTATAAAACCCTATATGACATAACCATTGTTCAGTGTTATAATGCAAGGAGACGCTTAAATTTTTTTTAATAATGCTTTAAATACATGTGGCTTCTAGCTTGGTTGGTTGGTTTGTTTTAAATTTATAGATAAGGACAGCAGGTGTGTTTATTTGCGCTGTTTATTTTTGGAGGAGAAGGAACACTGGTGAACATCTACCCAAAAAAATCTCTGTCAATCCTGAATCTATTTTTGATCACATGACTGGATGAAGCATAACAAGTAGCATTGGAACTCTGTGAAACCAAATCAGAGATTATGTCAAAACCCTGAAAATAATTTAAGCATCCATCTTGGGATTTCTGCTCAACACTGCTCACGCTTTATTCGTAGTTCAAGTCACTTTAATAAAAATACAGAATTATTATTATAGAATTATATAATGGTTTGGGTTGGAAGGGACCTAAGGATCATCTAGTGCCAAGTCCCCTGCTGTGGGCAGGGACACCTTCCAATATAACACCTTGATGAAAGCCCCATCCAGCCTGGCCTTGAACACTTCCAGGAATGGGGCATCCACAGCTTCTCTGGGAAACCTGTTCAAGTACCTCATCACCCTCATAGTAAAGAACTTTTTAATATCTAATCTAAACCTACCCTTTTTCAGCTTAAAGCCATCCCCTGTTGCTCTATCGCTACATGCCCATATAAAAAGCCCCCCTCCAGCTCTCTCGTAGGTCCTCTTCAGGTAATTGAAGGTGCTCCAAAGTCTCCACAAAGCCTTCACTTCTTCACACTGAACAGCCCCACCTTTCTCTCTCTCACACTCTTTCTCTGTAACTTTTTCTAAGGCTAGAAGGCGCAATATTTTCTGTAAATAAGGAAAATGGAACTGAATGCTGTACTAAGGAGGGAAGGATATGAACAGTCCCAGTAACGAAGGAAGTCCAGGTAAGAACTTTTGCGTTACAGATGTGTGAACTAACATTCAGTCAATAGACAAATGAGAGACACGTACACTTTTCAAGCAGCCAATTAAAAGTGAAATGTGTTCAGAATTATTTTCTTGAAGTTTTTCACCAAAAATTGTCTCCCATGTAAGATAATGAAGATTCTAACACTTACAGGGAAAATTTTAGGCACACGTAAAAATTAAAATATTGTCTTTTTTTTCTTTAATAAAAAGGTTGTGTAATTGTGTATATTTATGCAAATTCATATTTGCATGTATACAGACATGCTACATACAAACACTTGTAAGAGAGGACTAAGTCTGACAATTCCAGCATTTTATACTTCAGGATAGGTACTGCATTAAAAAAGGGCCTCATGTAAATAAGTTTTAAGTATATATATCATAAAAACCCCCACTTAGATGTAAAATCTGAATAACAACCTTAAGTACAGCAAGCTCTCAAACACTAGAAAAAAAATTTATTTTGAATGAAGATTGTTCAGTTGACACAGTTCTGACTTCATTGAAAAAGTGTGTCCTGAGAGCCAAATGAGAAATCAATTTCAAGAAAAATTTGATTCTACAATATAGAAGCATCAGGGTATATAGCCAAGTGAAGGATATTTATTTAAAACACTGTCAACCTGTAAATTTGCGTCTTTGTTTTGGTTATGCAACAGCATTTATGTAAAGGAAGTGTCCCTCTCATCATTTCTATACTTTGTAAATTTTCAAATCAAATATAAACAATATTTAAAATGCTGAGGACTAAACCACCACTGTTTTATACAAAGCAGGCACTCAGGGTGCATTACTTCAATTAACTATACAGAACAATGGAAAAAGTCCTTTCCTTCTCCAGAACTACTCTTACTTGATATTCACTATCACTCAGCTAACGGAGATGGAGAACAATATGATAACAACAAAGCCATTATTTCAAGATTGTATGTACATCCCTACTTAAATTACATCTGCAAAAATATCATACTATTGGAAAATGAGTTATCTGAGAAATAAAGAGTAATTAACTCATCATCTGCTTTCTGAAGTGACCAAAAAATTTGTTTGGAATACAGCGTAGAACTGATTTTGACTTGTGCAGAGCCAGTAATTCACTGATTATTTAAAATCTTCGATACATGATGATGGCAGATTTTACTCACAACAACTGCTATTTCTAGTGACAGAAACAAATGCATCATATACTTTGGACCCCAGCATTATCTGTGCATGTGCAAATATGCCAGATACATTATGCATGATACTTCCAGTTCCTCTTTGGCATATGTCTATTTCATTGTATTTCCTCTAGAAGTACATCTGCCGCCTGAATGCACTGAACTTACTACTCTCATGAAAGTCAGTTCCTTTTTTGTTTTCTTTATATTCACATCATATTGACTACACATGTGATACAACTAATTATCCAGCATTTCCAAATTCTAACAATGCAAGTATTGAATATCCAAGTATCTTAGAGATCACCACTTTAAGGGATTGCACAGATGGGGTGGGCATGGGAGGAAAGAGATAGAAACTTATTTAATTTTTATATGATGGCACTTCAGGCTTTAGAAATGTACGTGAAAAATCTCTAAATCTAGTGATTATCCAAATAAACTTCACTGTAACCCAACACACCAACTAATGTAGCACTATCTTCTACAACCTTTCTGCACCTTGAAAGTCAGCATTAGAGAACATGGATTTTCATCAGTTTTTGTAGCACAGCATGACCTTCATGGATTAACAATTTCTTAAATATGAAGAGCCATACAGAAGATGAACAGACTGCAAAGTGGTGAAAACATCCACTTTTCATACTAATAAATTTTTCACTTTTTACATGAGCTGATCTTAGTTTTTCATTTACTACCCACACCCTCCACCCTTTTCCCCATATCCTCTGCCCCTTTAACCTCTAAAGTCCCCTGGTCAAATCAAATTGTATAGAAGATTTATATTTCAAATTACTGCAACTACTGCATTACTACATTGAACTACTGCACTGTATTACTAATATAAAATGATCTAAATTACAGTTTTTCTAGTATTTTCTATATTTTATGTATATCAATTTCTCTAATTTGAAAAAAATAATTATTTAAAATGAAGGAAGTATGGTTAATATGTGTATTTTAATATTAATTTATAGTTGCACTACTGATAATTTGGTTTTTACATTCTAACTAAAATACATCTGATTTATACCAGCAATTTGTGGACAAAAGAAGAAAACTGGAAATACCGAGGGAAAGTAATGCCACAACACATCAGACAAATATCAATTATAGAAGTAAACATGAATAGCGTAATGAAGAACAGTTAAGAACTGCAGGAACTGAAAAAAACATGAATAGGAAAAACAAGTTCATAGAAGAAAATTGACAGGGAAGTATAAAAGGCAAAAATTCAATTAAAACATTAACACAATTAATTTTTTGAAATCAGTATGGCTGATTTTCTTTTTCCCTTTCTTCCCTTCTAACCACTCCAGACTTGACTTTTGGATGACAAATTATCTCCTTTCCTACTTCCAAGTGCAAAGATACCAAGAAGTTTAGGACATTATTGTCAATTTTTCTCTAATAAAAATCTCAACATTAACAAACCATCCATTATAAAGTTCATCCAACAAACAGAATGTATCTATGTGATTTGTTGCACATGTTAAGTGGGTATTTCCAAAAGTATTACGGAATATTAAACAAATATAATTCAGGGATTAAGTGTTTGAGTGCTAGATTATGTTTGTGTTATGCTTATTTCTTGAAACTTTTAAAATTTTCCAAGAAGAAAACTTCTTATATACAAATCTTCTTATATACAAATAATCTTAGAAATATAGAATGCAATAATCTTACTGCCAAATACATTTACTTTCTTCAACCCTCATCTTTTTAGTTCTGGGTTTCACTTACAAAAACAAAGGAAAAAAAAAAAAAACCCTGAGGACATATGCACATTGATTACCTACTAGACTTAAAAATATTTAACAGCTGTTCAAAAAACCTCTCTGTCCCTACTCCTCCTTTCCTCTTGCTCCTTCTAAGTAAACCTCAAAAAATTAGGATATGTGAATACATATTTTCTAACAAATCCTTAAAAGTTTTATATTGAATAATCCCAATGTAATGACCTATCATACACTTTCATTATAATCTTTCAAAGAAAAGAAAAAAAATCAAGATAAGTTTCTCTTAACATGCTTTTGTTCTCAAAAGTTTTATTAGCAAATTATTTATTTTCCTGTAACAAATCTTAAAATCTTCTTTCCTTCTACCATCATAAATTCTCCTGTAAGACAGAAGGAAAAAGAAATGCTGTTTTAATAGGGAACACCCAGTAGCAAGATTTTTTCTCCCTGATTCATTTTGTCCTGGCCATTACTAAGATGCTATATAAGGCCAGATATCAAAAAGCATAAGGCAAGCTGGGATAGACAACTCTTCTTAAAGAAGAAAGGGGAAAGGACAGAGAAATTATAAAAGCTTACAGGAAAGTAATAAAAAAATAGAGCTGAAAACATAGAGAAAGAGAATGGAGATATCAGTAAAATTAATAAGATTTTGTAAAGAAACAGTTAAGTAAAATTATCAAAGCATATGTATTTCCTCAAACTGAGAATATATGGTTAAAAATTTGCAAATACTTAGTGACATTTCTGCTCTTTGAAAAGAGAAGTTTGGAGTCATGAAATTTTTTGGAATCCGGAGGTCTCTTGAAAATAATTTTCCTAAAGAAAGCACTGAGACACTTTTGAACTGCTAGATGATGACTGGAGTCATCCATTAAGACTTCCTGGCACTATTTGAGCCTGAGTCTGCTAAGCAATTTTTTTTCTTCAACTACTGTATCTCTTTTTCAGACTGGTTTTTTTTTCTAAATTTAATTTATGACTTACGAACTGTACTAGAGGTCTTTTTGCATTGTTTGCACCTGGTACTCATTTGTTTCTCGGGCCATTTAATTACTATGTATGTGTATTTCCATATTAAAATGAACATTGAGAACAGAATAGAATAGAATAGAATAGAAAAAACAGAATAGTTGGAAGGGACCAATGACAATCAATAGTCAACTGCCTGACCACTTCAGGGCTAACCAAAATTTAAGTCATATTATTAAGCATACTGTACAAATGCCTTTTAGCTTTTGGCCATATGCCTCTTAACATATCTTTAGACAGTAAAAGTATGCTATATAAGCCCTCACAAGAAAATGTTCTAAAATCTCTCTCATGGTGAATGCATATACACAAATAAAAATTCTAGAGCCTTAATAAGTAAAGTATGTAGTTGATATAAATTATAGAACAATTCAAAAGGACTAGCAGCATTACTAAACTGTATGAAACACAAATAGTAGAAAACAAAAATGTCAGATTATCCTCTATTACTTTAGTCATGATGAAGCCAACAATTCCTAAATATTTAACAGGAAAAAAAAAGAAAAAAGAAAAAAACAAGGAAATATCATGTTTCTATCTTGTGTCTATCATGTTTAATTGCCTTCTTGTTTTCACATCTGAAAAATATGGACCATACTAGAAACTGTGACTGTACGATAGGAAAGAATTTCTACTAAAATCTGGGAATTTGAAGTTCCTTGGTTTAGCTGAGTGGAAGGGTTTAGGAATCTCCTTTTTTCCCCCCCTTCTTCTGAACAGAAGAGATAAACTTTTCTGAATTTGACCACTTGGTTTTGTTAGAACTGAGGACCCAAAAGGTGCTGTGTTTCACTATCAGCTATCCTATCTAAATATATTTTTCTTTAGCCTATCAAGGTGCATCTTGAAAATAAGCCTCTCATCCTTAGTTACTCCCTCCTTCTACAAGGCTTCATTGTTGCAATAACAAGAACTCTTCTTGCTCATCTCCCAAATAAAAATTTTTATATATTATGTACTAACTTGTCCTTATTTAAGTTCTGTACATACTGACATTTACTTCAAAATTTATGCTTTCATCCTGTCTTACACGGTATTTTGTAAGGTGGGATGATCAGGAAAATGTTATACCATTACATTACCTTTATTTATCTGATTCAGTCTGAATTCTTGTTGATGAAGAAACTATAATCATGTACAGTATTCCTCAAGAGATCTCACTACTTTCTTATAAAATGATACTTGTACTTCCCTACCTTTAAGGAAAATATTTCACCAAATGCACCTAGGGTTTCTTTATCCAGCTAATAAGCTTAGAGAAGATATTCATCAGCCAGCCTTTGACACAATTTAAATTATTGTTGAGGTCCAGGTAGTGTATCTAGTACGGTAATTTACACCTAGCAGTAGAATTTTGGGTACATATAGACTTCTAGTTCTCTCTATACATCTCGTTCATGCATAAACTTCAAAAAAATTTTTGCAAAACAAAACAGTGTTGCTATTGTCTACTCATTCTGAAAGACCTTATCCACAGAACAATCGCATGGAAGCCAACAGTACTACTCTTTTTCTGCAGTTATGATTTTGCATCAATGCTAATGTATCATAAAACTGCACTATTCTGGTCTTACTAGCAATATTCTCAAAAAAGCCTACAGTTACATCTATATGTACAATAAATTTTTACAATTTCAAATATTCACACATACATAGTGTGTATATGAAACAGTAAGTTTTAGTAATTATATTTAGTATATAAAATTTTGTCTTCTCAATTATGAATTAATTTGCATAATTTGGGAGTGTAATTCTTAAATTACAATCTAGAGCACTACAAAAAATGCATTTCCAATGTAAAAACTAATTTTTAATATCTATTAAACAGAGAAATAATTTTAGAAGGTTTTAATATAAAATTCTTAAGTAGATATAATTCCATAGTTATTTAATATGCAGAGTTTTTAGACTTCTGTGCATAATACATTTTCAAAGAGAGATTAAAATACTTAAGTAGTAACCTACAGGAAACTCTATATAAATACCTCTGGAACGTTCCTCCGTAATGGAAATTTCTTCAAGTCAATTAACAGCTATCTCACATTGACAAAAATTCCTTCAAAATATGTCTGTGTCTTTTTAGAAAGGAATATTTTGTGGAAGAAAATTATAGGTTATTTATTGAAGGTCATTTGATATGTTTTAATGGCTGTTATCAAAATGTTTGCTGAGTAAAAATGGTAAATTTTTACTCAGTATAGGAATATCCCTTTAACAGCATGAACACATATACTGTTCTGTGAGTCACAGACACAGGAAAAAAATTTAAATATTTAGTATAATGAATGCTAGCAAAATCAAGACTTTCAATGTTGCATGGGGGAATAAAATGCACACAGAACTAGGTATGGGCTTTCTTCTCCACTGAGGTCCATACAAGTCTGATTTCACTTGTATGTGTACCTTTTCGTACCTGTAGTACTATTTTAATTTGTGAAAAATAAACACCATAACATTATTTTAGCAGTATCTTGGTGTCTAAATTATTCTCCTTTTTTTCATAATCTAATGTTTAGCATTTCAATATGATAAAATAATTTAGAATTATGTGCCATACCTGTATCTTATATTAAAGAATAGGTCAGAGAAGAAAGGAACACTGAGAAAACAGCGGGGAGGACACTGTAGTGTAATGATTCCAAACAGGAAATGGGAAAAAACTGTATGTGTATCACAATTACTGCCATATTTAGCTGCTGAAGTAGTACATTCTTACATCTTTAAATTAGAAGATATTATTACAGATCCTCATAAACTCCCTTATAACTGAAAACAAGCCTGTTTTTTAAACTTGACCAAAGACATTTTGAAATTAATGCATAGCCACACAACCAGTACAAACCAAACTGTTGATTAATTTATACCAGTCAATAACCAGAAAATACTTCAGATTTCCACTGAAATTAATGCAAATGAAACATAAACATCTGTTTAATTATTTCTATTTCATATGCAAACCAAATACAGTGTTTGTTTTTCAGTTACTCTATTTAAATTATATATTTCAAAATTCTGGAGAACTGCAGCTCTTGTTTCAAAAGGTGTTAGTAAATGAAGCTACAATAACTTATACTAGGTGACTATCCAGTAAGACAACAGATTCCAAATAAAACTTCTTTACAAAACATCAAACATATAATGAGATTTCTACAAATGTCTTGTGCTGTAAAAGGTGCTTCTCATCAATATATTTGTGTTTATGAATTTTTCATGTACAATTGATTAACATGAAGCACACAATAAAAATTCAAAATGCATAATAAATGGTATTCAACAACATTAGCCTGCAAAATTAAGCTGATCCTTTTCTGAAATTGTGTATGTCTAAAAACACACCAACATGCAATTTTTTTCTGAATATCTGTTGGTTAACTTAAGACATTCCAGCATTACTTTTTGTCACCTTCACGTTTCAGATATCAACATTTACTTTTTAACGCAGCAAACAATGCTTGTTTTATACTCCAAATATTGTTCATTATTAATACTTTAGCATGCAGATTAGATCATCTCAATATAGACATATATAAAATCTTTAGCTTTAGCACTTTAATATTTGCTGAATTCCCTAGTGTTCTAAATGTTGCTTTGATCATTGATTTCATGTTTGATAGAATAAAAATGTACAGATGTTTTAAAAAACAAAATATTGCTGAAGATTTAAGCAGGAGGGAGACGAATACAACTGCATCACCTACTGGTTTAGAACAGCAGCTATTTATAAAGTACATTTTTAATGCTATGGTTAATTATGTCTAATCAAATATGCAGAATAGATGAGTATTCTAATCTCAATTCTCAAAACTTCCATCAGATGTCTCTTACACTAAGCTTTATTGTGAAATATAATGCTAGAAGCTATAAAGCCACATGAAAAGAAAATTCCTTATATGTACATTTTGTCTTTTTAGAAATCAAAACAATTTAAATAATGAAGACAATATTACTACTAATTTCATTTTTCCATCTGAATGACCTACTAGAACTCAAATTTAGGCAGATTTAATCCCTTTCCCATTTGGTTCAATTACACTTCCTGAATGGATACCTGAACTTTCATTTTTAATTTATACAAAATATTTTTTCATAACTACATGTGCACAAGTAAAATAATATCCAATACCTCTATGAGTAACAACTGCAAGTTCTTTAGCTCTTTCTATCTGTTCAGCATTTCTTGGTCGTCTTCTTGTGCTTTGTAAATTTGCTTGAGGAAGAGAGAGTGCTTCCTTGTAAGCAGCCAACTCCAGAATTGGTTTTCTTGTATTCATAGCTTGTACTCGTTGTTCTTCAGCAGATTGTCTACAGGTGGTCACTGCACTGGATACAGCAACATCAGCAGATGTGCTAGCAACAGTAATGGCACCAGTAGTGGCCGCAATATGCTCCTCTAACTCACCAGTGGAGGCAGTTTTGATGAAAGTAGAAGAACCTGTAGGACACACAGTAGTACTGGATGCTAACTTTTTCTTTTGAATTGTGTTTTCTTGATCAATCTAAAAAATTAAATTTCCCTCTGTTTAACATAGTAAAGACAACTGACATGAAAAGAGGAAAGTCAAAAGGCTTTATTTAAAAAATTGAAGCAATCAGAACATTGTTTAATGCTAGTGAACATTTTGTAATAATAGTGATATTACATGTTAAGATTTAAATGTCCTCAAAACTTAAACTTTTTTACCAGTCTTAATGACAGCACATAATTTCCAGCCCTGCACATTCAGAAATGAGCATGGCTAGAGCAAAATATACAGCTATATCATTAATAGGGCCCCTACTAGGAAACCATCCTATTGAGGAGTGAAATGGCAGCATTATATACTAACCTAAGTAGCAGAAAAATCTGCCATACTCCAGCTGCTAATAAGGCTCTCAGATATGCTCATTATTTTCATCACAGATCCCTTGACAGGGATCTAAAAGCTCATTTAGACTTGACATGAGACCAGGTGTAGATGAATAATAAAAGGTACACATTTAAACAAAACTTGTCAGCAGTATTATTTATACTTAACATTGTAAAAAGGCTTCATATGTAATTCTCTTTTTGCGCTCTAAATTCTGTAATAGACCAGATTATTTTACTATAAACCCTCACATATAAAATGTTTCAATAAGCTAAAAAATTGTCCATGCACTGCTTGTGAAAATATTGTTAGCATTTTTAAGGTCCCTACTATTCAAAATATAGGGCCAATTTTTCCATATTTTGTTAACATTTTCTTTCTTCCCCATCCCCCACATTTGGCTGCAAATGTTTGGAAGCCAAGTCTCTCACCTGTAAGCATTTAGAATATCTTAATAGAGTAGAAACTCCATCTTGGCTGGAACGAATAATTGACTGGGCAATGCATAACAAAATTCACCATAAAAACATAGTCGAACAAAGCTGATGTAGCACAAACTGTACTATATTTTACTAGTATCTTTAAAACATGGCTTTTTTATTTCATAATAATGATTAGGGCCCCTTGAACAGTCATTCAAACAATAATATTCCATACTTCTCTTTTTGGTTCTGTGCTCTCTTCTCATACTTTGAGACTTGTCCTTTAAATGTAGTGGGTGATGTCAGGATGGAAAGCAACGAGAGTTTTCACACTTTTAGAAAAACCTGTCCACTAGAAAATGGAAATGAGACTCCCAGAGGAGTCTTAACTAAGCATTATATAGTATATTTAATGCACAAGGTATATCACATCTCTTGACAGAGTTCTCAAATGTTCTGTATAAATTAATGGAAGAGATTCTCATATCAAAAATACTCAGTCTTGCTAATAGTCTCTTTTGATTACTGCAGAATTTTTAGGCTAAAAATGGTTTATTTTATCATACTATTAAAAATACTAACATAACAGGATATGTTAGCTTTATAAAGAAAACAAATAAAGCTGATGTGGGTAAATACTATTTTTGCTATCTGACATTCAATGTCCTAACATCAGTTGTGTAATACAGCACTTCTAAATCATAGTGGTGGTTTCCCCTGCAAAACTAAAAAACCTTAGTAGTACCATGTAAGCTCCAGGTTTATGTGTCAGAGACCAAACCCAAAACTACTTACTGTCCTATGATGACAGTGATATAAGTAACTAAAATAGACCTAGACATTTTTTATTCTTTATTTCATAATAAAAGAAGAAAATTGTCACAACAGTGCATAATATCAAAATCTAGACTACTTATGATTCAGTATACAATAAATTTTGACAGACTGGTATCAAGTTTAAAACACAGAAAATACAAATGCATGGCCAAGAGATATTTTGGAACAGAAAAATGTTGTTTAAAACAAAGAAAACTTAATGTATGTTACATAATCACTACTATTAAAACAAAATCTATGTGAACATATCTCTATCATGCAAGCAAATGTACAAGAACAGGCATTCATCTGCTTCCAATATCAAGGTCAAAGCAAAACTATATTCAGAATCTCAATCAAATGTCATGGTCTATCCTATTTATTTAAATAGGCACAGCACTTTAAATGAGAAAAGCTTAAAGGAGAGTTCATCTCAAAAGAAAAAAGCAAGAAAAATTAAACTTACTTAAAGCTACAAAGCTTACACATTGAAAAGTACTGCTTTGACACAGAGGCAATTTTCAAACAGAACACCTAACTTGTTAGGCTTTCACATTCATTTACACTGAAGAACTCATGCAGAAGATCAGTAAAGTTAAACAACATGGCTTGATTTACATGGAAGATTTTGAGAAAAAAATAATGTTATGTATAAGCAATCTTGTAAGTATCAGCTACTGCACAGAAAAGATCCATCAATGTTTCCGTATATATAATTTTTAATCTGCAAGAGTATGAATTTTGGGGTCTTTATTTTGGGAAAACAGTCTTAGACTAATTGAAGCACCTTTGTTGCATGGGCATTTTAAATCCATACTCTCCACTTCAGTGTTGTCCAGTAACATCTGACATTTCAGTTTGTCAAAGAGGTTATTTTAAATATTGTATTTTTCTATGTAATAAAGAAATACTCCTATATTGTTTTACTTTAATACTCTGGTTTAAAAGAAAAAGAAAAAAAAGGAACGAAAAGCTTTTAATGATAAATGGCACAAAACGGAAGAAAGGAAGATTGATCTCTGCTTTTTGGGAAAAGCTTAAACCAAAATTTTGCAGTCTACTGAAGTCAACTCAGAGGCAGAGAATCACTTTGAATTCACAATCAGCCAGAAAAGATGTGTAGTTTGAGGAACTGCTAGGCTGAATCATATGAGGAAGCAGTGAGGACAGTGGGTTAAAAAGAGTAATTGTTGTTTAGGGCATGGCGTCACAAAGAAAGAGAACCCAACCAACCCACACAAAACAGTCTGAGACCTACTAGACTGGACCAGCATTTCTCTAAGCGAGTCTCTGTGGAAGGAGAACAGACAAAAACCAGTAAAACTGAGGACCTTTCATGTGTCAAATTAGCCTCCTTACGCAAGGAAAGATTGGAAGTGGTATTTACTCATAAAAACTTAGAGCTATGTAGAAGTGAAAAGAGATCAAGCTGATGATCTACAGAGAAATTCCGTTCAGAAAACTAGTCTTAACAAGACACTACTCAAAAGTGTTGCAACTGTTAAAACTTAGGATAATGCAAACATATGGGAGACCCATAAGCCTTTCTATTTATAAAGAAGTGGAAGCTGTTCTTGATTCCAGGATCATTTTTAGTAAAGAAAAGAGGCAAGAGCCTTTGACATTTGCCTGAAACAAAGTTCCAAAAATAGATTATGAATCTGTGCTAGATGCACACACTTTGCATATGCAATATGCTACAAGTATACACAGGGTTCCTGTTGTAAACATGATACCAAAGGAAATTTACCCCAGATAAACTCATAGTGGAAGTTCAATTAGCAATTAATCTAATGGACTAACTTTTTATGAGTGATTCCTGAGGGCACAATCTAGGGAGATAATAAATACCTTTGCCCACTCTGAGAAGCATTCACCAGAAACAAAAATAAGGCAGAAAACGGTATCTAACAGAGTGAAAATCCTTGTTGAAAATGATCTTTTATTTTTTGTTTTAGAGGACTATGACTTGGGAAAGCTTTCCTGTAAGTTGTCCCCTCTTCTCTAGGTTGAAAAAGCTCAGTTTGCTCAGCCTTCCTTCCCTCACAGGGTAAGTGCTCCAGCTCTCAACCATCTTGGTGACCCTCCACTGAACTTGCTTCACTGAAAAACTCATCTTCCCTGTCATGAAGCCCAAATCTTAATGTACTATTCCAGCTATGGTCACAGAAGTGTTGAGACAAGGACAAAAATCCTTCCCTTTAAATCTACTGATGACATTCTTATTAATATAACTCAGGACGCTTTTGGCCTTCTTTCTTTCCAGGGCACACTGCTGTCTTGTGCAGCCTGCTGTCTGCCACAACACACAGGCTCTATTCAGCAGAGGTCATCGCTATCGGACAGTCCTGTTGCCAAGGTTTCTTCCTACCCAAATACAGGACTTTACACTGACCCTTGCTGATTTTCACTGGATTTCTGTTGGCTCATTCTTCCAACTTGTCTGTGTCCCTATGGCAAGCCTGTCCTCGACTATATTGACTGTTGGTCCTTGACTATAATGACTGATATTTTGGTGTCATCTGCAAATCCAGTGAGACTGCTCTCTGTCATTGATTGAAGCTCATTGATAAACACATTGAAGAGAACTTGTATCAGAATAGACATCTGTAGTAGACCACTTGTTACTGCACTCTAGGTAGAAAGTCTGGCCCATTTATGACTATATTCTAAATTTAATTTTTCTTTATTTCAGTGTTTGAAGAACAGATAAAAACAAGCAAATTGTTCATAAGACCAAATGGGATCTAAGGCTACTGTCCAACAGCTATTCTAATTCATTAGAGTTTGTTTTGCTGATTAGCTCCTAAGAACCATGTTGAGTAAAAATGTGAAAGCAAATAGAAATATTCACTGTCCTGTTAATTCAGGATGAATAAAGGTACAGGACTTTATTAGTTCTTGTGACACATATGATCCAGCCACAGACTTCCCAAACAAGGCTAAAGGTCATTAATGCAGATGACCCTAAACGGGACTCAGACTACAGGAAGGTGCTAATAAGGTGACTGTCATGAGGTCAGCCTGGGACTTTTCCTGTCTATCTTATTAGCAAGAAGTCAGTCTATCATTTTGCAATGGGTAATTGGGAAAGAAGTGTAGACAGTCAAGCAAAAAAATAAATGCATACTTCATTAAAGAGAAAAAGAGGTAGTTACAATTATAAATAGAATTTTTAAAAAGAATAATAACTGTATCTTCATTCTTCTTTCAAATGTTCAAGGACTTTTAGTCAAGGCTTATTTAGCTGCCTTACTTAAAACTTCCTATACTTAACTAATTTTGGAGTGACCCGTGCATTCTATTAAAAAGATGCTTTTTTTTTTCCCTATCTTAATTAACTGTTCTCTTTGATGTTCTCTGTCGTTAAGTATCTGATGCTTGCAAAAAATTTCCAATAAAGTTAGAAACCTAATTAGAAGAATATATTCTGTATCTGTTAAAGGAATTTTCAAGTTTATGTAGACATAACAGCTTATTTGACTCTTTTAACATATGTCATTCCAGACTTATTATTTTAAAAAATCACTTTGTTTATTATTCATACATTTCTAGTATCTTTACCTGTTCTTAGGATCAAATTGTAATAGAAAAGAAACAGATACATAAACATAACATAAAACACATATTTTAGAACATAAAATCAGTATTAATGGCTGCCATAAAATACTCATCTGACAAAATCTATTTTCAACTTCCAGCTATTCAGAAAAGAAATAAAACTGTAGTTTTAAAGAAACGCATGACTGAAAAAGATACAGTTCAAAGGAAATTTCTAGACTTTAGTTCAAACAGGCAATGATTCCTGAACTTATACAAATAGCAAAGACTCCAAAAGCTGTCTAGCCAGAATTTTAAAAAAGTCCTTCTTGTTCCTTTTGTTCTCGTGTTGTCCACAATTGTGAGAGTTGATTCAGAATTTCATTTTTATTTCCTTTTGGTACTAGAACTTGCCTTTTTGCATTACTGCATTGTCTTATGAATTTTTTAAACTTGCCTTTTTCTGCTCTCTTTTTTTCAACCTCTTTATTGTTACCTCTTTCTTCTCTTTTTCTCTATTTTTTGTGTAAAGTTTTACACGTAAATCAATTGCTGCAGTAAGACATACCAAAACAGTCTGAAAGTGACAATTAAGCAGCAACCAGAAATTTTCAGTGATGCAGGGGATATGTCATACTTCAGTACAGACAAATGCATATCTCTGTGATCTTCCATATGCCTCTCTCAGTGAACTTAAGATCACCTTTTTTAAGTAGATACCAAAAATATGGTAAATTTATGAATCTTAATTTTAGCAAACTGATTACATTTGGAAATCTGAAATTCAGACAAATTGCCAAACAGCTCTAACATGATTTGTTTTCTTACTACTAAAATCAGGACATAGACAGAGTGCTACCATTTTTTTTTTTATTGCAGCAATATATGGTTTTTTAATAGAAGCAAATATGAAAATGCCTAACATATGTGCACATATGGATAATGTTCTTTCAGTTGACTTACTTAAACTGAGAAAGTACTTTCTGAAAGGCCTGTTACTTTTAAGAAAAAAACAAAAAACAAAACCAAAACTTAACACGAATGTTAGTAAATGAGAAAGGAGTGATTTGAAATACAAAATAATTATTTTCATATAGTCATACTTTTCTTTTTTTTCAAAAGACATATGCATCAATGTAACATAAATCTGTGTAATCAAACATAAACATACAAAAAAATCCAAAAAATACTACTTAAAAATTCTTCAAGACTCTCAATAATATTACAAAAATTAATGAAATGAATGATATAATGCTGGGAAAGGAAAGTATTCACATCTCTTGGCCTTAAAAAGAATACCTTTATTGTATTTGTCAAGTAAAAAGCCTTGCCAATATTGTCTTACATATTTATTTTCTTTCTAATTTTGAAAGTTTTGTGAATCATAGTGCAGGAGTGTTATTTCCCCTTTTTAAGGATAGGATAACATCAAATAAGCAAATCCAAAAGAATGATTACTATAAAGACTATGTACATTAAAATTTATATAGCAACCATTTAACAAAAAGATACACTTAAAATTTAAAGGTTCTGACTTCTAATTCTGTTTCTTGTATCACCATGGATACGCCATCATATTGTAGTGCTCTCATTTCTTTTCAATAAAATTAAATTCTCACTTTCCTCTTACTCCCAGAGGAATATTAGTATTAGTTGCCTAATATCTGTTCAATGTTATAAGCAAGCAAAGTGGCTTTTTAAAATCAAATATACAGTTTCAGACAGAACAATACTTGCTAAACCTTGAACTATATATTGATATGACTCTGACACGCCTTTTTTTAATATTTTCAATGAAGTTCAGATACATGAGAAAATAATGAATCTTGAACCCAGTAATAATCTCTTTCACTTATTATTAACAGGAAAAAATGTTTGTACCATTGCTCTTGAGTGTCTAACTAATATTTGCCCTAAGCAGGCTAAATGCCCAAATTTTTGATTCTAAATCCAGTATTAGGCATCAAGAAGCTATTTGACTTAAACTTATTACAGAAGATTGCTAAACTAATTTAAGATAAATTATCCAATATAGTAATCTTCACTACAGGGAAGATTATTTTAATAGCTAATATATTTAATATATTTTTTAAATTATTACATGTTTTTAAACAGATTAGTACTTGTTAGAAATAATGTAAACTCCTTAGAAAGTTTGTTCATTTACTTGCCAAATGGTAGACAAGGTTGCAGAAAAGGTATCTTGAATACAAATCTTAATACTTAAGCATGTATTTTTCATTGTTTACCTTACCTATGTCTCACAAAATTAACAGAGACTGCAGACTAGTAAGTACAATTTTGCCATTAGTAATACAAGGCCACAGAATTTACATTGACACATAAATTCTGTATGTGGGCTTGCCTTGGCCTGAGGGTGTTTTCACTATTTTTGATAATTCATAGGTGTCAAGTGAATATTTCTTGACCTAATGGCATTTCAGGAATGTTGTGCTCTGATAATACTGCATACAGTAATGATGTGATAAAGCTACATAAGCCCTGCATAGCAAGCAACATACTTAGTGAGGCTGAGAGAGACTAATGTGCAACTTTCATATTTTAGTAAAGAACAATGAGAAAGAAGCAGACTATGTTAAGAAAATATACCAAAAAAATGAATAATTGAACTCCAAGAATGAAGAGGAAGTTCATTTCTTCATGTCCAAGAGTGTCAAACTCCTCCTAACAGATCTTTGGATGCTTTCAATTCGTTGTAATCCCCACCCAGGGACACAAAGAAAAGGGTGAAAATAAGACAAAAGAAATACAGAGGAGAGTAGAAAGGCAATTCTTAACTTTTATAAATGCATTATTGTTATTATTGATGCTTTTCTATATTAGATAATTTAGACTATCAGACCATTAAAACATTAATTAGAATAACAATAAATTGTGTTCCCTTTGGTGATAACAAGATTATTTGGCAAACGTTATATTATATAAGTCCATTACAACCCAACTAACTTTTGGTCTGTAAGTTTTGTATGCCAAACATACACTATTTTCTCTATGTATCTTACACCACTGAAGTGTTCTCCAATGACTGTCAGGACTCTGAGGGCTCTAATGGGCCAAAACAGGACTGCCCAGCCTTCCTGGGGCCTCCCACCACCCATGCCTATGGGTCCATGGCCTCAAGGCTGAAGCCGTGACTCCCTGTCCCAGTGATGCCACAGCAGTGTTTGTCCCCCTCTTCCCACATTCCTGTTCTACCTAGCCATGGGGGTAATGTCCCTGCCTGGCCTTGGCCTGTCCTGTTTTCCATGGAGATGCCCAAAGCCCAAGGTTTGGTCTGCCTCCAGATGCAGCCTCCTCTGCTCCCTGCAGCAGGGGGACCAACACTGGCTGAAAAGCCCTGCACTGCCAGTCTCAACCCTGATCCCCGAGCTCTCAAGCCTTCAGGAAGCTGTTGGCCTGTGCTTGTCTCATATTCATACAATGCCTATGAGCAAAGCATAGCATTGCATTTAACAAGAAGTGTTATTTTTCCCTTATTTCTCACTCAGAATAAATAAAGTTAATCTCTAAGCAGAATAAATGTTAATTATAAAGCAAAGTTGAATGATTTATAAATGAAACTACTGTCTTTTATTTTTTGATTTTATCTAAAAGGTCAGGACAGACTGAAAAATAATACTTTTAAAGAAAGGTCAGGTCCTAAGTGGGATGAAAACAATTCTCTGGCAAGGAAAAATGTTTCTTTGGTATAAAAACCGATTCAAAATCCACCTAGAGTTTACAGAGATAAAGCTATTTCCTGCTGAACACTGTGTGCTGTCAGCATCAAGTGGGCAGTTAGTGAACTTTTAAGCTATGAATTGGCATCCAGTGCAAAACAAGAGCTTCGCCTGAGGAAAATCTTCCCTGTGAGATGACCCCAGTTATCCATTGGCCAACAATTTCAAGATGTCCTAAGGTAAATGCTTACACACTAAAATTTCAAAATCATTGTAAGAATTACATATGCATTGCCTTAGTGAGCATTTCAGGCAATTTTGCACTGCGATACAATGATAACAATGATATTGTTCTTGTTCAATAGCCAAAATAGTTCCTAATATCCAAAATAGCTCAGTTACTGCATCTTTCTTCACCTTTATGTTGCCCAGAGAAATGCTCACAAAGACAACTTCCACAAGAAAATGATACACTGGCATATCTAAAAACAGGGTAATTTGACACTGTCTTATGTAACATCCTAGTCGGTAAACTCACGAAATGTGTGTTAGATAAATGGGCAGTGAGGTGGATCAAGAATAGGCTGAATGGCAGAGCTCAGAGGGTTGTGATCAGAAGAGTAGAATCCAGTTGGAGGCCTGTACTCAGTGATGATCCCCAGGGATCAATACTGGGTCCAATCTTATGCAACTTGTTTATCAATGACCTGGATGAAGGAATTGAATGCACCCTCAGCAAGTTTGCTGATGATATGAAACTGGGGGGAGTGACTGATACACCTGAAGGCTGTGCTGCCATTCAACAGGAAGAGTGTGATTAGCAGATCAAGGGAGGTGATCCTCCCCTTCTACTCGGCCCTAGTGCAGCTATATCTGGAGTGCTGTGCGCAGTTCTGGGCTCCTCAGTACAGGAAAGACAAGGAGCTACTGAAGAGGGTGCAGTGGATGGCAAAAAAGAGGATGAGGGGTCTGGAGCATTTCTCTTATTAGGAGCAACTGCAGGAGCTGGAACTGTTTAGTTTAGAGAAGACTGAGAGGGAATCTCATCAATACATATAAACATCTCAAAGGCAGGTGTCAAGAAGTTGGTGCCAGACTCTTTTCAGTGGTACCCAGTGAAAGGACAAGGACCAATGGCCATAAACTTAAACACAAGAAGTTTCACCTCAACAGGAGGAAGAACTTTACACTGAGGGTGGAAGAGCACTGGAACAGGCTGCCCAGGGAGCCTGCGTCTGGAGACGCACAAAACGCACCTGGACGTTCGCCTGTGTAACCTGCTCTAAGTGACCCTGCCTTGGCAGAAGGGTTGGACTGGATGATCTCCAGAGGTCCCTTCCAACCCTTACAATTCTGTGATTCTGTGATTTTTCAGAAACAGCAGCAGGTTTTGGATACTTCTTACACTTCTTGGATGATAGAACTAAAAAATGTCAAATTTTGAGACAGCTGGTTTCTCACCATATCTGAACATTTCAGACTTCATCAGAATGGTTGAGGTTGAAAGGCATCTTAGAATTTAGCCACTTTCACAACTGTCAGCAGTTTTATGGTCATTGCTTGATATTTACTTTACCTAAATTAAATGGTATGACTATCTCTACAGAGGTGAGAGTTTCTTAGAGATTCTACAGAGTTCCAAAGTAACTTCTTTCACGTAAGAAAAAGTTGCTGGATAGCAGTGAATGAGAGTTTTCAGCAGTAAATTTGTTCCCTGAGGAAATAATAAATTAAAACCCCCTCAAAACCAAACAAATAAACAAATAAAACCCCACATCACATTAATTCTAGGAAAAGTGAGTACAGAGTAAAAAAAGAGACATTTTGCCTCTGTACAAAGACCATGGGATATTGAAATATTAATTATGCACACAAAAATGACTGTGATACCCTCCACAAGTGGTATAAGGATGAATATATGATATTCAAGAACCATCTGGACACAATCCTCTGCAATGTGCTCTAGGATGATCTTGCTTGTGCAGGGAGTTGGGCCAGATGACTCCACTGTAGTCGCTTCCAACATTACTATGGCCAAGCTGGATGGGGCTCTGAGCAACCTGGTCTAATGAAAGGTGTCTCTGCCCATGACAGGAGTTTGAAACAAGATGAGCTTTAAGGTCCCTTCAAACCCAAACCATTCTATGACTCCATGATTCTATGATATCCATTCTGTGATTCTGTCAATTTCTTTCAGGTTGGTTAATATTCATAATTTCCCACTACAGTCACTGGGAATTTGAATGATTCTTGGCTTAAGTACTACTGACTGGTTTGCTCTAAGTATCAAAAGAGCGTGCTCCAATGGCTTCAACAAACAGATGGTTAATTTATTATAATTGAAATTTCTTTCAAAACTGTAATGTTTCTATCATTAATTTGTTTAAATTATATAGGTTTGAGAACTTTCTAGGGAAAAATTTTATTTAAGCATGTAAGCCTTATACATCTTTCATGAAAAGCCAAACTACCCACCAAACAAATGAAGAATCATTTCTTCTTTTATCTTCAATTACAAATCTGTATTCGTTATCTGCCTGTTACACATATACACTAGACATATATATTAGGAATTAAAAGGTATGGCTTTTAATCCCAAGTTTACTATTAACTGAGAAGGAAAAGGAGTCACAGGTGAAGAAAAATACAAAAAGCAGCAGTTTGTTTTACTTTCACAAAGTCAATATCCCTCTTCCCTTTTGAATTTGAGACAGCCTGATTTAATTTGAATATATGTCCTTCAAGTCAAAGATTCTCTTCACAAATATTTTCATATATCATAGTGTACCAAGGCAGTACTATAAACTAAACCAGCATTATCTAAGCAATTCAGCTAGCTTTGTGAGAAGTGGAAGGGTTAGTGTTACCTAGCTTCCAACTGCCCTGGATTAGGGCTCAAAAGACCTGGTGCCCTATTCCACTGGTAACATTCTGGTAACTTTGGGTAAATCACTATAAAGTATGTGCCTCAACTCTGACATCCAAAAGAGATCTAATAAATATTTCCAATGGTGATTCATACCTTTACCGTCTGTGTATCTCGCCTCCTCCCACAGATATATTTATTTTTTGAACTGCAGGTTACGACACAGATCAATCACTTTCAATCAGAAACACATGGATATGTGTTTGCTACCTTTGCTTTCTCTGAACTTTCTTCAACTTTGCTCTATTCTTTGGAAATACTGAGAGGCCAGAGCAACAGCTGGAGTCAAGGTGAAGGTTGATTTATACAGCAGCATGTTTTCCGCGCTGTCCTCTATTCTTTCCCTAATATTTAGGTTGAAAAGCACTAAGGTGTGCTTTTTAAGCATTCTAAGTATGGACCTGAGGACTGTGGAGTGCTCTTAGTATACTGACTAAATTAGAGCATAAGAGCTCGCTGATATTACTGACAATATAAATGAACAACAGATCTCATAATTTTATTTCCAATCTTTTTTGCCTCAGTCTTCACTGGCACACACCCCTCATGTGGACGGACTTCAAGACAGGGACTGGAAGACCAAAGTCCCTTACACTGTCAGAGAAGTTCAGGTTCATGACCTCCAGAACATAAAGAAGTCTATGGGACCTGATGAGCTGCGTCCCAGAGTCCTGAGGGAATTTGCTGATGTAATTGCCAAGCCACTGTCCATGATACTTGAAAAGTCATGGCAGTCAGGCAAAGTCCCACGTGACTGGAAAAGGGGAAACATTTCACCTATCTTTAGAAAGGGTAGAAAGGAGGATTCTGGGAACTATGAACTTGTCAGCATCACCTCTGTGCCTGGGAAAACCATCGAACTGAATCCTCCTAGAAGCTGTGCTAAGCCACATGGATGACAGGGAGGTGATTTGGAGCAGTAGCACAGCTTCACCAAGGGCAAGTCCTCTCTAATCAACCTAGTGGTGGACCAACTGCATCAATCAACAAAGGGCCACATATGTCATCTATTTGGACTTATGCAAAGCCTTGGATGGGATCCTTCACAACACCCCTCTGTCTAAAGTGAAGAGAAATGGATTCTATGGGTGAACTGTTCAATGGATGACAAATTGCTTGGACAGTTGTGTCCAGAGGGTAATGGTCAATAGTTTAGTGTTCTGACAGACATTGTGGAAAGGTGGTTTCCCTCGGGGGTCCATATTGGGATCAGTATTATTTAGCGTCTTCATCAATGATATAAACTGAGGCATTGAATGCACCCTCAGCCAGTTTGAAGACTGCAAGAAGCAAAGTGCTGTGGCTGACACATCAGAGGGATAGGATACCATTCATAGAGACCTGGACAAGCCTGAGGAATGGCCTATGAGAAGGTCATTAAATTGAACAAGGCCAAGTGCAAGGTGCTGTACCTGGCTCAGGGCAACCCCTGGCATCAATACAGCCTGGAAGATGAATGGATTGAGAGCAGCCCTGCCAAGGACCTGGCGGTGTTGATGCATGAGAGACTGGACATGACCCAACAATGTGCTCTTGCAGCCCTGAAGGCCAGTTGTATCCAGGGCTGCATCAAAAGCAGTGTGGGCAGCAGGGCCAGGGAGGCAATTTTGCTCCTCTTCTCCGCCCTTGTGAGATCCCATCTGGAGTGCTGAGTCCAGATCTGGAGGCGTCAACACAGGAAGAACATAGACCTGTTACAGAAGGTCCAGAGCAGGGCCGTGAAGATAAATGGATGGAGCACCTCTCCTATGCAGGAAAGCTGAGAGAATTCAGACTGTTCAGCCTGGGAAAGAAATTTGTCCTGGCTGACTGTTCAATCCAACTAGCACAGACTAGATTCCAACCGGGGTATGTATCATACAAGAAGTCAGAATTATTCAAGAGAATCCCTCCAGGTTCAATCTCCTTATTACTGCCCATCTTGTCAGCTAAATCCTTCTCTCACAATCCCTCGCTCTCCACTCTAACTACTTTACTTTCCTCTCTGTGTTTCTTCTACATATTCAGAAAATTTCATTCAATGTTCATATTGACTGGATCCAGACCAAAAAAAAAATGCATTTTGACATCTATAAAACAAAGCAAGTAAGTACATTAGAAAGAAACACACAATACAACATATATCAATGCTAGAAACACTTCAGTATTCACACTGCTATTCTACGTTTGCTCTGACAATTTTCAGACAGACTTTGAAGGTTTGAACACCATGGTTCTCAGGGCACTTTTATGAAGTTTTCTTTTAAATATGAATGGTACTGAAATTTCCCATAATAAAGATCTAAAGAAATTACATAACTGAGAATCTCTTTGGTACTAATTAGTGATTTTGCACATTAACAAATTCCACAGAATAATATTCCCTAGTATGCAAGGTGTATTGCCTCAGCTGCATTTAAGTGAAAACCTTTTGTTGAACAGAGATATATTTTTAATCATTTCCTGGTGCTTGTGAATGGGGAAAAAAAATAATTCTTTCAGCTTTCTCATACTGCTACTGATACAGTACACAAATAAAGCAATCAATGTTTTAAAGTATAAAGAGATCCATTCACTGGAACTAAAGTGAAGAAAGTGTAACTGGGAATTAAAAAGGTAGTTCAGAAAATTTAATATTTCTTACTTGAAGAATCATTAGAAGATTAACTTTTCATTAAATAGACTTGACTCCTTATTTACTGGGGGATACTTTGCAAAAGGTATTTTTACTTCTCAAATTAGATAATCTTGGACTTAATTTTAAAGAGTAATGCCAAACGTCCCGAACCTTATCTATACTGGGAATGAGTAAAAACGGTATCATCTCATTTAACACTAAGAAATAACTTCTGACACAACATCTTGCATGGGTCACTTGCATATTCATATTCCAAAGCAGAATTTTGGATTTATTTTTTCTATTATAAAAATAGTAACTTTCCTATCTTTGGGCAGGAGGTTATCCAGCATGTTATTCAGTCTTCATGCATATGGTGTGGTTAGTTTTTACAAATAATAGACCAGGGAGAAACATTTAAAGACCACAGCAGCTGTATTTCACATATTTTATGCCTGAACATATACCTAGCCAGTTCATAAAATTAACGTTAAAATTAAAATTAAATAACTACTCTGCGTTTATAACCTCAAGGCCATGAGGATATGCTTTCTCTCACAAATGCAAGTGTTCTCAGTAACTAAATAATGAACAATTCCCAATTTCGGTTAAAGAGAATAAAGATAGACAGAAAGAAAATATATTTCTGCATAATAATTTATGCAGGTTGATTAGAAAGTACATGGGAAAATTTGAGTGTGAGGGTAGACAAAAAATGCCATATTTAGTTACTTCATTATCTAGTTCTCTTCCTCTGCCTGTTGTTTTCTTACCAAAATTATTTCTTTCCTTGTGTTTTCTAATGGTAGAAAATCACCCCTCTGAAATGTAAAATTACCTCCTAGAACTAAAAAAAAGTCTAAAATGCTGAGTGAGGGAAGAGGGAGAGAAGGAAATGGGAATAAATCTTCCAGCAGAAATAAATCCAATGCATCTGATGTCAGTGACTCTATTAGTTTTAACATTTAAAATCTACTTTCTAAAGTTAGACCACATCAGGTTTGTTTCCTTTAATGTACAGTAAACTTTATAATGGTCAAAACTATTAATAATCTAACTTGAATGGCTAATTGCATTCAATTATTGTGAAAGGATTTTCACAGCAGTAAAATATAAATAATTTAATAAAAAAGCCCAAGTATATTATGAGAACATTTCCATGTCAACAATTTTCCAAGAGGAAACAAAATGTTCCAACATTTAATCTTAATACCACTAAATATTCTGAATGTGAACAAGTGTTTTATTCCAGGTCTTTCTTTCAGTTGTTTTGTCATTCTGACATGAACAGATTGTCATATTAAGAACAGATTAACATATTAAGCTGTTTGGTAGCTATGAAGCATACAGATGTGTAGGTTAACAAATTAATGATTTGACCTTATCAAAATGAAGTATTTTGAAGGTCCTATACACTCTAGAGTTTATGTACTATTAATAGAAGATTTCAACTGCCATAGAAAATTTATTTTCCTAGTTAATTTTCCTTGAATTTTGGTGGATTTTCTTAGATGAAATATTTTCAGTAGATGTATAAAATATATATATACATACAGAGAGAGATATGCATTAATATAGGTAAAAATCCAAATATAAATATTATATACATTTTATATATTTATTTAAAAATTTATTAATATATTGAAATAGGTATATATATATACATATACATGTGTATATATATGTATATATATGTGTATATATATAAATAGGATCACTAAAACCACACTGAGGTTTAAATAATTCTTTTCCCTTCCAGAAACCAGGACTCTTCACATTGCCTATGGATTTTGTAGTTTCAATATAATATTTTCCTAGATTTTTAGAGTTGTTTGAAATCTTTTATTTCATTTCAGTTTATAAATTCCTGAACTTTCAACAAAAGTTACCCAAGTAAAGAAAATGCTTTCTAAGCATTACCTAAATTTAAATAAAGAGTAATTCACTATTTTTTTTCTATCTTCTGCAGAGGAGTTGGAATTACTTACAGTCAGTAGTACATAAAATATTATCATTTGCTCTTTTGTAAACAATAAAGAGGAGTATGTAGAGTAGTAACTGAAACAAAGATATTAAAATTTTTGAATGTCCCTAAAATATCAGTGGTTTTCCTTTATGGTAAATTGAAATTAAGAAGATGCATCCATTAAATCATTAAAATGGAAAGGACTCTTTACTGCATCAGTTAACACTTGTTCCAGAAGTAAGTAACCATCTATCAAATTAAACATTAGCACAGACTATCATGTCTTAATATTTAACGTTAGTTCTACTGACTTTTTTAAAATGAAATATGATCTAACTCGAAATAAAAAAGTTGAATTAAAATTTTAAAATTAGATCTCTCTGGATCCATACACAGTATCAGAACTAACTGCCAATAGTTGTGTTATTAAAACCTATCATTGTGAGAATTCTAAAAATAAGTTGTTTAAATTTGGGGATGGTCAACAAAATGCAACATTTTTTCTCCTCTACAACTTGACTACAACAAAATCAATGTCATTCTGTGCACTGTAATTGTGTGGGTGTATAGTTGTGAATAAAAGACATCTGAAGGGTAAAAGGTGAAAAATAATGTGTTTAGAAAATATATCTCAGTATGAGATAAAGTGTAGCTGACAGACCCAGGAGTATGAGAATCCACTAAAAACATTTACTAATGTGACAATGTATGAAATTTAAGCTCTTGTTATGCCTGGAGGTGAATAAAAAAAACAAACTTCTGAGAAACTCTGGTAATTTCAGTCTATGAAGAGAGGATTCCTCTCTCCTCTCTCCACTGCAGAATCAGGTAGCCATCTGGGCTGTTTTGACAAAATAAGTTCAAGGTCTTAAAAGTCACAGATTCACAACTCTGATAACTAAGTATCTGTCTTAAAAAAAAAAAAAAGTAAAAATCTGTCATCTGTCAAATATAATATCAGTGAAAGCAGCAACTTATTTTCACTGGCCTAAGCAGAAAATACATCCCTTTTCTAAGTAGCAGACCTCTATAAATGTGACTCAAGTGATGAGTACCTTTCTTTCTCCTACGGAATCTCAAGCCCTTGAATATTCTGGTATTAAAAAACCATTTCAGTAAGTGAGTAGTAAATGTAAACTGAGATTAATATCTACATCAGTGTGTCTGTAATTGTACTGTGCATACAAACTATTACAATAAATGGAAATCTAGTCATTGTAGTCAGTGGAATGTAGTGTTTTAATTAATTTTAAAGCACACATCTAAGACAGGATATAACAGGTGCCTATATGCTGTTTCTTCCTTCCTGTCTTTCAGTTTCTATGCCGGAATTGCATGGTGTCCTGGTTTTTGCTAGGATAGAGTGAATTTTCTTCTTAATTGCTGTTATAGTGCCATGTTTTGGATTTAGGATGAGAATAACACACTGATGTTTTAGTTCTTGCTGAGCAGGGCTCACCATGAGTCAAGGACTTTTCAGCTTCTCATGCTGCTCTGACAGCAATGAGGCTGAGGGTGCACAAGAAGCTGAAAACGAGCACAGCTGGGAGAGCTGACCCCAACTGGCCAAAGGACTATTCCATACCATATGACATCATGCCAAACGGGATGAGGGAACTTGTCTGGGAGGTGCTCAGGGACTGGAAGGAAATTGGCTGGCAGGTGGTGAGTTGCTTTGTGCATCACTAGTTTTGTATATTCTTTAGTCATTATTACTACTTTCCCATCCTCTTCTGTCCTGTTAAATTGACTTTATCCCAATCCATGAGTTTTACCTTTTTTCTGATTCTCTCTACTGTCTCGCTGGGAGCAAATATCTGCATAGTGTTTAGGTGTCAGACATGCTAAACACACCATGTGATCTGTAAGTTTTAACTTGCCAACACCATGTAGATGTCTCTTCTACTCTAGAGCACCTCTACCCAACACCTACCATGTGGTCAGCTGAATCACTCTGCAACCCACACTGGCAGGATTAGCAAGGTATCGAGAAAGCTCAGTTACCCATACATAATTTGAGTTGCAGAAATTTTGTAACATCATAACATATGTCTTGGTAACACCTTGGTTTGTCTGCCAAAGAGCTTCTGCACTTCTGCCACAGAAATATCTTGGGTACCCTGGGTGATTTCAGTGATCCATCAGTGCACAGATATACAGGTACAGTGCTTCACAGCTCTCCAGCTTTAATCTGTATATAGACACCTATAGATGTCTAAACAAAAATCTTACCTATGTCTCTGTTACAACTGCTGGTCTTTCAGCACTAGTACAGTATACTGTTTGTTGCAATAGCTTTTGAAATAAGGAATGAATGACAAAATCAGATTTAATTTTCAAATGTTGTGAAAAAGTGATAGACAGTTTTCCCCTTCTCGCAAGTCTAGCCATGATGTTGTAAGGCAGCTTAGTACTATTGCTCTTTACCCAATTGGCAATTGCTTTACATTCTGTCTGAAAGCAAAGCAAACTAAAAAATTTAAGAAAAGATAACTCCATAAATAATTTATGAATGAAGATACATTTCTATTCATAAAAAAAGTGACAGAAGGAAAAACAAAGTAACAATAGAAAATCAAGCAGAGCAAGAAGAAATTTTCAGTATCTTTTTCTTCATATTTCATCCCACATTCAAGGTTCTCACATTTATCCAACCTCAGCTCCACATAGTTGGTTGTCAAGTATGAAGGAGACTAACTATTTGCATATGAGCAGGACAACTAAATTTTATTCTATCTTGAAAAGTTCATGGATATATTTCATAGCTTCATCTGTATTTTCGTATAAGCAAAGATTGTTAATGGATGGCAAATGTGTTTGTGCACTCAGTTTACATATTTGATACTATTTTGCTCAAAGTGGAAACATGAGTTTGCACATGTCTTAAACAGAGGTAAACAAACGGGAAGGAAACAAAATCAGTTAAGAAATGGATTTCGCAAGTGAAATGAATAGAAATTGTAGGGCTACTGTTGAAACCTTCCAGGGCTTTAAGGGAGGATGAAGGTAGAGAGTGAGAGGAAAAGGATGCTGAATCTAAAAAGAAAAGTTATAGATGCTTAAAGTAATGCCTATCAGAAAATGAAGATTTTTTTCTTTTTCTGAAAGCCTTTTCTGAATCTGGGTTTGCTTGATATAAAGAAGATTGAAGTTTGTGTATGCCATTCAGTAAGACCAGATGCTGGGAAGCTAACTTAACCCCTCTGTCCACTTAGATAATATTATAGATTCATACATAAATGATAAGAGTACAAAAAGTAACCAACAGAAAGCAGCAACCAAAAGGAACTGCAAATGGAAGGAGTATAAAAGCACAACTAATTTTAGAAACAGGAAAAGAGGATTACTGGTGCCAAGGAAGGAGCTGCTTCAAAAAGATCCAAAGAAGCTTTTGTTCTACTTCAGCCAACAGTTTCTGATTCAAAGGGAGTTTCAACAAAGCAACAAGAAGAGAAAACATCAAGACAAGGAACTCTCAGTGAATAGAAAGAAGTGCTGAAACACAGATGACCAGGCAAGCAAGAGTAAGTGGGTTATGACACCACAACCTAGGTAGGGAAACATTTTGATTCTCCTCTAATTGAAATTTCTTATTGAAATTTCTCTTCTAATCACATTGGTTATTGTTTACCAATGTCTTTTAAATATTGTATAAATTAATACCTTTCATTAATAAAATTGCCTATTAAAGAAAGTAATACACATAACTCACATGACTATGTACTGAGAGAAACTGAGATCTTTCCACAGTTTCATCTACCTCAGCAGATTTCATTTTTTCTGTATAAGCCAATTAAAAAAATTTTTAAATGCTTTAAAGTTCTTTGCCTGTTTGCAAGGTCTTAAACAGAAAATTAGGAAAATATGTTTAATTACATTAAAAGTCTGTTTACAAAAAATTACATAATACCCTAGGTTTTCTATTTTTTTGTTGCTGTGGGGTTTTTTTTTCCATATGCAACTGTATTTTGATTTTCCAGTGCATCACTTTTATTCTTTTCAAATGTCTAGGCCAAAATAGCTTTAGGTATTACACTGAAGCTCGGCCATGCGAGGCTGCCTTATGAAAAAGAATCTTAAAACCCAGTTTTCATAAAATCAAGAGAACAGAAGGGAATAAGACTATAATTAGTATAAAGGCCAGGGATTTGGTAGCAGAGGGGTGTAGGGCTGAACATGTGACCTCTGCCTTCAGGAGGCATTGAGCTGTCCCATGCTAGTCACAACTGGCCACATCTGGCTCCAAAATGGACCCACCACAGGACAAAACAGAGTCCATCAGTAGAATTTGTGACAACTCTATGAAGATGTATATAAGATAAGGCAATAAACACTGAGGGAAATGAACAAGTTCAGAGAATGAGTGCTCCATTCCAGAGCTAGTAATACCCTCAAAGGGATTGGAATCCATGGGTAACCCACACTGGAGCAGGTTCTTCCACTAAGAGGCTATGGCCCATGGTCAATGTACATCAAGGCAGAAGAAATGAGTAAGAGGGAAGAAATGGCAGAGGAAAAGAGTGAGAAATGAGGAGTAGCAGAAATTAACTCTTACACTTTGACCTGAACCTCCTGCACTGGCTATCTCACCAAAGAGACAAAGGGTAATCTGTAGTGGAATAGAGGAAGGGGAAGTATTTGGAATGAAGATAAGCTGTCCAAAGAGGAGAGTAAATAAGGACATTTTGTCCAGGAGAGTAGCTGATGAGTGATTTGCCACATCTTTATTTCAACCATGAAACTTTTCACTCTTGTTCTTCCTATTTTCTGCCCTGTTGTACTGTGAGGATGGAGTGAATGGGTGGTGGTGAGAGGGCTTCATTTCTACTCAGGGTTAAACCATCACCCAAATACACTGGCACAAAATGCACATTTGTGCAAACAAAATCAGTAAGCCAAGGGAGTGATTAGCTGAAAAGTGCCACACAATGACAGACTAAAATTATGCAGTATTCTGAAGTTCAGAATTTGGAGTCCAGGTCCTTCAAAATATGTAACAATGGGCTAAAGAAAATAAAACTAGAGGAAGTACTAAGAAATTAATAATTCTGGTCGTAGTGGTACTATGTAGCAAATATTATGTTTCAAAGAGGAAACTCAGAAAGAAGCTACAGACAATCTACATTAATTAAGCAGGGGAAGGAGCAAGATTTTAACACAGTTATTACTATGTAGCACTCTGATAATACAAGCTATTGAAAGAATTAACAGATGCCCTCTCAAAAGTAATGCAGAAATAAACTCTTGAAAAGAAAAACAAGCACTTGTACTACATGGCTTTCTGCAACACTTTTAAAATATTTATTCAGTTATCTGGTTTTCAGAAAACTCATGTCAGAACATCAGTGAAATTAAAGTTTGAAAATTGTCATTACAAAAAGGCTTAATGTTATCTCTAACTGAAAAAGAATAAGGTTACATGTGGATGCTAAAAGGCAGGAGCAGAGGAATTTTCCTGTGAAACTTTTCTTTCTCATGAGAGAGCAGTTAGAGAAATCCAGCTTCTCACAGCTTCTCTGTGAAAGCTTTTGTTCTCATGCGAACTGGATGGACAACAGTTCAAGAGAATATAAACCATTTCTACACCTGCAAGTTGTTTTGAGAACTGTGAAAATTATTTTCCTTCTCTAAGAATAATATTTGGAAATGGGTGTCTTACTGCTCGATCTATCACCTTGAGAGGTGGTGGGCCAATAGGCCAATCATGTAATTTCTCTTTTGCAAACCATGCTATAAAAGGTATGGGTGATTAAACAAGGTCGCATCGGCCATATCATCTGACCTGGATTCATGTCGTGATTTTGCCATTCTCTGGGGATAACAGCGACAGTTACAGTTCTCAAAAAACTGAAAAATTTGTGTCATATATTTTTGTTTATTTTCTAAATGTATGAAAGGATTTTAATATATCCCATCCATAGAAGTGTTCATGGCAGGGTTTGAGCAACCTGGTCTAGTGGAAGGTTCCCTGCTCATGGCACAGAGGGTGGAACTAGATGATCTTTAAGGTCCCTTTCAACCTAAACCATTCTACAATTCTATAATATTTATTTAATTTCTTCATGCTCTCTCCTTTAGTCTACCATTAACCTACCAGAAGCTACTCATCCCTTATTATCTGACCATGTATTTTTACTATTTTTCTACTATCAAGGTTATTTTTTATTGATCATATAGGCTTGAGTATGCACATTTAATTCCTTTACATGCTGAATTTTTTTACTCCCTACATTTATTTTAGAGTTGCAGAAGACATTTTCTTCATTTTAAGTATGGTGGGTTACTGTAGCATTTGACAGCTTAGTGTTGAGTACACTTTAACATACCTTCAGCAATACACCATTAAAAATTAAATGAGCAAACAAATATAGTAAAAACCCCATTACTTAGTCACTACATTATTAGGCAGTAAAGAAAACTAGAAGACACACAGCATATTCAAATCTCCTACACCTACCAACTCACATATTTTATGTGTCCTGCACAAAACATATTTTTGAAAGTAAACATAAGCCTGTTCCCTTTCATTAGATATTACCTCACATTTTTGGCAGAAATGCATGTATGTGTACCATGAGACATGGTTTGTTCTTCTTTTCTCACTAGTTCAAAAGAAACAGTTCAATACTCCAAATTACTTCACTTAAACCACCAAAATAGTTATCACATGGTTTCTCAAATGTGGGGTAGATTCAATAGAGAGAAGTCCTACTTTCTATCTTTTTAACAGTTCCATAAGCTAGCAGCTTCCTATTAAAGAGTGTGGTTTATCATATGTGGTATGAAAAATATCATGCAAAAAATGAGTCAGTGCTTTTTATAAATCATTATAGCAGCCCTGAAGCTACAGTAAGAAATTTTCTTTCATGTAAATTCACTCAGAATACACATTCAAGAACACCTATAAACTCAGGAAGTCCAAATCAAGATATACATTACTTGCTGAAAATAGTAATCAATTTTTTCTGTTCTTGTATGGAATATGCTATCTGAGGCATTTTACAACACAGAGTTGTAAAATTTGCTGTTATCAAAGATCAACTTAAAAACATTAGTCATAGGCTTTTCTTAATTGCAATTTTTACATTACTTGACTAATTTTATCAGATTCTACAAAATTTTATGTAAGTAATCTCTTCCTATGCTAAATTTTCTATAAGAAACTGCAAAAGAAATTCCTGAATTAAATCTTGATAGGAATGCCATGATTAGTTTTTTCATCAGATAAATGGAAAAAGCACAAAACACAAAAAAGGATTACTGTTCCCTGAAGATCCATTGATACACTGTGGATATTGAAAAATATTATTTACAGTATTACCATACACTAATGACATTCAGATTTCATTGGCACTTCATCATCAGAAGGACCTTGTTCCAAACAGTGACATTCCCAAAATTATGCTTCAGATGCTTTTACTCTTACTCAAAATAAATGCTTGCTCATAAAAACAGTGTGTAAGAATCTTTCTGGTTAATTAAACCCTTAATAACGCAAAGCCTTCCAAAACATAGTAAAAAGTAAAAGAGATTAAATGCTACATTAGTAAACAGAAACTTACTCACTGCTTTACAAACATGACTAATACAACTATAGATTCAATTCCATAATTTAATGATAAAGACATTATTTCTGTTACTGTTAACCAGTATCTTTCAGAATATTAGGATCTGTGCTAAGTACTTGCGCAGGTTCAAGTAAAGCAGATATCTCCTGCAATTTTTTTTGGTAACTGAATTTAGATACACTAGATAATACGCTGCCCATAATCTAATGTACTGTAATTTGATATAGCAAGTTGAAAAACAGGCTATACTTATAAGGGCTTTTTTTAAGTGGCCCTTCCCTTTTCCTACAACTTCAGGCCCTATTTTTCCTAGCAAATACAGCCACAACTAATAATGTATTTCTTTAAATGTACCTTGGTAGTGAGCACTAAATCCACGGTATCGGTGATTGCTGTCTGTTACAAAATGTAGTCTGAGCCAGTTTTTGTTGCTTATAACTGGAGGAGGTATATTCATTCCAGAGAGCCTGAATTAAAACAGATAAATAAAAAAATATTAATAAAAGATTTCAAAATTATCAGGAAAACTTTTATATTCAACATAACGTTCACTGACATGCCCTCTGTGGGGCTTTTTATTTATCAATTAGTAGCGTTCTAACAAGCATGAACAGACAAAATTGTACACTATGCCTGACCAAGTGATGGGATACAAATCAGTGCTAAGCTAGAAACTACACAATCATGTTATTGGTCAGGCACAGCACTGTCAGGATGGAAGTACATGGTACTCAGGATAGAAAGAATTTGTGTCTATACAGGTCAGATAACGGGCTATACAGAACATTGCTCTGGGCACCAGGGAAAGTTTTGTACCCTGTGACTTTCACATTCAAGATATGGAAGAAGAGAGCTTAGATAATGCAAACTACTATCTAAAATGATAAAACAGACATCTACTTTTCAAGAGTAAGTAATTTTCTATATTCAGGGTATAAAGAAGAAAGAAATATTCCATCACTTGTGTGCATTTGAAATTTAGTTATTAGATGTACAAGAAGAGTAGGGAATTCTAGTGGATTGACCCCAGCTAGCAGCGAAGCACCACACAGCTGCTCTCTCCCTCCCTTCCCTGCCCCCAGCAATCGTAAGGGGAAAGAACAGGAAGAGCAAAAGCAAGAAAGACTCTTCAAAAGACAGTTTAATAAGTGAAGAGTTGAGAAAAAAGGAAGTGATACAAAAGCAATCATTCACCATATTCCACAAATGGATCAATCAAAATGGTCTCCAAGCAATGATTAGCAGCTGTCTTTCAGCCCCTCTAATTTTTTTATTGCTTACCATTAGTTACGTGGTATGAAATATCCTTTTGGTCAATCTGGGTTTGTTGTCTAGTTTTTTTTCCTTCCCAGTATCCTGCCTATGCCTGGTCTACTCACTGTGGGGACAGAGGAGGGGGAAAATAAAGTCTTGATGCTGTGCAAGAACGGCTCAGAAGTACCCAATATATAGTTGAGTTATCAACTCCAGTTTAATCACAAATCCAAACT
Organism: Corvus kubaryi; assembly: GCF_017639235.1. Lineage (NCBI taxonomy): Eukaryota > Metazoa > Chordata > Aves > Passeriformes > Corvidae > Corvus > Corvus kubaryi. Next base: position 20,908,702 of record NW_024581127.1, read on the forward strand.
ACAGCACCTTATGGGCTTCTATGAAAAAACTAACTACGAGCCATTAGACCCAGTATACAAAATTACCTGGATTTTTTATTGTTTTGGTTTTTTGTTTGGTTTTTAGCATCAGGATATTGCTCCAATTATAGTAGTCTTTCATCTTGACTTGCTCATTAAGGAAGTCTGAATTTAAGTTCTTTTTTTGTTTGGGGGTTTTTGTGGGGGTTTTCTTTTTTTATTTTATTTTTAGATGAGATGCCATGTTATAAAGAAGGTGAATAAAGTTTAGATAGAAAAATCTTCCATCAAGCCAATAATACAAGATCTATTTCTCACCAAAACCAGAAAGATAAGTCACATCTTCAGGATGTCAACATACCATTTAGTCCTTCCATTTAGTTATAAAAAGAACTCTTCCTGTAGTTAAAATAAAATACTAGCCAACAACTGTGCCATTTTATGTTCAGACATCAAAGATTCCTATTTTATTTTGAGAAAAACTCTATTCATAATAAATCAAGTAATTCTGAAGTGAATTTTTTAAGTGGAATAAAACCCCAAACCTTACTTAAATAAATAACTAATAAGCTTGTATAGGTACCATTCTGTGAGGAAGACTTCTGAAATAACAGTTTAGAGGTAGTGTTCTTTTCATCTTTTCCCACCCACTCTACCTCAAAACAAAACATGTTTAAGACCACTTTCCAAATTTCTGAAACTGTACTAGCACCCTTGTTCCCTCAGGCACTTATATAAATGACAAAAGGCTCGACTGACACCACAGTCTATTAAAACTCCTTTAAATACTTGCAAAAGAATGTTTTTATACTGTGGAAACACATTAGTTATCCAATTCATTTCGGTTGAATGACACATAGAATCTAAATTTTTTAAGCTTATGAAATTGACTTCAAATCCTAGATCCAAGCAATCCTGATGATGAATTTAAACAAAAAAACCCAAGCAAACAAACAAAAAAACCCCCAGTGCTATTAGATTGCAATAGGATGTGGTGAATGCTCTGTACCGATTAAAGTCAGAACTGATCTAGAATATGTATAAAATGTAAGAGGCAGAAGTCTACACCTTTCAATTAGAAAACATCAAATATTTCTGCATTTTCATGATGAATTTTAGAATGAAACACACTTCCTAACAGCCATAAAGTGGCTTTAGTTGCTACAAATTTCTTGTTGCAAATGTAAGAAGTATACTTTAATTTGAGGCTTGTTTTCTGGAAGGTAGAGGTTTGGGTATCCTTTTTGGCACAGCTATTTCTCTGTACAATAATATTACCTAATGATGCAAGAGAAAATAGTTCTTTTGTTTAAATTCTCACTCTATAAATAATTGTTAGGCAATACAGAGAGAGAGGCAACAACCTTTCACTGCTTGCATATTTTAGAATAAACATTTTACTGGAAGATGTCTTACTAAACAATTGTAATAAAATAAGGCTGTAAAACACATTTCTTAACACCTATTTTGACTCATATATATTATGCCTATAAGAAGGTTTCTCTTTAATAATCACAAAACCATGTGAAAAATAAATTGCGAGTTTATTTTCCGAGGCATGAGAAAATGTCACCCTAGACATTTAAATAAGCTCACAGTAAAAGAATAATTTTGTTTCTAAAATAGCTAAAAATCTATTTTACCTGTCAAATCAGGTATTTATTAACACATCTATCCTTAGATCTATGCTAACCTCTAATTAAATTCACAATTTCTACAATCTGATTTTTTACAGTTCATTGTTTCTATGGCATTCTCCCCAGAAGGTAGATTTGTTAGTGGACAAAATTTATTCTGTTGATATAACTGCCCCTTTTCTAATGTCAGTTTATCTTCTCAGCAAATTATAAAGCTGTTCACCATTACAGTGACCCACTGGCAGCCCAACCTACTTCTGTGTCAGCTGCTATTCCAAGCATAGTTATGCTGCATCATCTACAATATTTTCCTAAAATTCAAAGTAAAACACTCTATCTTCTATAAAGGAAATGCAGCTGTCTCATGTTCTTTTATATTTCAGAAGATGTAGCTCCCTCTCAAGCTGCACAGAATCCTGCATAGTAAATTTCAGTCAACAGAGAGTAGGCTTCCCTTCTGCAGCTGTCTTTCATAAACTCTAAAAAATGTTCATGGAGAATCTTGGCTGTGAACCAGAGATTTAAAATATCTTACCATTATGTGTAGTCAACAGCATTGACTTTTACCTACTGCAAAATGTATTTGAAAAAAGAAGCGCTTACTGAAACAATGCACATTTGTTGCTAAACAAGGGATTTGTAGAAGTGTAAGACTGTGCATGTAGATATGCCAGTGAAATTCCCATCTATGCACTTTATTTGCTTTGTGTGTAAACCACAGTTTATGGAAGAAATAGGGTGTTGCAGCGGGGATTACTGCAACAAGCATATTTCAAACCAGGAGTCCCGTGGAAACGAAGTATATATGGACAGATTCGTGGTAGATGTTTAGAGATGTTTATTTCTCCAGCCGCATGGCCGGGGCTCTGCTCAGGAACTCCCCAGTCACGGGGCCCAAGGGTCCTTGGCCACACCAGGGAACACAAACCAACCAATGGGAAATGAGACTGAGCAGGGGCAGGGAAACCCCGTGTCTCCCCCCCAGGGCCCCTCTCCCAGGGCTCTATGGCAGGGGGAGGGACCCCAACAATAGGGGACTAACATTTTTGAGAATCAAAATTTCATTCTTCTTGCACTTCATTACAACAGCATGCCTCCTTTCCCTTCCTTTATACATTATTTAGGTAGTAATTAAAAAAAAAAAAAAAAATCTGCTTTAGGCTAATTCTGATCCAGTGAAGTCAATTATTATTTCATTTGCCCTCAAAATTCTAACACATAATTGCCACCTTAAGTGGTGGAATTCAGGTTTGGTGTGTTTTCTTTTTTTAATATCATAGTGCACGTCCTCTATTTCTTCCAGAGAAGGAACACTATACATTTACTTTGATACTTGAAATGTACAGTCAGATAGCTATAATCTTGACAAGTACTTTAAACATTCCTGTCTTGTTCATGTACCAAACCAACTTTAATTTCTAAAAATCATCTAAAACTACAGTTCTTACAAACATATTATCACTGATTGTCACAATTGTCAATACACTGATTATTATGATGTAATGCAGGCCTTAATTTAGGCATTCAGTATGTCCAAATATATTCCAAACAGATAAAACGTTTTGCTTTTTTTTTAAATAAACAGCAAAGTTTTTTCCTAAAACTTTTAAATTAAGCATATATTTTCTATGTTTCCTCACATGCTAGGAGATTCACAGAACTGGAATTAATAGGAAAAAAAAAAATTGAGGTTGCTACCACATCTATAAACAGTGCTGAAACCCACTGTAATACTACCAAAGCCTTAGGATAACAAAGACTTACATCTGAGCATGACTAAGTGCATACCTAGATCTCATTACTCATATACATGCACTACAAAATCCTAAGTGCTTGTTTTGATGCAAACTGCAGCTGTGTGGTTTCTTTCTCATTGGTATTATTTGCATGTTGAAATAAAACTACTGCATAAAAAAGCTTTGATTAAAAAAGGGCAAATTATCACACATTTTGATAAGGCCTATGCATGTTCATGTATGAGCTACTGGGGCTTAATACTTACACAGCATAATACACTACAAAGGAGAGTAGCTCTGAAAAGAGAGGAAAGACATGCCCAAAAGAACAGTACCTGATCAATGACCTATCAGGTTTGATTAAATTTTTGTTAAATTAGGCAGTACTTGTATTAAATATAAATTTGAAGTATCAACCACTTGCAGATTATTGTGTCTCCTGTGTATACAACATATACACATTAGCAAAGATGTCTGGCATCCATTCCTTTGTTCCCCATGACTGCCTCGATCCCATAAAGCAACAAATCCTGTAGCAAGCTTCATAATAAACCTCTTTTGCAAAGAATCCACCCCACAATGCAGATTAAAGGGCACAAGATTAAAACTCAAATCTCTCATTTAATAAATCCAGATCTGTTTAGAAACAACCAGTTGCACACTAGAGAAGCAAACCTGATGCTAACTGAATATTTAATACATTACTTGATTTGGAAGATCCTGAGGGATTTAATGATTAAGTTAACATATCCCCCCTGTTCCATTAACCCAGTTTGTATGATGTTTACAATGAAGTTCAGACACTAACCTAACTTCATCCTTTGGTCAAGCACTAAAAGAGTAAGTTGTAGGTACAAAAATGCTGCTAGCGAGGATATTCTTGCTATTTTCTAAGTCTGTGAGAGATTTTTCTCTCTCACAGAAGAGTTAGCAGGGAATGTAAACAACCAAGCCACCTGCAACCTTGGAAAGTCTTGTTTATGGTATAGTAGAAAAATATTTTGACAATGGATGTTTTAGGATTTTAGCCAATCACCCCCAAGGGGTGACTGGTCCTTTATCCAATTAGACTATGAAGAAAAAAGTCTATAAAAGAGTTTGTAAAATAATTAAATAAATCAATCTTGCTGCACAATTCCTGCCTGCTGGATTTCTCCTCCTCCTCCTCCCTATGGCTGCGGGACACGGTGATATACCGTAGGAACCAGGCCTGCGGCAATAGTAAGTATTTTGTATGACTAGGGATATCAATATTTTTTATGTTTCCAATTTCAGTGATGAGAGATTAATGGGTCTTAATGGCAGTCATTATAGATGTGAATGTCTGTTGCATGACAGCTTTGGGTACTGGTTTTTTTTTTTGTGGAAATGTTCTATCCAAATTATATTAAATCATTTTGAAGCAAGGATACTGCTCTGACCTATATTGTCAAAAAGCAAAAAAAAGCTCCACCAACTTCTTGTATTTCTTACAAAATCTGTTGCTCTCTGAGAACTCAAGATTTGAATTTTTTAAGATATCAAATAAATATTAAATGCTAATAGGCATTTTCAGTTATCTTTGGATAACAACAAAGGTCAACAAAATGGAAAATTGGCTGTAAATTTTGCTTCTGTGAAGCATTTCCAATATAAAGTAAGTATTTTAAGACATGTGGTTTCCCTAGAATTTTAATTGCATCTTACATTTATGCAGTATTAACATGTATAATACTGGTATATCTGTATTACAGAAAAAGACTAAATGAGACATCTCTGTGACAGAAGCTATAGAACTTTTATGTAAGTTGAGTTTTTCATTTAATTGTATGCATGAAACTCAAACTGCAGGTGGGTTGCCTCAGGGCTGCTCTTGTGTGTGCAGTCAGTACACTCAAGTCATTAATTCCCTGGATGATTAAGGAATTGTCCATTTTGTGAGATAACAGACTGGCTTCAGAAAAGAGACTAACTTGAAAGGTAATTACAATATCAAACTAAGCAGTTTTCTAGATGAGTCTTCAAATCATGAAAACAAGAAATAACACAGGAAGAGAAAGATTACCTTGGAAATAAAACAAGCATATAAATAAAGAAAACAAAAGAAGAGGATTGGGTTATTCTTCTTCATTGCCATAGTTCAATGTCCAGTCATAGGGAATGGCAGAACACATCATTCCAAGGAGAATTTTAAGGGTAATAATTCAGTCTTTAAAGAGAAAAGAAGAGAAAGTCTTCTCTTCCTAAAACAAGCGCCTTCTCAATGATAAATATTAATCAGAAAAGTAAAGGAAAAATGTCCAAAAGAAAAGTGTCTGAAATCTAACACTCTACTAGCAGTTTGAGGTTAATGTATAACCCAAGTTTTAAGTGGTTATGAAGTTAGCAAAAGACCTAATTCCTATGGTCAGTCCCTGCAATATTTATAGCAGGACTGAGCATTTTATGTATCTGAGAATGAGGACACTCAGAAATTTGAAACTATATTAATTGTGGTTTCCATATCTCAGAACTGCAGCCAAATGAACGACAAAAAGCTGGTTTTTGTTTTTAGAACATTAAATTATCACTCTTCAAATTTAACCTCATGAGCTATTTAGAACTAAACTAAGGGTTTAGGTTGAAACCTCACTGCAAACACTTATTTCTGATTTATAAAACAAAAAATGAAAACTTAAATAAGCGAGTGTTTGAGAAGAAGAGGAAAAAAAGTTCTACATTATTTAACCTTGAAAAAAATACTTGTTCTGTAAAGTACTTTAATAATATATTGATTAATTTTAAAGTTATTCATCTAGAGGGATAAAAATAATTCACCCTTTGACTCTTTTTGTCAAGTACATGATGATGTCTGAAAGACCAAAAAAAAGTGTTTTAAAAATATCAGTGTTGAAATATGTGGAAGCTTTGTCTTGCCTTTGCAATGCTGGAAAAAGTTCAATTCTGGAGTAAAGTAACTGTCATGTAAAGCAACTCTATGAGAAGCCTGTGTATGATCATTAAGGACTGAATAAAAGTCCAAGTGATGATTAATGAAAGTTTGTAGTACTGGACATACGAAATGTTGAAAAGTGCCAAGATTAAGAAATACTTTTTAACTTCAGAAGTTGATTGCACCCTATAAAGCCAGATGTTCCTATGTCAAAGTTTTCCAAATAATCTCTTGATTTGACAGAATAATAAAGTATGAGGAAAGGAGCCTTCTAAACCCACAACTGCTAGCCTATGACACATGTAGTCTTGTCTTTGTGACATAAGTAAATAACGTTGATGAACAGTGTTGTGTCCTGATTGCATGCAGGCCTACTACAAGCTGCTGATTTTCATATAAATGTCAGGGCCTTAGAAGGAGTAATTTTTCATAAATGTGATTCAAATACACACAAAGTGACCTCACACTTACAACTCAATTTCCCTGAGCAGGTCTTGGAAGGAATATAAATACATATTAACTTCACCTGGGCTGCACATGGTGGTTAACGCATAGACCTTTCTACCACACAAGCTGTGGCAAGTTGCACACACAGCTCCTTGATGTAATTGATGAGACCAAGCTCAGGGCAGTCAACAAAGAGCAGAGGCAGATGAGTCTTAATGCCCCACTGAGAAAATACAGGCCCAGCTGGTGCAGGCTGTGCAGTTTAGGCCTCCCACAAAGACACTGATCCTGCTGGCCCAGAAGCTATGATAAGGTGGACACCAATAGCTGTCCTAGGATGGTTTTTTCCTGCAAATGTTAAAGCAAACTGTCTCTTTCAAGAATCCCAAATCTGAGGGCCTTGGCTGGAGAGTGGAGGACCCTGGACAAGTATAAAGATGAATGTGATTATCTGAGCATTTCCCATGGAACCCTGCACACTTCTTCCCCTTACTTTAACAACTAATCTAAATAAAACTAAATTGAATACAACTTGTATTCATGGTTTAGTATAGTTTGGGTTTTTAGTAAAGAGGTAGTTTTTTAGTAAAGAGTGCTTCAGGCACGAAAGTCATTCTCTTGCAAAGAGGTGCTTACAGCTTCCTCTATGACCAAACAGAACCAATCAAATGGCTAGTTTGAATATTGGCAACTTTTTTAAGCCACTTAAGAAGCTTGGCACGCCTCTGTGATCCACATTTAAGAATGGACAAACCCCGGGAAAGCTCTCTTGCTTCCGGCTTTCGGACAGGTAACTGAGGAGTCGTGGCGTGGCCCAGCGGGGCCAGGCCGGGCCCTGCTCCGTGCAACCCGGCCGGGTCGGCCATGGCACATCTTGGCAGAAGATCTCAGCCACTTCTGCTCGCTGGACACCTGGCCCAGCCCCCTCAGTGCCGGCCAGTCCCCCCGCAGCCGTGCTTCATGCAAGCAGCCCTGCAGCGCAGCTCGGCCAGGCCAGCCCCCCACCCAGTGCAGCTGAAAATTCATCCGAGACCACTGCCCAGCAAAGATCATGTGACCAACAGTGAGAGGCGAATTCCAGCTGCAGGGCCCAGGTGAGATTAACGCTTTTAGTGCTATAAAATTCCTCCAGAGCAGATGAAGCCTGCAGACATCAATCCTCTCCCAAGTCAAAGGAGAAGGAAAGGTGAAGCCACATGAAGAAAACACCATAAAGACACCAAAGTCAGTGAAGAAGGAAGAGCTGAAACCCTGAGGGAGGAGAAAGAGGAGATGCTGCAAGTCTAGAAGCTGAAATTCTGTTGTAAAGCTATGGTGATGGACTTTGATACATCAGAGTACCCATTGTAATTTCATGAAAGCATGGGGGTGGAGCGTTCAAACTGCAATTGTGAGCAAAAGTACCTGTGCTGAAGTAAGCAAATGTTGAAGTAGCTGTGATATTGATGAGAAGCTTGAACAGAGAAAGATGAAAGTGATGAAGACCCTTGCTCCCAGGGGAGGAGGAGGACCTCTGTTTCTGGAGCTGAAGATGCTCCCGGAGATAGGTGAAGAGAACCTTTGCTTCTGAGCCGCTCAACCTTAAAATGGTACCCCAGTAGCTCAAGACTGGACCCTCGAAAACAGTTGTGGGGAAAGCTGTGAATCGAGGGAAGGGACTTTCACATGCGAGCAGAGAACCAACCCGTGCGGCTGTCTCGCTGTGACATTGAAGCCACGAGAGAACTGTTTCTTGTGGAGATGCCTCCATAGCATGAGCAAGAGAGACTCCTCTCCCTAAGTGAACTGAAAAAGATTATTATAGAGGTGGCATACTGACTGAAAAAATCTCTAGGGTTGTTTTTTTACATTGTCAGTGGGAGAAGGGAGAAAGGTGGTGGTAGGAGAGGTGTTCTGCAGGTTTAGTCTGACTTTTTTCTTCTTTCTTTTAGGTCTGTTAATAAACTTCTTTATATTCTTTTAAGTTTTGTGCCTGCTTTGCTTTCTCCTAATTCGTATCTCACAGAAGGAAAATAAGTAAGTAATGGATATTTTGAACCAAACCACTACACTTACCAATACTTCTTTGGGTAACAGTCAAGCTGAATAACTGGGACCATTACCTGTGAGAGGCTTATATAGTTTACCTCTCTTAAAATGTTGCCATATTCAGTTTCTGAACCAGCTGTTTTCTTTTCAATTCTATATAACAAATTGTTATACCTACAAGTATTGCCTGAATAGAGGAAGGAAGCTTGTTCTTGAGCCCTTCTGGTAAGTGTTATTAAATGAACCAAACTAAAAACTTAAAAATATTACACTTGCACTACAATTTGATGTTCTGTGATAGTACTTGTTACACACAAAATCTTGTTGGGACGCAAAAGAATAGCCCCATGTCAAAATTATTATGAGTCAAATTAATGCTTTAACAGACTAACAGTCTAAATAGTTACAAGTCTTATACTACCAGTAAATTCTTCAATTAAAGAAATTTTTCTAATATCTATCCCTTTTCTCTAGTGTTAAGTTCAAATTTTCAGTGTCCCTCAGCATCCTGAGGTCAGCACTTCATTCTTTCCCAAATAGAAAGGAAAAAAAATTATTGTGAGTCATTCTGCCCCTCTAGTATGCTCTGGTGAGGCCTCACCCAGAATACTGCATCCAGCTCTGGAGTGCCCAGCACAAGAGGGACATAAGCCTGTTGGAGTACAGAGGGGATCCATGAAAATGATTAGAGGGATGAGGAATGGCTGAGAGAATTGGGACTTCTCAGCCTGGAGAAGGAAAGACTCCCAGGTGACTTAACTGTGGCCTTTCAGTACCTGAGGGGAGCCTACAAAAAAGTTTGAAAGGAACTTTGACAAGGGCATGTAGGACAAGGAAAATGGTGTTAAACTAAAAGAGAGTGGGTTTAGATCAGATATTAGGAAGAAATTTTTTGCTGTAAGGATGGTGAAGCGGTGGACCATGTTGCCAGAAGCTGTGGATACCCCATCCCTGGGAGTGTTCATGGCCAGGCTGGATAGGGCTCCAAGTACCCTGGTCTAGAGGATGGTGTCCCTGCCCAGAGCAGAGGGGTTGGAACTAGATCATCTTTAGGGTCCTTCCAACCCACAACATTCTATAATTCTATGACCAGTATCCTGAGATTATCATGATACATCTCTCCTTCCTCAGTCTTGAATCATACTTGGGCTATCTGATGCTTCTTAAACAGAATCTTTTTTTTTCTCATTGGTTCCCAGCCTTCTCAAGACCCAATTAACACAGAGGCCCAATGTGTGTTGCACAGCAACTGCTTAGGGTTGTCAAACCTTTGGTATACATGATAGTCATATAGTCATTTGACCAGTAGACAAAGACAAGATAAAAACAGCTCAGGTCAAGACACTTCAGAAGAGTCCTAAGAGAATCCAGCTGTCAGATCAATACGTGGTGATACAAGGCCTGTGGCCGCTTCCCAGTAATCAGGCAAAAGTCATATTTACTGACTTATCCGTTGCTATCAGTATGGGCAGATTCACACTAAAGAAGCTTGGAGGCACTAGAAATAGGGAGCAAAGAGTACTTCTCCATGAAGCTATATCTCATTTAACTTCTTTCCCTAATCCTTAGTGTTTCATGTAACAAGTTAAAATGAAAACCTCATATAGGTATGCAGTAGTCAAACTGGTAAAAGACTCTAATTGTATTTTCTGTACTGCATGAAAGGAAATTGGCATGCAGCTCTGGATGGTGATAAAGTTTAAAATATAAGTCAAATTACTCCCACTCTGCAGCAAAATTAAGAACCCCATGGGTCTTATAAGAAAAAGTACTTTTAGAATCTGAGTTTTCCTGAGTATCTGCCACTGTAGTTACTCATATTCAGATATTAAATCAAAATGCAAATACATCTTAAAAGAGTTGTTCCTTATTAGAATAAAAATTCTAAATGCTGTCATTTTAAGTCTGAGTCAGTTATGCTATTTCATCTTTTAAGAGTGATAATAAGACAGTCCTGAAATGCCTTTAAAGAACAACTCATCAATACAAAGTAAGAGGATAAACATTAAACAGTTCAATTCAAACTACAGGTGATCTTTTTCTGAGACTTCACTTCTTCTTGTTTCTTCCCTTTGAAAATGTATCAAGGTAGATACTGAAATCTGCCAAAAAAGGCTCATTTTACTGCATAATTTAAATATAATTGTAGTCAAGGAATCCACGCAGATTACTCACAGAGCCATTCACCTTACTTTCCACCTTATATGGAAGGTGGATTAATATTTTGCTCAGTTATATATTGTGCAAGAACTTTCTTCTATATTCCCAACATTGTGCCTCCTTCTACTTCTACTGGATTTATAACATTAGACATTTAATTGTTTTAATTGATTGCATTTATCTGTAGTGATTTTTCCCCCTTCTTCAGTATATCTGTAAGATAATAAATTTCTTACTCACTGATTTTATACAACTTTCATTTCGAAGTATTTGACAAATACCAAGAAACTGTACCATCTTTTATATAATAAAAATAATCATTTAAAAAAATTCCAACACATAGACAATATTTTGTTCTCAACCACAAAAATCTAAGAAAAAATCAGAAACTGCCTGGGCTGTAAGGGCACCTTCTTGACCCTGACTAGCCCTACCTGGGGACTCTGTTATGCCTCTGCCTTGGACCCAGGAACCCCATTCCAGCTCAGCCTAAGACTGCTCCAGTTCTGTTCTTGGTCATCTTTGTTTGACTGGGCTCCTGGAGGGATCTGGGGCCTGGTTTATCACTTACCACATTGAAGGCTATCAACTGACTTTTAAGTCCCTGGCTGTGACACCTGTGTTCAGCTGCTGGAGGACTGCATACCACAGGTGAGTGAATAGGAAATGTGGCCCCTTGGCTCCCAGTTGTTCCCACCTTGCTCCTGTTAAACCTAGACAGAAATAGACTTCAAATCTCCCAATTAAACTGGTCTAGTCATTAAAACTGCTTTCTATAACAATTGATCTCCTTTAAACAACATTATGAATTTATTGTTGTTCTGTGTACTTGATCATACTTCTCTTTACTGTAGTTGTAACATTCATATCCAAATGTTCTCTGACTGCATTTAGGGAAACCTTTCTAACATTTTTTGTTTGGAGAATTTTTAAGATGTTATGATAAAATTAAATGTGGATATTGTACAACCATCACTTTTACTTCACAGACATGTAAGGAATAAAATGCTTTTAAAACAAAGGAACAAGCCTTTGAAATTATCTGAGTAATAAGGGACAGGACAGTTCACATTTAGCCCTATTAGATAAGAATTAAAAAGAGAGAAGGGAATTGGGCAAGTATTATCAGCATGCATGCACAACACCTCATTTTGAGAGAAATTACTTTTACGCTTTACAAGATTTTAGACTCTAATTCCTAGTTTGATGGTTCCTAATAAAAAAACTCCAAAGTAAACAATTAAGAACACATGATCTGTTTCTATTTATATGACTAGGTGAGATTTAAAAACCTAAATTTTTTCCCCTTGCGGACCTTGTCAAAGGAGGCTCTTGTAACAGAAACTGTGAAACTTGGAGGAATGCACTGGGTTTTAGTAGCAAGGTTTTGGTAGATGGAGTGGCTACAGAGGTGGCTTCTGTGAGAAGCTGCTAGGAGCTTGCCCTATGTCCAACAGCACATATGCCAGTTGGCTGCAAGATGGATCCACTGCAGGCTGAGGACAAGCCCACCAGTGGCAGTGGTAACACCTCTGGGATAACGTATTTAGAAGACGGAAAGACTGCTGCACAATCGCAGCTGGAAGAGAGGAGTGAGAATATGTGAGCAAAACAGCTCTGCAGACACCAAGGCACTGAAGAGAGAGCTGGTGCCTTGGGTGTTGGAGAAATTTCTCCTGCAGCTTGTGGTGAAGACAATGGTGAGGGAAGCTGTTCTCAGAAAAGTAGTGTAAAAACACTGAAGATCTCTTCTCTAACCTGACAAAGACATGAAAATACCAGCAGCTGAAGTCAACAATAAAGACATACAAAGTGCATTTTTTCCTCTATTTTTGCAACAATGGTGAGTAACTATCAGAGCAGATTTAAAAAAAAAAAAAAAAAAAAAAAAAGGAGAAGAAGAGTTGGGTATTTTATCACTTAGGACTTTTAAGAGAGACAGGTTGTTGTTGTTTTTTTGTTTGTTTTTGTATTAAATTAGCACAGAAAAGCAAATGAAATGCACAAGCCTCTCTTTTACAGGAGGGGGCACTAGATTATCCACTAGTTCTTTCTGGCACTAAATCCTGTATCTATGAAACACATATTGAATTTTAAAAATTAGAAGAGTTACTTTTCTCATCCAAAAACAATGCCTTTGTTACTGACCCCCAAGACTAGTGACTAAAGTTCTCTCTTTTGTTCTTTACTCAGAATCAATGACCTCTTCTGTTCTGTGTATATTCTGTAGATTACTGGCATGGCTAGGCAATCAAGAGCAACACCTCTGAGATATTCAAGTTAGCACCAAGCATCTCATTAAATCTGAGTTCTGAACGTCACACATCTGCTTTACAGTTTGAACCACTGGAGAGCATGCAATGTGGACATCAGATACCGAATGAATGAGCCCCACAGTCCTTCCCCTTTGTGCCACATAGCTAACTTGCTGGAGTTAAAACACTCCTGTGTTTCAAACTGAAAAAACATTCAGACATACTCATGCACTCAAAAGCACGAATGATTGCACTGAGCAAGGTTTCCTATTGTTGCAACTTTACTGCTTCCAATTCTAGACCTAGGCTGGTGTGACACTGAACTCAACCCTGTAGATAAACATGAACTAATGTGTGTGTAAAGAGAGTCTGGGCCAAACTCTACTGACTGACAAGGGATCATGTTGTAAAGGATTCTACAGTTTGCTCACTCAATATATTGATTATTGAGTTTACATATGCTAGGATATCCAGAAAAAGCAAGGACATAGTCTTTCAGTGTGTTTAATATATTTTAGAAAAAGAAATATTATACAAAGAATTTTAAAAAGCAACATTTGTGTCAAATCTTACGGAAAATGAGACCTGGAATTTTTGTTTCTTAATTTGAAGCATAAGTAAGTATAAGTGTAAAAATTATTTATGTCAATTCTTAATACACATGTGTGTGTAAAATCACAATTAATATAATTTATTTTTTTCTAAAAGTAAATGCTGCTCTCAGAGATGAGAATATGCTTTGGGATACTGCATGGATCTAACTGCTAGCCACCTGCTGTTTCCAGTAAATCAGCCAGTGAGCAAGCCATGACACAACATTTTCACCTCTCCATCATTTGACACCATGTGTCCGAAATGAATATTTTTTATTTAACTTTTCAAAAAAAGACATCATACTCTCCATTAACAGAGGCTGTACCGAAGATTTAAAGAGCAATAAATGTCTAAAACTATGATACAACAAGAAATTATGAAATAAAAAGAATGTGTAAGATTCTCCACAATACTATAAAATCCCATAGTCTACTTTTAATTGTGGATAATTAATATTATTAAAAAACAAAAGGTGATTGATAATTCAAAATACTTCAAATTGATTTTGGTATATCAATCTGGGTTACTTGAAAAACACCTTGGATTCAAAAGTCTTCAATTTAAAGCTGAAAGAGACAAAAAACATTTTAAATAAATGTTTGTGCCTTAGAATGTAAAAGCAATCTTTTCCTTGTCATATAAGCAAATGTAATTTGTTCTTAATCTTCATGCCTTTGCCTCTCCCTCTGCCACCAAAAATGAAAAAAGTAGACCTGCTTAATAATGCTGGCTTTTATATGCAACATAAAATATTTATTATCATATTTATTTTTAGTAAAATTAATGGAATTACTTAATATATTGACTAACAATATGAAAGCTCTGCTAGAGAACAAAGTTTAGAAAATATACCAATATTCTGTGGTTTTAGGATAAAATATCTTATACTCAAGGAAATTCTGGTGCTCTAGTTGAACAGCTAGCTCCTTATGCAGATTTCCCAGACTGGAGCAGATTTTAAGTAAGCGTTCCTTGGAATAATGATTTTTATTTACTTTACCATATAAATAAAGTACTACTGCAAAAACTGAAGTTGCCAAAAGAAACCTTTGTTCATGACATTTGACTGGAAAGTGATATATTCTAAATTATGCAGTAAAAAGACAAAAATATCAGTTTTAAAATACCTTGTATCAGAATCTATTATCTATTAAATTCTTATATGATGCTTTTACTGATTAGTGGTAATGAGATAATGTCATCTGAGCACTCTGAATGACTTTCCTGAAAAATCTCAGTTGAAAAGTTTGCAAATACTCAGATCTAGTAACTGATAAAATGTAATAGGTCACTAATTCACATGCTACACATTAAGACTGACCTTTAAAGTATTAACTTATAAGAATCTAATTATTAGAAAGATAACCAGACATGGGCAGGTGAAAGCAAGCTTAGGCTCCACAGCTGTGCCAGTATACTTTAGTCCCAACCCTTAATACCCATCCTAGCACGACACACTGAACAAATGTTGGGCCTACTGAGCTACAATGCCAGCTGATGATTTAAGATGGTTTCAAATGGTTTTTTGATTTATTTTATCAAGATATACTAGGAAATACCTGATTAGGAAACACGAAAAGACTTGTGTTAACTGTTAATGCAGTTTTAAAGGCTATATAAATATAAAATATCATTTACATTTGTAAATGAACATCAATGCACATTTTTTTCAGCTCATTAAGAATTCAACCCTTTCCAGCATCTTTATTAACCCTATCTGCAACTTACGAAGGTTGTGTGCCTGCATAAATGCAGGGCATATACTATAACAACAACTTACTTTTGCAAACATAAAAGCATGTGCACACAAGGACACATTGTTCAATAATTTTTCTTATGAATATTTATTTGTTTTGTGTTTTCTTGATGTATTTAATCAGAATTAGTCCTCTGACTGGGTACTTATTCCTTATTTGATTTTACTCCTATGCCTTATTTAGTCTACAGCTTTTTATACTTCTCTGAAGTAAATTTCACATGTTCAAGTTAATTTTGATTTATCAGCATTATTTTGAAGTATATTGCTGTCCTTTAAAAAACCTGTAACCCTCCACAGTTCAGTTACATTAATGATATTTGTGCATAATTCTTCTTCCACTATCCAAGATATTGAAAAAATATTTATCATTACTGGGCCCAGACCTAATCCATTTTAGACGCAACACAACCTGACTTAGAGTAACCAGTAACTATTCTTTGTGTGCCTTTTCCCAATTAAGTACACCACATATTTAGAGGCAACAACAAGTCTTTTTTCTGCTAGTTTGTAATAAAAAAATGGGTTACTAAAAGAATTATATTTTTTCATTGAATAATTTGTCATCATTTAGTCCATTATTTTTCCAGGGTTCAGAGCTAACTGTCTCTATTACAACTTCCTAGGTGTCCCTGTCCTTTGCTCTCTGTTATTTTCTTTTCAGTGAGGAACCAATTTTTCTTGTTTTCTCTTTACTTGTAATGCAGTTACAAGGTGTCTCCATCATTTTCTTTTATATCCTTTGGTAATTGTAATTCAGCAACTGTGATAGCCTTTCTTACTGTATTCTCAAGGCTTCTTAGTATTTAAGCTTTTATTCATTAGTCATGTGGTTCTTTTCTCACCTTTTGAAAAATTTCTTTCTGCTCTGTGTATCTTTATGACTGCACCAGGAGTTTTAAAGGTCTCTTATTATGATTTATATCTTTCTTTGGAAATAGGATAGCCTGTTATTATGTACTTGATACATTCACTTCCACTTAGAGCCAGATCTCCTGTGGATTATGTTAACCCCTTCTCTTTTGAAGTTGTTTTGGTAGGTCTTGTAATGTCTGATGTCCTTTTCCTTAGTATTGATGTCTATTTACCCATAAACAATAATAAAATTCCCTTGAAATTGCCTTAATCCTGCATATTTTTAGACAAATACTTTTTTTTGCATAAAAAAGAAACAAAAATCTTATTTCTAAAAACTTAAGTGTACCTATAAAATGCCATTCTGCTCTTTCAATTGATTTCCAGATAAATTAAATCCTTCTTTTTATGAAATAGTCTTTTATATGTATCTATTTTCCAATCTTTCAGAATGCAAAGAACACCTTGCTCTTCTACTTAAACATTCATTGGTGGCAGAACTAGTCTTTTCCTTTTCTTTTCAATTCAGATATATATTAAAATATAATACCAAAGATATGTTGTATCATTTTTATTTTTGCTTATCTCAATGCCAACAAATATATATACCTGTTTAAATAGTACCTTCCTTTCTGTCTATTTGATTTAGTATCAAAAACCCCCCTATTATTTAGCTGGCTGAACGTTATTCTCCCCAGCTGCATCCTACTCTGAACTCTGATTCATGTTTAGTTGCAGACTTCAGTTCACAGTGTTTGTTCCTAGATCTTTTTTTTAATGGAAAACACATATGTACATTCTCTTGAATGACCCAGTTGGTTGTATCAAATGGTTTTCAATCTGAGGACCACAACAAATACTTCTGCCATGAATTCTAAGCCGCTAAAGTTTAAATCTATGTCCCATGTTTCCAGGTGAAGCCAAAGGAAAATCAGAGGCCAGTAATACAGGATATGTTGCAAAGTAATCTGGACTCCACTGTGTAAACTGAACTAGGCTATTGAAACCACCAGGTTCATCTTTTACCCTTTTCCTGCATCAGTAGCAAGCTTTGCAGAAACTAAGAGGAAAAGTTATATTAAATAGATCAGGCTTTTATTTAATTCAATTTGCATCACTTTTAAACAGCAACACATACTTGAAATTGCAATACAATGTGCTGCTCTACTTCACAGTTTTGGGACCATGTGTCCAAAATCACCAAAACCAAATGGCAACATTTCTGTAACACTCCAGTTTATGCCTATATATGTCTGGTGCACAGACTACAGTAATAAAAATTATTTCCAGCACATCTAGCGAAGCTATAGCTTCATTGTTAGTGAAATTTTCAGTATAAATTTAGCTTTCATCTACCTATTTTAAATCCATTAACAATTGGTGGAAGGTCTTGCTAGTAGATTCATTTGTAATTCAAAGCTAAATGAAAAAATAATACTCTCAGGACTGTTAGCCTTTGCTTCTGTCATAATCATCTCTCATTTCTCTCCCACAGGAGCTGAACTCTGCTTTAAATTGCATTCAACACTGTAGCACTTCCTTAATTCCACCTTATTACACAAATCCCCTTTTATAATTAACTCTCTGGAAAACATGCTCCTCAAAAATAACCAAAACACAAACAAGCAAAGATGCATGCATCTTGGGATTGAATCTCAGATTCTACAGGTTATACAGGATTGGAAAGTTTTGTTAAAAAGTTGGAAATTTCAGTTCAGAATTGGTTTTATTATTTTTCTTGAAAGACATAGTGTCAATTACTAAACAGAAAATAAACCTTATTCAAACAGTCCTTCACCTTACACTTAACTTCCTTTAGGACATTCAGGACAGCCCATTCTTGCTCAGAAAATAGAGATGATGGTTAAAGTTTGTCCTCTGACATAATAAATAATGGGGAGAAGAATTTCTGCAGCAGTATATATCCACATGAAAGATGTCAAAACCCGTGTTATACGCTTCAGGAAGAAAGAGTATGTACTGCGCAGTAGGTAATTTTTCTGCAGTTTCAAAGACACAAGTCTGGATATCAAAAAGGCTGATGGAGAGATGTGAAGCTGCCACCAACTTACTTGTGGACTCTTACATAAATATCCAAAAAGTCTACTTAGCAAAGAAAGAGGAATGGAGTTCACTTAATCAAGATGTATCTTCATAATAAGCTTTTTAGTACAGGATAGAAAAGTAATTGGCTACAAAAAAGCCTCACAAAACAACCAAATAAAACTGCCATTAAAAGTATGGTTTACATATTATCATTCATTGTGATTAAACATTAGAAAATGTCAGGTGAAATCACCTAATCATAGAATCATCAAGGTTGGAAGAGAACTTTAAGATGATCAAGTCCAACCATCAACCCAGCACTACCACTCTAATCCCCAAACCACGAAATAATATCACCCAGTGCCAGATCCAGACACCTCTTAAACAGCGACAGGGATGGTGGTTCCACCACCTCCCTGGGCAATCTATTCCAAAGCATGACCACCCTAACAGTGAAATTTTGCATGATCTACTATATGCAGCACAAATAAACATACAGTAAATGTACATAACTAGTTTATTTTCATTTCTTATTGACCGTTGTGGGTTGTCACTGGTCACCTGCAAACTGGATCGTACATAATAATAAAAAATTGTTCTGACACTAGTTTGACATTGTGTTGGTCCTTAATATAATGGAACTGCATTAGCATGTTCAAAGGATGTTTAATTGTTTGTTTTAGTCACTGATTCATTTCACAAGTGAATTTGCACCCTAAATATCCTAATGTGATATTCACAGGCAAAACAGATGGACAATCACAAAAAGAAGCATGAGTTTGTGAAGTTCTGATTAGCTTGTAGGGCCCATATAAATAATATTTTATCTTGTCAGAATTTATTAATAAATGCAAAGGATTTCATTCATGTATTCAAAATATTATACTTTTTGCTGTTTTAGCCTGAGACATAAAAGATGGAATTATGAATGCACATATTTTTCCCAATGTACAAAACAAACTAAAATTTTAAATTTAGAATCTAGAAATGAGAGTGATTTGGGATTATCTCTTCAGGGATCACTGTTCTCCCACAACATGCCACTTACTTTGCTGAATGAAGTAAACATGGCAAGGACTCAGAACATATGAAAAGAAAATGTGAAGTTTTAATTACTCTAGGATGACAAATGAAGCAATTGTATGTTTTCTGGTTTAGTTATTCTTTGGGGTTTGGGTTGGTTGTGGTGTTTTTTCCTTGCCTTGTCTTGAGCTTTATGCTATTCTAATACACTTTCCCCCACCATACAGCTCAGGCAGCATAAAACTCACTTGTAAGTTCAGTCACTGATGTTTCAGTCAGGACAAGAGTAATCAGTCTCCTTCACTACTCCAACAATTGCCATCCTGAGACTATAGCAAATGACCACATCAAAACAATGCAGTATTCTGCTGGAGTAAGCACACTGAAAGTGCTCCCTGTTAAATCATCAAGCCATCTTCCTACTTCTATTTTTTTCCCCGAAACTGCTGTAAGAGACTTCTGGTTTTCTTTGTTACTTTTGTTACTTTTTATTACACTTTTTAAGTATTCATTAGAAAGTCCCCCAGGTCTACACTATTATTTACCTGGTTTCTTCAAAGCAGAGTTACAAATAAGCCACACTGGAAGCACTCTGGGTTGTTTCATCAAAGGAGGATTAAAGAGACCCATGGAAGCACAAAAACAGTAGTCAGTAAATCTTTGTCTAAGAGGGATGGTGGGAAAACCAGAGTACAGTTCTTGCATATCAAGATTCAAGAGAACTGTTTTTCAATTTGTTTCGGAATGTTGATAAGACTTTGTGAAATAATATAATCCTATCTCTGTAGAGAATATACATAAAAAGCCCATCCAATGTATAACTGCTTATTTGATAACTGCTGGTGAATATCCGTTTGACTCCAGATGAGAATAACTTTATGCATATTAAGAAGTACTATCAGAATAATGAAAACATGCAACTTCAGAAAAGGCTTACAAATGTTTCCTTTTGCAATACTCCTGAGCATAGGAAAAGTAAGAAATTAAGAGCAGCTTCAGAAAGGTTTCCTCAAAAGTAGTTCATTTAACCACCTTTTGCTACAGCAACAATGAAATGCTGTCTTCCTGACATTGACTACACCAATCAAAATAAAATATTTCATACCATCATAAGAATGCATTAAATTAAGGATACAGCATAAAAAATATAAAGGAAATCAAATAACTCTGTGAAGCCTCTGCACATACTGTAAGAAGGGAAAAAAAGTAGATCTTTGCATGGGTACTGTTATTCAACATACAAGTACCTGAGAAGACAACAGATCAGGCTTTATTTTGACAATAAAGTTGTTCTATTCCTTGAAGAAACAATATGCCACTCCCTATGTACCTTGCTGTTCTCTTCAACTCTTGTGTTTCCTGCTCACTAAGAGGGAAAAAAAAGCTTGGTTTTCACTTGTATCACTTCCTGGTGCAGTTCCTTTGTGACTGGGTAAATGCCTGAGCCAACACAAGATAGGGGATGAGTCAAAAATAGAAGTGGGAACATATTTTTTTTCAGAAGCAGCATCACAATGGTCATATAAAGTGTTCATTTGTACCACAATGAGCCAAGGGGATTTTGTGCCTGCATCTGACTCCCTGCCTGATGCAAGTATACACTGGAGTTTAACAGATAGTTTTCTCACTGAGGCTTAAATCCATTACATAGTTATAAATCACACGTGCCAGATAAGCTTTAGCATTTAGTATTCTAGAGAAAGACAGGACGAATCATATCTCTGGTCATGTACATATCCCTGGAAGATGAATGGGACAACTGGAGCCTGAGGAAGGAAAATCTTCAACTCATGAGCTAGGATTGGCTGTATCAGCCAACCTGCTCAGGAGAAAGGTCATACCACTGCTTATCCATAAAGAAGAAAGAGAGCTCAGGAGATGTTTGTACCTCAAACAGATATTTGGTAATAATAAATTCTTGTGTGTTGATTCTGACTGAAAGCAATGATTTCTAAATGAGGAAAAAATGAAAAATCTTTTCCTCCCATGAGGACAGTCAGGAAATTAAGAAAGTTGTCCACATAGGTTGTCAAGACTCCATCTTTGGAGGTTCTTAAGACAGTCTGGATAAAGGCCTGAGCAACCTTGCCTCACCTGAGAGCTGAGTCTGCTTTCACTAGTAGACTGGACTAGTCAGATTCTGAGCTCCCTTCCATGCTGAACTATCTTGCTTATAAGCTTTCGTCATTCTGTCTTGTGTTTCCTTGCAACCTGGTTATGTGGACGCATACATAACATACTGAATTCTGGGATTAAACAAATCAACCGTAGGTTGATTTGTATTTCCATGGATATGACAATTTCTTAAAGTCAGATTCTCCTTTTACTAAGCACTGAATCTAAATGCCACAAAGTTACTCTTATTAGAAGCATAGACTTCAAGGTCTACTGTTAAATGACAGATTTTCATCATGTAACTCATGTTTATATGTGTCTATTTTGCCTGCAAAGTTTGAGACACATTTGTCACTGCACTTTGAACTACAACATGAAAAATGACTGCAGAAAACCCCATCAAAACAGGGTACTCACTACGGAAGGGCCTTCTATTTTTTCAGAAACATACAAGAACAAATAGTACAAAATAACAGAAAAGCCTCTGCCTTTACTGTTAAACATATGATTTGATATCTGATTCCTCTCTTAGATTCAAATCCTTCTCATTTTTCAGTAAGAATTTTGAGAGTACCAGATGTAAAGCCAGTTTCAAAGTCCTTTTCAGATAACGATTGCCAGATAGAATCATGCAATAGAATGATGAGAAACATGCTGTTAACCTCCACAGTCACAGTAACAAATTCCCCATCTAACACTATCATTGTGCCTGAACCCTACACATTACAGAATGCCTTGTGCTTCTTGGAGGATTCCATTCCTCATCAAAATGCCACAGGTGAAATGCTGAATCACCAAGCAAAAAGTTAAACCCTAGAAGCAAACAGTAAAGGACAGAAATGCCTGGTTTCTATGGAAAACTTTTGTTTCCAAGAAAGCAAAGAACTTCCTTTTTGTTCTCAGTCCTTCAAAAAAAGATAAAAATGATAACACTCAATGGATGGATTATCAAAGGCTCAAACCAGATAATATTTTTAGCATTGGTATTCCTCCTATTCCTGGTTTTCTACTCTCCCTGTTCCACAGTGAAGCATTATCTCTGTTACTTTCTGTTTCCTGTTTCAGAAGGAGAGAAGGATTTAGGCCCTCCAAAACTTGGCTGCTTTTTGCAGTGATTTTTTTTTCCCCAACTAAATCCAGCAAAAAATAATTCTATCCGCTATCAATAAACAAATACTTTGCTAATTACAAGAGGTTTTTATGACTGCATTTTGTTTGCTCTATTAATGGAATAATTTTTTCTACCTATTTGGCTACAACAACAACATTCTTCTGAAAGCATTTTTTCGATGATAAGCAGTATCAATTTTGCTACTATTCTTTAAATTCAGCTGTTATCAGATTACAAACTTTCTCATCTGGGGCTTTTAACATCCTTAATAAAATCATATTACTCATAACCATTACATTCCTGAGTCCTTCCTCTGAGCATTAAACACAGATTTAAAAAATTTGTATTAGTGAGAAAACAGAAATAATATCTAAAGCAGTGTCAACAGTCTTCATTACTAAAAAAGAGATTGCTACTCTTCTCGATTTCTAATTTGAAGTAATTTTTCAAGAAAATAAATGCTGAGCCGGGGGTGGGATTTTTTTCCTCCTGTTTTAATCTCTTCTTATGAGAACCTCTGCTTCTTGCTTTGTCTGTTTTGCTTTTTTTCCTTCAACATATTATTATTTTCATTGGTATTTGTACTATTGAGGTGTGATTTTCTACCCATGTGCTGCCACATTTATGTCAGGCAGAGGTTTTCCTCTGTAGCCTTAGATATGAGCATTATTTAACCAAGTACATTGACTGAAAATAAATCTAACTTATTCAGACACTGGATAAATAAAATAACCACCTTGTTAAAAAAGATCTGATTGAGAACCTGTTTTATTAATGCATGTATCTGTTTTAGGTTTAATTGTTGTAACAGTACATTTAATTTTTAAATGCCTCCTAAAAGCTACTTTCTGTTGTAACCAAACTGGCAATAAAAGTTACCATGTAGATATTTAACATGGATAACTGCATTTTCCTCACAAAAAAACCCAACCCCAAATAATAGCCTTTTTCATAATAGATAATGTCTGCCTGTTCAACCTCACTTTGCTTTTAATTACCACTAGTTAGTTTACTCTTCTCTAATATTTCTTCTTAATATTTCTTCTCTAGTATTTCTTTCTGTTTATCATTTTGTTCTTTCATGGCACTAGTAAAATGAGACTAAGAGTCACGAAATGCTAATTAACAACAAATAGCTAAATAATGTTTGTTTGGTCAAAGGTTGGACTCCTGCTCCAGCGTGTGGCCTTCCAGGCTGCAGGCTGATCTCTGTTCCGCCATGAACCAATACGGGGACAGCTGCCTCACCACGGGCTGCAGCAAGGACTGAGGTAGAATCCTTGCTGTGGTGTCTGAAGTACATCTTCCCCCTCCTGATTCACAGACCCTGGTCTGGAGAGTTGTATCCCTCACTCCTCTTTCCAGGTGCAACTGCAGTGCATTGGGTAGCTCTTTTACCCTTTCTTAAGCACATCACCCCAGCGGTGCTACCTCCATGGCTGATGGGCCAGCCTTGGCCAGCAGTGGGTCCATGTTGGAGCTGGCTGGCATTGCCTCTGCTGAACATGGGGGAAGCTTCCAGCAGCTTCTCACAGAAGCCACCCCTGTAGCCGCCTGCTACAAAAACCTTGCCACACAAACCTAATCTTGTTCCCTGGTCAAATAGGCCCAAAGTGATAAAAAGTAATTAGTTACTTGGAATAAATTCTGATCTGGAAACCCAAAGAAGGACCCACATTTTTGAGTTCTTTTCCTTTCTCATCTGTACTATCTGTAAGGAAGTCTTTAGCTAACAGGCTATCTTGAAAAAGATCATTATAAAAATCAAAAGTTTTAAATATCTCAGATAAAACCTCTTGAAACTGGATGGAGTTCTGCCCATCTTAGTTAAGTGAAAGACTTTTTCCAAAAATTCTAATTTCATTCTTCACAGAATATTTAAAATTAATTCAAAAGGAGTATTTTTATTGGGGAAAGAATGCACAAAATCACAGTTGCAAAGGAGAAATTAGTTTTGTTAGCCATTGTTCTCTAACAGCTTTCTATTTTAATGCAATTAAGATGATGCACAAAATATGCAGTATCAAAAAATGAAATATTTAAATATATTTCAGAAGAGAAATAAATTGCCTATGGTTTCAACATTATACATTTCATTCAGTGTATATCACTGTACATTTTATCTAGATTTATATATGAAAAAAATTTGGCTAAAATCACAGACATATGGTCTAGACAATTCCTCAGTTTATTACAGAAAATTCTACATTTCCCTTACATTTTAGGATAATATATTAGGAATTACTTTTAAATATCCAGGAATATAGTAACAGTAAGAGAGAAGTTAGGTGAATTATTTTATTTTAAAAGAAGTAATTGCATCATGTTTCAAATTTGTTTTTGATAGCAGAGTTCTTAGGTGCCCTACTACTTTGTATGACCATGACAGTGGTAGGTCAAGTATTAGAACACTACACAAAGGTTTTCTCAGAAGTGCACTCTTATCCAGAGAGAACAGAGTGGAACATTTCACTAGATCTTATTTACTTTTGGCTTTTTGTTTTGTCAAAAAAAAAAAAAAAAGAAAAGAGAAAATAATTTCCTCAAACTAATAATTTTCCTTCATTTTTACTTCCAAAATGTAAACAATCCTATAATTCAACTCAACCTGGCAAACATTAGAATAAACAACAAAACAAGAACCTTGAATGGCATCTACACAATTTTTCACCACTATTTAAATGAAAATGGCCTATCAAGATTTTCTTAAGAGAAAAGACTGTCGTATCTGAAATATTATAGTAACTGACTGGAAAACTGCAGAAAGTTAGCACTTCATAAAGAATTCCAAGTCTTGTCTCATGGATAATCCCAGCCTATCTACTTGATGCATAATCTGGCTCTTAATTTCACTTAGAAACAAAAAGTAGGGATATTTTGTTACACAGCAGATGTGCAGAAGAAAAGTTTGTGGGGTTTTTTTTAAATCATTAGGTGCAATAGTCATATAAAGCACCAAATGTTCTAAGAAATTATATTATAATAATACTTATTACCCAGATCAATCAATAAGTTTTTAGTAATTTTTAAAATTATGTAATTTTTTTTTCCAAAATGAAAAGATGAAGAACCTGGGTTTAGTTTTGGATTAGCAATAGTCTAAGGGCATAAACAGCATCACCACTCTAAATCTAATTAACAAATTGTTGTTAATTAAGCTTTCCAAATCCATTTTTCCCAACATATGGGGGATACTTTTCCATAATTGAACACATCAGTATAATTTAGGGAATATAAATGAGAAGCTATAAAAAGAATATGCTCTCAGTCTGCTTCTCTACATGAACAATTATTAAATTAGCATTGTAAATTTTTATGTTTTGTAAACAGATAATGGGAATTTCCATATATAAAGTAATCTTAGTATATCATTTGAATACAGCCAAAGCCTTTTGTAGAACAAAAAATGAAATAATTGTTTCAAGCTCATGAATGAATAATGAAAAGAAAAGTCAAATGCACATTCAGCTATTCAAGTGATTCACAATGTCTGTATGTCCTTGGTGTTACCTCACTAATTATTATAAATTATTATTTAAAATTTATTTTAGCTGACAGCTAGTTCAAAAGATTTCAGTTTAAGAGCCTGAAAAAACTCAATGGCAATCAATTAATATTCTAATACAGGTAATTAACTATGTAGGTGGCAGTATGAATTAACTCAAATTATAAAACACTATTTGCTAAAGCTTAGACTTAAAGACTTTTATTACACCCTGAAGCAGTAAAAATATAGTACTTATAAGCAACACTTACAGAAACCAAGACTGATGCTTTTAAAACAATATAATTATCCAATTTTGGATCTTTCCTCATTATAAAATCAAGAGCATTTTATTTGGTCTATGTTATGTTTGGAGGAGTTTTATGCTGATATGAAGAAAAGAAGACTCTACTGACTTCAATGTGTCTAGCCAACAACTTGTATCACCTGTTGTTCACATGCCTCTGTCTGTCTTACAGAACCTCCATAAAGCTTTATGAGCCAGTTAAGAGATCAAGATTTTACTGGAGACCATAACTGTGATTTATGAGTTTGTATACAACTTATTTTCTGTGAATCAACAGCATATTTAAACCAATAAAACAAACACAAGGATTTGTCATATTGACATGTTTCTTGAGTAGTGTGATGCTGTGTTACCATAAAACTACCAGACTGGAAAGCCACAGAATGTGTAATTTATTTTTCCTATTTAACTGAATTTGATCTTGAAAGAGGTTATTTACTATTTTATTTCTTGTAGTTGTTTTACAACATCTACATAATGCATCTACACTCAGATCAAGAATTGCAGAAGTCAGACTAGCAAAAATATTGTTACTACTGCTAAGTCAACAAAAAACCAAACAGTCATAAACTCTTCTTAAAGGTGCTATATTTGGAGTAAAACCAGAGCCAAAAAGTATTGTGACTACTCAGCTCAGGGTGTTTTATCTCACAGATCAAGATGGAAATTTCTAGGTAAGTGTATCACAGCACATTATTTAGAGACCATGCATACAGTTCTCTGTACAGAAAATCCTCCACAGACAATCCGTGACCAACAGGTGGGGCCAATGCTAATTCCCCCTAGCTCTGTGCTGAATGGCCTCCATGCCATTCATTTTCTGACATCATTAAACTCTCTGAAAGCTTCACCAGCCCTTACTAGTACAACAGTCCATTCCATTCTGTTTCTAAATATATACATTTTTAATACAGTAGTGGTTAAATGGTAAGGCACACAGACAATGAGGCAAATGAGTCTACAGTGCCCTTCATCTTGATGCTACATGTTTGGAATATTTTAAAAACCATTTTACAGCTGCAATTGGAATATCAACATTATGTCATAGTCACAATTATTATTGTGAGGAGTGTTTTTCAACAAGACTATATATTCACAAAAAGAAAAGTAACAAAAAGTTGTACTTTCACTTTTCATCATCTTTTTCTGTTTTATCACTTTAGAATTTTGATATTTGACTTACCCTATTGTAGGTGGTTCAGAACCTTCTATTTCCAAATAATCATATTTTTCTTCCATTTGGAAATCTGTAAAGATGAGTGAGATAGTATCACCAGGCTCTGCCACAATTGTCCATGTGCAGTCTGCATTATTATGATATTCATTAGGAAAGTTAGGGCTTGAGATGATTCCACTTGATCCTCTCATAGTTCCTCCACAAGCATCTTCAGCTGTCAAAAAACCCAAACAAATTAAAATCACCCCTTAAAAAATGTACACTTTCTTGCTGAGAATAGAAATTTATGACTGTTTAGGTGAACAATTGCTTAAGACTTTTTAACATGTTTGACTTGGAATGCTGCTCCAAAATTAAGGTGTTAAAAAAATAATTGCTTCAAATTTCAGTTATTTAAAGATTATTATACTTGTGCCATCACATATTTTTATAATCTACTGTTTATTAATAATTATATATATGGATTAGAATTGTTTCCCTCACTTTACAATAGCATGCAAAAATGACACTATTTCCTCTTTTGCTTTAACCAAAAATGTTTTCATAAATCAAGTTGAGTTCAATCCCTATCATATACAGTCTGACACATAATGTGCAGCAGTCACATTATACTGAGAAAAGAAGTATGAGAATCTTACCCATTATATGCCAATTGTATTATTTTATTTTAGTAAGCATCTAGTGATTAGCTTTATTCTTGAAAAATCATTTTCTCATTTTCAAGCAGCTGATCAGTTTTCAAACCAAAGCCATTCATGAGTGATTTCTTAATGTCAGATGCAAGATGCTATCACAATTAAGATTAATAAGTTTTCATAGATCAAATATTTACAATTTTACCATAGGAATACATTTTTCATGTCATATGAATAACTGTGAAATTATTTGAGCAATTATCACAATGATTTTTTTTTTTATGGTGACTCTGAAACCAAAAATACTCTATTTTTTAGCATGTGATCTTATGCTGTATAAACCAGGCAAACATTAGATATTCACAAAATCAGTTCTAAAAGAACTTATTCTATGATGAAAAAATTCTAAAATGGCTGATGTTATGGATCTTCTTTATTAATAGTGTATATATGCCTAATAACTCTAAAATTATTTTTGAGGATCTTATATTAAAATTATTTCTGTGAGCTAATAAAATTGATTGGAAATCTAGTGCTTTTTTTTCAAAAATGGAAATACCTTTCAAATAACTTGAATGGAAATACCATATTGCATTACTTATTCAGTTTATTATCCAAATGTTTGAAGCATATTTGAAAAGCAATTCTTGTTTCTGCTCAGTTAGAGTGCTAACATGAATAAAACTTGCCCCAGAGTCTGAAAACCCAGTCAATACTGATGAAAAATTAATGATAAGGATGGGGAAAAAAAACCCTTTAAGGAGTATAGGATCACAGAACAAAAAGTTTAAAGAATTCTGACACACATATTGGCTCACTTTTAACAGAAAAAACAAAAATCATGACTATAGGAAGCCGCCTAATTTCAGCAGTTTAGGAATGTAAAATTATCTCTTAAAAATTCTGCTAAATTATGCCATGCCAGATTAAAAAAAAAACCAAACAAAAAACATATCTTAAATTTAATCTCACTCATTAGCCAGAGCACTTTGAATCCAATGAATACAATAAAACTTAGAAATCTCATCACATCACAAGTTCTGGTCCTTTATTGTGAAAGGAATTAAAAAAAACAGTTTTCATGCATTAAGGACATTCAGAAAAATAATTTTAAATTGCTAGTTTACAGTAGCAAATTGTCCTACTGCATTGCAGAATTCATGCTTTTCTTTTCACAAATGAATTACGGAGAAACATATCTTAGTTCCTAGAAGCAAAATAAACCATTTACTAAAAATGTTGCTATCGTCTACCAAAACTTAAAAAATATTAGTGCAGCACTGTTTAAAAACACAAACAATGTCAATGAGTGTGCCCTTTATTCTGAGTCACAGCTGCTTAGAGATTTTTGCCAAAGTGTGATTTTGCTACCATCAACAAAATGGACCAAACAAATCCTCATGGCTTTTATTCTGATTCAGGTAGCAAATTTGCTACAAATACAATTAATATTATCTACATTTAAGTGTTGCAAGTATAACCAAAAGCATGCTGGATATCATCTTAGTGTATTGCATTAGAAGCAACGAGCATTAGAACAATAAATAACAGAATTACACTACTGTGTTCTTATTCTCCTCCACCTACAATATAATCTGCTTGGTTCAAGTCTTGCAATCAGATCCCCATAGGTAAAAGCTCACATCTGGGAGAAGACTGAAAAACATTATGCCCATGCAAATGTTTGATGCCTTAAGTTGAGAAGACAGAGTAAAAAAAGATTTGATCTTCAAGTAAATTGACAAACACTGTTGATAGGACTTCTACCACTAACTTCATAGTGCACAAGACCCTGACAAATAAAAGAAAATGTAGTAATTGTATCTTGTGCAACCTGATTTTAGCACCTGTATTTCTATCACAATTGGAGCAGCATAATTTCTTCGATGTCAGCTATGAAATGTTGAAAATAGAATAACTGGTGTGGATACATTTAGGAAGAGTTAACAGTGGCTGATTTTCATCAACACGCAACAAGCCCAATAAGGACATGTGAACAAGGAAGAAAGAGAGGAGAGAAAACTTTGCTGTGATTTTCGTATAGATCCACAGTAATCTCTTGCCCTGCCTGTCTGTAACTTTCTGAATTACCTCCAACAAACCACCAAGGTAGGAGTCCTCAAAGACTTTTAAATGCCTAACCCCATTTCCCCATAGGAAAAGGCAAGCCCATTCATGGGACTGTCTTTGCTCAAGGACCATGATATACTTGGTGGCTAAAGTGGTAGGATGGGGAAACCCAATGTGTGCCTCAAGGACATTTAACCTTGGGGGAAAAATAATTTGTGGTGTAAGTTTAATGTTGCAGGGAGCAAAATAGCAGGAATGACATGAAACAATGAAGAGTGAATTTTGGGAAGAGCAAGGACAGTATGGCAGTGACCTGGGTCTGGCCAGTGTTGGTGCCCAATGATCGAGTGTGCTGCTTCTCCTGTCCTAAGCACCCATCCTGACGAATGGATCCAAAATCATGGTCTATTTTTGAACATCTGGAGGGGTGGATGAAGTCCATGAAACAGTAAAATGATATCTGTTTGTGAAAGCATGGGACATAGTAGTTAATGAGAATATATTTATCTGTTTGTTGGTTATCAAGAGGGTTTAAGGAAGCAGTTTCAGTTGTATGTGTATGTGCTGCATCATTGCAATCAAAATGCAGTAGCTAAACAGTGGTTAAGCACCTAAATGCCTTGAAAGAATTGGGTGCATCCCCATCCTTTTAGTTTCCAGTTATCAAATATGAAAAAAAAAAAACATTCACAGGAATTGTAAGAAGACAATGCTTCAGTTAAGACTTGATAGAATCTGACATTGTTCAATTACAAATACATAGCTAATACTGATATTTTTTTAAAACCTACTTTTAAAAGTCATACTCCATACTTTCAAATTAAATTGATTTGGTCATCTACTGGGAAATTTTATCCAATAACAATCTTGCAAATGTGATATGAAGGCATAAATGCAAAAAATACACTTACTGCCAAGATGTCATTTTCCTAACATATTTCTCTGATCTTAACCATATGCTGAAAGGGGAAGACTTTTCAAAGCGATATGCAAGAGGGGACTTGGCATAAAAAAGCTTTTCAAGGTATTATGAATTCAAATTAAGATCTCTGTTTGAATATGCATAAGGGCTCTTGTGCAGAGGGAGTATCACTGATATTATGATGAGTGATGATTATGAAAGTAATGTTTGGGGGTTTGTTTTTTTTCTTTTTGTGGGTATAGATTGTTTCTATTTATGTTCAGAGATACAGGCAGCTTTTCTCTCTCTCTTTTTTTTTTCCTTTTACAATCTTATGACTAAATACCCATTAAAAAAAATAATGTGTGTACATGTGTACAATCTGGTGAAATCTGATTTCACAACATTTTATCTTTTATTTTCTTCCTGGTTTGCTGTTCACTGTTCATTTATTATAATAAATTTTGAAAATATATTTATCTAGTTTTTTCCATTTAATTTTCTGCTTATTCTTGTAGGTTTCAGTGATATTCACAATAATGTTACATAAATATTGAACTGTAAATTTCATTAGAATAGGTGATCAAAGACAGGCAGTATCATCAGTGATTTATAGGACATGCAAATTCATAGATTTCATTGAGAGTTCAATGAGATTGCTTGGTAGATCAATCTTTAATCTGGTACACAATGTACCACATCATCTCATCTATCAAGATATTAATAGTGAACTAAACAGTTAAATTTTCTGCACATTCTATATTGCTTTCATAAAAACACCCCAGGTTCAATTTAATTTCTTATTCTGTTTCTTCATTGTCTGTGCTACGGACAAGCAGCAGAATAGAAACTATACAGGCTAAAGTGAAAAGCACCTTAAAAAGTTAAACTCAGTTTTAAAATCTGTGGTATTATAGTCTGATTATGAAGCTCACAAATGAGCACAGTAATAGATTCCATATGCGCAAAAATATCTTTAGGAAGCTCCATAGGCAATGCCACCTCCCCCTGCTTCCTCCTTTGCACAAACATTTAGTCCTTTTGTTCCCTGCCCACCTTTCTTGAAGAGTCTGTATATGTCTATCACAGGACTCCAGCAGTGCCAACTGTTTTGCTATGGCTCTGTGATTTTAAAAATGTTGTTGATCTCTGATTGCATGTGAAGTTGCAATTCTTGGGCTTCCCATGCCACATTTGTTTGTGTACAGACACTTGAGAGCTGGTTTTGGTCACCCCACTTCACCAAAAAGAGCGCAAGGAAATCCCTCATCACTCTGTTCTGTGTGTACTCTGCCTGATCCTCTGCTCCTCAATAAACATGCAAGCTTTGGTAACCAACCACAAAAACCCAGTTTAAAGACCTTCTCATTAGGAGAGCAAGATCTTGTCCCGCTAAATAAAAACTAGTTCTTCAATTTATTCTCAATAATATAATGTTCAGAGTCAGAGAATCAAATAATGCATCTATACAGTATAGACAACAGTGTTTGTAGTATAATTCATAGTATATTTATTTTATATAATATTCTGATACATTCTAAAAACTCCAAATATAATGTAAGACAGGTATATAAAGATATAATATCTGAGAAACATTTATATGTTGACTTTTTCTACAAATCTTCAGGAATAAAAAAATTGTAGCCTTTCCTCATAATTTATTCACAAGAATAACTTTAAAGATTTCAGAAATTGAAATATAAAGATTGCAAAATATCCATCAACTGAAAATCTTTCAGGATAGCTTTGCAGAAGATTTTTCATCTTTGACTTACATAAAGTTCATCCAGCTTTTGAGTAGAGGGAGATAAAAGAGTTCTTGAGGACAAATGGAAGTCTTATCTTCTATATTGATTTGTAAAACTCACAGATTTTAAATACCAAATAAACCCAGTGATGACTATAAATTGACATGATTCACATCCTCAAATCTCCCACTTTTCACTTTTGTGCTCAGTATACCAGTAAAATTTATACAGATTTGACAGCCAGCAAAAAATAATAAAAAAAAAATCAATCAAATAATGCATCTGTAGCTAAAGAGGTGAGGAGCTTAAATGGTGCTTGAGCTTAAGTTAAACGGAATAAATTGCCTTCCCACCTGCCACCTTTGAGACAGAACCACAAAAATTACCTATGCCAGGGGAAAACACTACAATACCCGCACAACCTGTGCTTGCCTGGAGCCTTGTACTGGGCAGCCTGGGGTAGCACCTGAGGGAGGCGGCCGCGCACTGCCCGGGCCCGGCACAGCCCGGCCTGCGCCGCGGCTGGGCCGCGCTGAGGCACAGCGGGGCCGGGCGGGCACGGAGGGCAGCGCTGGAGGACAAGATTAAGTGAGGACACAGCGAAGGATGAAGGACAAACGGAGCCGTGGGCGCTGTCCCATCGCCGCCGGTCGCTGGCCGGCTGAAGGCGAGGTGCGGCAGGAGCGCGGGGAAGGGACGGATCGAACCCAGGTGAAGGCAGAGGAAATCTCTGTTCTCTACGGGTTTTAAGATTCTGTCTTCTTTTTCTTTTCGCAAATCCTGAATCAGTAACTAAATGTTTATGTTACCTGGCAATAAATTAAAATTCAGTGATATCCTCAGAGCTGCCCCTTTTTTTCCCAAGGAGAAGTCCTGTTGTGGGTGTGATTTAGGCGAGTTGGGCTCTCCTTCACTGATAGGAAAAGAAACTGTTTTCTAGTAAACGGTGCACAGAAGTCTCATTTATTGTTCTTTATTCTATAAAGAAGGAAGGAAACATTTAAACACAAGTAAAATCTTGGCACATAAAGCCAATACTTTGCCTTTTTTACAAAAAAAATCCAAAGGATGTAGCCTCCTGAACTCTTACCTATATGTTTAGTTAAAAATGTACATTGATGAGGGTGTTTTTATTATTTTCTCTTTTAGTAGACCAGGACTTGAAATTGATGGATTAACTCACAAGATTTTTTTAACAAAAATAACCAGTCTGTATATCAGTCAACCATTCCTTTACTGCTGTCTTCCAACAAAAGAATAAATTACTGCTTTTTCTCACATAAAAATGAACTTTGGGAAGGGATTAGTGCTTTTATTGCTTACAAACCAAGGTAATTTAAATTAAAATATTTGGACAGGCCTTGTATGAACATGAGCACAACAGAAGAATTACAAACATTTCTTGATGATCAAACTGTTTCCTGTTGCTTTGTGATACAATAAAGCTTAGAAGTTCTGCAGCATTAAGATATTAATTCAGATTTCATGGTTCCCAAGCCTGATATTTACTGTTTGAGTTGCTGAGGGGCAGAAGGCATAAGAGTAAATTCATTAGAAATGGAATACAGAGGAAAATACAAATTACTTAAATTCATTGCTTCAACAAAGAAAAGGAAAAAAAATACCTAGAATAGATCAGTTCATCAACTTGAAATTCAACCATTCTTTCTTTCTAATTATTTTTAATACCTACAAGGAAGAATGGTTTTTACTAGGGTTTATAAATGTAATTTTATCTTCATAATTTGTCTTGTCTTTAAACCAAGCATGAAAAATGTGGAAGATGATAAATAACATAATAGTTGAGATTTTAGAAATTACTAGGAGTCTTGTGGATTTTGAGGTTTTTTTGATTTCTCAGGAGAGAAACTACATCAAATATGAGCTTGGCAATAGCTGATTTTTACACCTGGTTTTGCAGTTTGCCTCTGAACCATAAAGGAATTACAATTAAATTGTTGTAATTGAATAAAAAAAAAGTTTATGCTAATGTATAAAATAATGACAATGTTGTGTTTTAACCCAGCTGACAACTAAGCACCACACAGCCATTCACTCCAAATGAGTAACTAAGTATTCAAAGTGGCACTTGTTTTATCTGTTGATATTTTACTGTACAAAAGAAGTTTGTTTCTGTTTTGTGAAAAACATGAGGTGATATAGTCAGGAAGAAGGCTGAATCCTAACCAGAGCACCCAATGTCATCTGACAGGCACAGAGGATGAGTTAGCACATCCTTTGGGATCAGTTGACACCTCTTAGTTTGTAGGACCTTCTGAGGAGTGTAGCAGGCAGAATGTGAAAGCCACCAAGAAAAAAGCTAGCACAAATGAAGATTATACTGGGTTAGTGTGACAAGGTTTTGGTATCAGGGGGCTGCAGGAGTGGCCTCTGTGAGAAGTCAGGGGCTGCCCCCATGGAGCCAGTTCCAGGATGCTCCAAGATGGAGCTCCACCACTGACTAAAACGGAGGCAATCAGCAATATTGGTGGTGCCTCTGTGGTAACATGTTTAGGAAGAGGGAAAAATGCTGTGCAGCAGCAGAGAGAGGGAGAGCGGGAGAGAGAGAGAGGGAGGCATAAGGAAAATGAGAGATGCAAACCTGAAGCCACCAAGACCGGTGAAGAAGGAGAAGGTACCATAGGCTACAGGTGCAGAAGTTCCCCTGTAGCTGACGAAGAAGGCCATGGTGATGCAGGTTATTTCCTGGGAGCTTATGTTTGCCTGGAGAGGCTGTGGAACTTACAGCCTTGGAAATTTTCAAAAGTGAGCTGCACAAGACCCGGAGAAAATATAACTGCCTTTAAAGTCAGACTTGAGAGGTGTGTTGGATTTGATAACCTCCTACAGTCCCAAAATAAGTTCTCCTATCATTTCTGTGATAGCGTAGAGATAGAAAGGAAAAATAGCAGCCAAGCAAATTGAAAAACAAAAACAGTGAAGAACTTGTATTGTTTGAATTCACTCACTATTTTTTAAATTTCCCTGCACATAATCTAGGAGAACACCTAGAACAAGATCAGGGGAAAAAAGAATAGTTCCTTTATTTTATTTTCAACTCTCTTGACCTGATTAAAAGTTGTACTTTTTTTTTTTCCTCAGAACAGGTGCACTAATTTTAAGATTTCACCATTCAATGGAGAAAAGATTGCAATGCATACATCTTCAGTCATTTTTATCTTAGCTTTAAAAATGTTGGAATGAGACCACTTCAGTGTCTAAACCATCAAGCAAGCAACTAATACTAATTTTCTTTATTACATTCAGTATAGGACTTTAGAGGCATAAGAGGCTATAATAACTTTCATTGTCTAGTCCTTTGAACCTTCTGGCCTAACGGCAACTGGATTACAAGGAGCATGCAGCTTAAAATAATTTACTTTTATGAACTGAAGAAAAACGCAAATGTTCATCAAAATTTCTTCCTAAAATGTGCAATTCCATATGCTCATTTTTGTAAAACCACTAAACATCAGGGTGTATTCTTACCAAGCATTGTACAAAACAAGAAGCACAATTTCTGTGGCATATTTGTGATCTCTTTATTCCTGTAATGTTACATTTCTACAAGAATTTTTGTTTTATTGCAGCACAAAATGCCTAAATGATGACAAAATTTTTCCAAGATTTCAAAGTCAAGATTTCTGTAGTTGCTTAATTATGCAGAGACCTTAAAATTCAGCACTCCTGAATGTGAACTGTGACTACTGCTTCACCAGAAGAGACGAGCAGGACTTAACCTCTTCTGAAGACATTTTCTCGGCCAATTTATGACTGCTTTGGCAGCTCTGTTACCTTATTTGCCAAAATTTATCAAACTTAATTTAAGTCTGCCTGCATTTGAAAAGTTCACAGAGATGTTCAAATTTGGAAAACTAAAATCAGAACTGGAAGGAAAAGATTTTTACACCACAGAAGCATTTAGAAATAGGAGTTTCAGTGTTCTGCTTGAGTGATGAACAAAGTTTTTCAAGTAGAAGTTGAATATATCTCCTTCACTTTAGCCAGTAACACTCTCATAGACAAACTGATAAAGTATGGGGTAGATGATGAGTCTGTGATGTGTGTTGAAAAGTGGCTGAAGAGCCAGGCAGTGAAATGCGTGAAAGGTGGTGAAATACAAGAAGCAACATAAAGTCCAGATAGAGACCAATTCCCTCACACCTGGAGTACTGTGCCTAGTGATGGCTTCCCAGTATGAGAC
Source organism: Corvus kubaryi (assembly GCF_017639235.1). Lineage (NCBI taxonomy): Eukaryota > Metazoa > Chordata > Aves > Passeriformes > Corvidae > Corvus > Corvus kubaryi. The sequence goes on from NW_024581127.1 coordinate 20,945,902, forward strand.
ATGGACAGAGGGAGTCCCACAAAGAGTCACAAATTATTCAGGGGCTGGAGCTGCAGACATACCAGTGAATTTAAGGGAGTGCATGTTCAGCCTGGGGTAAAGAAGGTTCAAGAGGAATCATTAGTGCTCATAAATACTTGACAGGGAAGATGGAGATAGGCTCTTCTGAATGGTACCAAGAGAAATAATGAGAAAATTTGGCAGAAATTGAAATAGAAGAAAAACAGTTAAACATGCTTTTTTTCCTACTGTAAGGTTGATTGAACATTCAAACATATTCAGGGAGGCTGTGGGGTGTCTATCCTGCAGATACTCAAAACTCAACTGGACATGGCTCTGATCACCCCACTCCAGGTGGCCTTGGTTTGAGTGGAGGGACTTGATTATATTCAGAGGTGCCATCCAGTTTCAGATACTGTCTGTTTCTGTGATTCTGGGAATATTGTGCCCTCTCCTAGGTCAAAAACTGAGTACAGTGCAGACTGTGGAAAGCCATGGAAACCAGGATACTGTAAACACAAATTGAGTGTAATGAGCATTGACAGTAGCCACAGACCAACAATGGTCAGAACAATACCAGAAAATAATGGAAAGGTGCATAACGTGTGTCATTGTGAACTGACCTGATTTCCTACAAAGATCCTTGTCTGTAGAGATCTGCTGGAAATGTTTTAATACAGCCATACAAAATCACACAGAAGTAAAGTGCCCACAGTAGAACTGCACTGTATTAAAGCTCAGCCACTGCATGAACACCAGCACTGAGAGTGGCTGGAACGAGCATTGACTCCCTGGATGTAACTGACGTCAGATCTAGAGGGCTGATCATGGTATACCTCAGTGTGAGTCAGGTAAAAGCTACACCCTGACACATCTATTTCCTCTGATCTTCTACTTAAAAGACTGAGCTCTGGCAAGTACATCTTTTGGTATTCCTCTCCCCCATGACAAATTGCACAGTGAATACATACACATACACATACACATACACATACACATGCATATATTTTATATCTGTGCTTTTTGTCCCTTTGACGTTAATCAAAAAAGTTATACATAACAGTTCTTTTTAAAAGCCTTTCCTTTGGAGCCATTGAGGCCTACAATATACATCCTTCTTATTTCACACATCATTGAGTCAACAGGTAGTCATGGCATCTTCAGAGCCATTCTGGTTTATGATAGAAATCCAAAGCATTAAAAATATGTGTCAGAATTCATTATAGATTTTTTCCTGGAAGATTGCAATGAATGTCTAATAGTCAACTGAAAATCTCAGGCTGGTGTCTATTTTGTTACGTCAGATTAAGAAGGTGATTGGATCATGGTTCAAATGTTCATCTTTTATTTTCATTAGCTTGCTATCAGCTACTGAAAATTTCGAAGATTCAATTGCCAGGACTTAAACTTATACCAAACTTGTAATACTGACTGTGTGAAAAAAACAGTGATAGCAGAATTGAGCTAATCATAAATAAAAAATAACAAACATCTTTCTAGTGCTGTTTCCAAATAAGGATGTTGCAATATGTTTATTGATATTAAGAGTCATAGCACTCTGTATGACTACAGCTGTTACAGACACTTCCTAAAACAAAACAGAGCTGATGACAGACCTTGTAGTAGACCACCTTGCTGAAATCAGAATTCTGAATTCTGAAAAAGTTTCTGTTTATTGCCATATTCATCCTTTATTTCCCTATTCATCCTCTAGCAGGATATAGAATCAAACAATTGTTTAGGTTGGAAGGGGTTTTAATCATCATCTAGTTGCAACCCCTCTACCACTGGCAGGGACACCTTCAAAATACAAGACATGGAGCTATTTTGTTTTATAGATTCTTGTGAAGTACACTCTATCTTATTAAGTTTAAAACCTTTTCAGGGTATTAAAAAAGCTGAGTACATATTGTTGCTGTCAAATTGCTGTCCTGATAAAGATATTAAAATCGGTATCCTGATATTATTTGTGATAAATATTTATTGGTAGCATGTTGAAAATGAAATATCATATTACAAAGGAATCATGTTATCGAAGTGCCTAGATGAAATAAATATCAAAAGGGAATCAGTATGGACATCTTATCTCAATGTAACCAACTTCATACTCTGATTCCTGTAGCTTGAGGTGAGATCTATTAGTTGCATAAATTAAAGTGCATTAATCAAGATATAATTAATATTTGCTTACCTTGACCCCCCAAATAAATGCACTGAAACAGTGTAGCCAATGTAACAGCATAACCAGTAGTACATAAGCGTTTTAGTGTTGTTGTGTTGTCAGAGAGACACAATACACAAAGGGTTTTGAGAAGTATGGGAATGATTCACCAAAGGGACATGGATGTTTGCAGCTGCTCATAGGAGACATCCATGTAAAAAATTTGTAAGGTAAGATAAGCACCAGTAACTACTAACTACTGTCCTGCCCATTATACGAGAATGACTGTCAAGGTTATGTTTTCAAGACCCAACACCCTGATATATGCATGTGGACATATTTATATATATTCAGTTGTAACACTTCTCATCCAATACGCGGTAGATCACATTATTTATGAAATATTTATGAAGATGGTGGGATGGTCTGTGTACTGATGGATAGGATTGCAATTCCATCTGGACCAATGGCACTACACAGGATTTACTAAAGCAATATTTTTACTCAGTAAAGGAATGTATTTAGAAATACATGAGGAAAAAACCTGAGTTCAGCAGACTAAATTTCTATCAAAAGAATTTTAAAAGATTAATTCTAAAATGAATTGGGTTTTAATGTCATGCTGACAACAACGCAAATACCATTTATGTGTCTGGGCACCTTCGGTGAAAGAACATCAAAGAAAATCAACAAGAAAATACAAATTGGCTGAAGAACATCATGCAATTAATTGGCTGCCGAAGTGTTTGCATCAAGTGACAATTCTGAAAGCACACAATGTAATTATACAGTAATTGCATAACATGCTGTTTTCATCATGATGACAGCGTAACAGAATCAAAGAAAAACACATTCCTTACATTACAACATAGACTACCTGAAAGTTAAATAATTCAACGACAGCATAAATTATTGTCATATAAATTAAACATTATGCTTAGGAGAACACAGCACATATGATTCTTGTATAGCAAAATGCAAAAGAAGCCCCAGACTGCACTGTTGAAACTTGATGCTGAATTGACCAAGAATTTCAGTTTGACTTCTCTCTCCAACACCTCTTGAATGTATAGCTGAGCTTTTAGCATATTTAGCAGTAGTGACACATTTTGAAAAACACTGCTAAAATTTTCCTGAAAATAGGCAACTATATAGATGTAAATTACTAATCCCATTGCAGAATTCACACACTGGAGGGCAAATACAGTCGTACTATTAGACAATGAAAATTCACAGAAGGGAAATCACTAGAAAGCCAATATTTTTGTTACAGACAACCACCACCACAGAAAATAAAGATTTTTACCTTGTTTTTCTTTTATTTTGGTTGTTTTTGAAGGACTAGATAAGAGCCTGAATATAGCTAAGTAGTTTTCTTACTTTAGATTTTAAATGTTGAAAAAAACCTTGATAGTTTTGACTCTATTAATTACTTTTTTTTTATATTCTAAACTGGAGGTTTTTTTATAAGTGGTTGTATTTCTCTGCATTTACCATAACCTCAGCTAAATGAGGGTGAATCATAGAATCATAGAGTGGTTGGGTTTGAAGAGATCTTAAAGATAATCTAGTTCCAACCCTCCTGCCATGAGCAGGGACACCTTCCACTAGACCAAGTTGCTCAGGGCCCCATCCAACCTGGGCTTGAATACCTCCAGGGATGGGACATCCACAACGACTCTGGGCAACATGTTCCAGTGCCTCACCACCCTCACAGTAAAGAATTTCTTCCTAATATCTAGTCTAAACCTATCCTCCTTCATCTTAATGCCATCTCCTATTGTCCTACCACTACACTCCCTTGTGGAAAGTCTCTCTCTAGCTTTCTTTTAGTAGTCTCCCTTCAGGTACTGAGGTCCTACAAAAATTACTACTATTTTTGAACCCATGTTCTATTTACTGCCTACCCTTCTCTCTAATGCAGAAATTCCCTATACTTCTGCAGAAATGATTAAAAATTAAGATCAGAGAATTATGCTTTTAAAATATTAAAACTTGAACAAAATCAAAAATACAGTTCTCAGCCTGTGATATACAATTTCAAAAATATTGCTAAAGTAAATTACCTCAAAAATATCACAGGGCTACAGATACATATAGAAGGTCACTTCATTATAGTGTTTATATAAATATATATTTACGTATTTATTAATAAAAATATGTTTTTATAATATGTATAAATAATGTACTCAATACTAATATCTTTATGAATACTATTTGAAGTAAACATACGAAAAATGTGTAAGTTTTTTTTAGCAAATACATAATATTCATTAAAAATGCAGCAGATTTATGAAGTTTATCTTTTGGATTTTTTTTTACTTTCTTTTTGAGAAAATGCTATGCTATAATGAATGAATTTTTCCCTTGCCTCTTTGATGCAATTAGATTACTTGCCATTCAGTCTGCTAATTTGTGGTCGAGATAATATTCATGTTTGTCTTCCTGACATAGCAAAAATCTTTATCTCAATTCAGCAAAGGGAAATGTACCATTTTTGGCAGAACACAGTACAGTGGTTATTGATAAATGAAGAGCAGCAGCCTCTAAATATGATCATATGTTTACAAAAATAGGAAAAAGAGAAAATAAAATACAGACTAGTTCATATTCAAAAATTTGGTTGTTTTTTTCTCACAACTGATTCATATGCATTCAAGGAAACATACAACTTGTTGTTGCCCTGGAAAAATTGGTTTCCAGTTGTATATATTTATATCCTTTTGTGCACCCTCTCCATTCCCCCAGCTTTGACCTTCTCATTTAGTCCTTTAACAATACCCTATAATCACTGTATTTTTCTTACTTATATTTTGTCTTCTGTCGCATCTTTGAATTGTGGTGATTTTTTTTCCATTAACAGTTTCAAAATTGCCTGCTCCTTTTCTCAGAATCGTCTTGCCTGCTGTATCTTGTCTTCTCTCATGCTTCTTCTTTTTCATAGTCTGGTACTTAGAGATACGTTTTTCCAGCAATTTCTTTCACTTTGCATTTGCAGAATCCACTTAACATATGGAACTGGAAATCTCACCTAAGTATTCATATATATATGCACTAGACTTCTATATTTGAGCTAGTCACCTTAGGGTCTTTCATAATCATTTATGAGAAACAGACACTTTTACAGTGCAACAAATAAAAGTCCAGTATGAGTGTAAAGGGCTTTAATGATAAGGTTTTGGAACCAGGTGGGCTACAGGGGTGGCTTCTGTGAGAAGCTGCTGGAATTTCCCCCATATATGACAGAGCCAATGCCTGCTGGCTCTAAGAGGGACCCACAGCTGGCCAAGGACATGCCCATCAGTGAAAGTGATAGCACCTCTGGGATAATGTATTCAAGAAAGGCATAAAAACTGCAATTTTAGCTGGACAGAAGTATGAGACCATGAGGGAAATGGCCCTGCCCACACCAAGGTAGTGAAAAAGGAGGGGGACAAAGTGCTTCAGACACCCGAGCAGAGCTCTCCTGCAGTCTGTGGTGAAGATCATGGACAGGGAGGCTGTACCTCATGGAGGTCCACGATGGAGCAGATATCCACCTGCAGCCTCTGGAGAGCCTCGTATGGGAGCATGTAGATGCACCTGAAGGAGACTTGGCCCCATGGGAACGCTGTACTGAAGTAGGCTCCTGGAAGAACCTGTGGCCCCATAGAGACAGAGAGAAGCCCACACTAGAGCAGGTTTTCTGTTAGGACTCGTGACCCCATGGGATATCCCACACTGGAGCAGACTGTTCCTGAAGCACATGGAAGAGACCCATGGTGGAGGAGTTCATGAAGAAGTGCAGCCTGTGTGAATGACTCAGTCTGGAGAAGTTTTTTTAGGACTCTCTCCCATGGGAAGGACCTCATCCTGGAGCAGAAAAAGTCTGAGGAGTCCTACCCATGAGGAGGAAGGAATAGCAGAGACAATGTGTGATGAACTGGCGTCGACCCCCATTCTGTGTCCCTGCACTGTTTTGATGGAGGAGGTAGAGAAAATCATGAGTAAAGTTAGGCCTGGGAAGAAGGGGGGGGGGCCGGAAAGTGCTTTAATATTTGATTTTTCTCATTATCCTGCTCAGATTTTATTGGTAATAAACTAATTTCCCCAAGTCAAGTCTGTTTTGCCAGTGACAGTAATCCTGGGTGATCTCTCCCTGTTCTTACCTGGATCCATAAGCTTTTTGTCAGATTTCCTCTCACCTGCCCATCTGAGGAGGGGGAGTGATAGAGCATCTTGGTGAGCACCTGGCATCCAGCCAGGGTCAGCCCACCACAACAGGAAAAACAAAAGCATACTGGACTGAGTCAAGTAGAAGGTTGCCACAGTGATTTGGGAGCTGGAGCATATGACTAGAGGAGAAACTGAAAAAAAAGGGTATGTTCAGGTTGGAGAAAAGAAGATTTATGGAGCACCTTACTGTTGTCTTCAACTACCAAATGGGAAAGTACTGAGAACATGGAGACAGTTTCTTCTAAAAGGTAAATAGCGAAAGGACAAGAGAGAATGAACATAAACTGAAACGAGAAATTCAGATTCAATGTAAGGAAAAAGAAATTTTCCATGATTGAAGTCAGACACTGGAACGGGGGCCAGGAGACAGTGTCTAGAGACAGTAGAGTTTCATCTTGGAAGATACTGAAAGTAGATATGGGCCGAAGCAAATTATTGTAGTTGACCTTGCTGTGGACAGAAGGTCTCCTGAGGCCCCTTCCAACCAATCTACATGTATCACAAATCTATTATTTCTTTTGGTAGAGACCATAAGATGGACCATAAGTGTTTTATTCTTTGTTGCGGCCTTAAAAATATAGAAATATAGTGAATATGTAGACTTCTATATTAAAGATGCTTGGAGGAATCTCTCTCATCCTGTGTATTCCAAATCCAGCTAAACACCATTCTGCTTTGTAACTTCACTTCAGTTGATGGTACAGGAGGATGTTTAACTCTTTGGTCATCTAACAGTATTCCTAAATACTAAAAATTTGCAAACTGCCATAAAATTAATTAAAAATATTATGTGGTATTAATGTGAATTAGTCATATAATATGAAAATGACTTATCATAAGAAAGGGACATATGAGAAAAGGAAAAAAAAACCAAACCAGTCTTACTTAAGCTCTATTTTTCAAAAATCCCGGAACAGAACATGATGGTTCTATTAGTAAGATAACACAGTTTCATTTCCATTACAAAGATAGATTTAACAACGTATTTAGTGCCTTCCTGTTGAATGAATCTTTCATTAAAATCTTTTCTCAGCTAAATATTGTATTTTTGCAAGTATGATTTCTCTGCAGTTGTCGGTAAACATCTCAATTGCATACGCAGTTCGGAGCCCAGAAGAAATGCTAGAATGCAAACATTTCAGTCCAAGAAAGAAACTCCACACTCTGAGTGTTAGTATTCTTTAAGAACTATGGAAATTCAGGTACAGAGTAGGCAAGTTAGTAGGCTGATGTAAGTCACATGCCCATGCCACATTCTTCTTGCTTTTCTTTTTTTCTTTTTTCTTCAAGCTACTAGAAAAAATGAGCGTGACAGAAAAATAGCAGTCTAGGTCACATTTCTCATTCACTCTCAGTAAACAAATAGTCATATCCCGTTAATGTAAAACTGCCTAAAATTAGGACAGCACCTCAAGATCCACAGAATTTCAGAGCTTATTATAGAAAAGAATATATTCCATTTAATGAGGGGATTAAATTCTTTCATTTATTGCATGATTTGAAATGAAATGCTTATGCACAACACAAACTACCTCAAAAAAGATGAAAGGGGACAAACCAGAGAAAGACAGGACTTTTTGGAGTCTTTAACAGTGTTCTTGTTTCCATGGAAACCCTGTCAGTGTGCTGGATAGAATCCTCTAGAGAACTGGTGATCACATAATGTTTCCTAATTGTTTGGCAAAAACTTGTTTTATTTTTCAAGTACAGATCTTCACTTAATACCACACTTATATTGACAAAGACACAGGATAAATTTCATAAAAAGAAGAACAATATAACATGAAACTACCCTACACAGAAGGACAAGATAATGTTGCTGGTTGACTTACTGCAACTGTACTGTTTCACATTTTAAATATATAAAAATATATTTAAATATATTAAAAAAATAAGAAATTAAGTAATTGAAATAGAAAACGATCCAATTTTAAAGAAGCAATAGAATATAAATGTTCCAAGTGACCCTATAAAAAACCTTATATTGAAATCTATTCAAGCTGAATTGCACCCAGCCATCTGACACATTTGGTATCAAGACAATCTATGCAAAGAGTATAGCTTTCTTTTTATAGAAACTCAGTGAGAATACTCTCATTCATCTATCTGAATATTTAGTAGAAGAAATAATCTGCATATACACATATGCATGTACAAAATTTTAGATTTTCTTCCTGTATGAAAAACACCCCATCGTAAACACTGAACCTAAAATTGCTGTCAGTGGATTTGAGTCCTGAAAAACAGCTTACACCAACTCTCCAGACACTTACAAATAGATATCTGAGCCCTATGCCTTGAGAGAGGGCTGTCCTGAGTTTCTTTCTTTATTTGTTTCTTTGGGATAGCCTGTGTATCAGTCTTATTCTTAGATGGACTTTCATACTTGTCCTCATTAGCCAGCTCTGCAAAACAGTCTTTACATGCTCCTCAGCTTAAGAGTCTGCATAAGGCTTCAGTTTGCATAGGCCTCTTTTGCTTGTCAAATATTTGTTCACATTAAATACTGTCAAAATACTGTCCATTGTTTTCACAGTTTTTAATCTATAGTCACAAAATAAATTTCACCTAGGTGTGCAGCCTCTGGGCACCTGGACTGTTATGAGACCTTGAAAATTATGTGTTGACTGTTTACCTACCGGCTAGAAGTGTCTGTGGCTTAATCAGTTCATTTATCTTCATTTGCTATTTGGATTTGCTTTAGATTTTGATACAAAGCTGGAATGGTAGTTTAACAACATGAAATCTTTGGAAGTAGCTATGACAAATGTTATAATTAGACATGAACAGTTTATCTCCAGAACTCCCTAAATAAACAGATGACAGGGAGAGGAACAAATGCATTTTTGTCCCAGAATTCCATGTTCTTTCCTAAATGTACAAGTTATATGACAGACATCATTAACTTAGTGAAGTTTCTTTGTTTGTAGGATCTTAATGCTTATATTTATATCTTCACATTTTACATATTTTTCTATAAATGTGTGTAATATTTATCCACTAACTGAAAGCTTTTACCTAACAGAGATAGCTGATCAGTGTCCAGAAATAAATGTGTTCTCTTAGAGTGCTAGAATTGCTGATAAATTTCAAGCTATTTTTCAAGTATATCTAAATATTGATGGCAAAGCTCTTTGCTAGCAGCCTCTTGATTTGGACCATAGATCTTTCAGACTGTTATGCAAATGATTGTACAAAAATTAAGAAAAAAGTCTGATCTTTAGAAAGATTGTAAGAGTGAAATACTGGGGATGATGGAAAAGGGAGCTGTTAGTGTAATTAGTTGTACACATTTAGCAAATCTCTTAATTGGACCTTCTGTGTACTACCCTAGCCAGATAATGGCTGAAATGCAGCAGAATCTGCTAAGCCTGCCAACTCCTATGCTGACATTGTGCAGATTATTCATTAATTTATTCTTGGACTAGAGGGCTACAAAATCAGTATTGTCTGTAAACCACTTCCAGAGTGCTGGCACAAAGTGGATAATATGCAGCATTAGAATTTATGTCTGAGAGAAAATTATTTGGCTAATAGCAAGATCATTATAACATCCTTGTTCAAAATGGCAGGTAGTCTTACAAACAGCAGGGTAGACATGATACACAAACAAGTATAATCCAAAGATAATTGAAATTAGAGTGGTTGTAAGGCTATATGGCACAGCACAAAACAAACAGAATCAACATGCAGTGGCAGGCTTAGCACTTCATGATACACGACACATTTGTCTGGCTCTTCCCTGCCCACATGAACCCTTGGTCAAGCAATTTATCTAAGGCTCTAGGTGGTGAGCAGAGGTAGCATTCATAATGAAGAAATAAGATATATAAACAAAAATGTGCTATCACAGACTGAGGAAGATACTGCAAAATCAGATTACCCTGTAGCTTTTCCAGTAAACTGAGCCTGGAAAAACTGTAATTTCCCTCACTGGCCAAACTTAGAAATTATATCTGGAGTCTTTAAGAACTAGATTACTGCTGTTGAAGAAATACTGTTTGTAAAGCAACATTAGCTTATAATTAAAGCAATTTCTTGCATTTCTTGTGGATACTTCCAGAGTCGAGAGACAGACATTTGATAGAATGAATGCTTGAAAACTACACTTCTGAAAGATAGATTTGTGTGCAGAATGCATATCATCCTGGATTGACATACATTTTTCCAGAATCATCTTAGGAGCTCTGTAAAAGGTAGGATGGAAAAAGGGACCATGGATCCAGTATACAAAATTAATATAGATTTGTACTAAAAGGAAAGTCAGGTAGTAGGCTTCCTAGAGGAAGTCTTCGTTTATTAAAATAGCATATATATTTACCCTTCCCAGAAGCACAATATCTCTTTTGTAGCATAATCCTTTGAATCCCTTGGTCTTGCTCACTTCCTCTGTTTTTTGTTTTTTTTTTTTTTTTGCTCCTTACCATCACAATTCACTTCACTGTAACTTGGGGAAGTGGCTGGAAAGGTTCCTGGTGGAAAAGGACCTGGGGGCATTGGTTGGACAGCAGCTAAACATGATCCAGCAGTGAGCCTAGGTGGCCAAGAAGGTCAATGGCATTCTGGCCTGTATCAGCGATTGTGTGGTCAGCAGGACCAGGGCAGTGATTGTACCTCTGCACTCAGCACTGGTAAGGCCACACCTCGAATCCTGTGTTAAGTTCTGGGCCTCTCACTACAATAAAGACATTGAGAGGCTGGAGTATGTCCAGAGGAGGGCTGGAGAAGGGACTGGAGCTGGTGAAGGTACTGGAGCACAAGTCTGATGAGGAGCAGCTGAGAGAGCTGTTTAGCCTGGAGAAAAGGAAGTTGTAGTGAGGTGGCTGGTGGTTTCTTCTCCCAGGTAACAAGAGATAGGACAAGACAAAGTTTTCTCAAGTTGCACCAGAGGATGTTAAGATTGGCTATTAGGAAAAATTTCTTCATGTGAGTTGTCGTCAGGCTTTGGAATAAGCTTCCCAGGGAGGTGGTAGAGGGACAAAGACAGCAAGGCTTTACAACACCCAGACACTGATAGAAGTTTCTTGCACGATAGTTTAGGAGGATACATCTCTGCACCAAATACTGTGTCAATGCCTTGAGGCGAAGAAAAAGATATTCTGAATAATCTCTCCTTACCCTCTCAACACATCTATGTTATATAGAAATTTCACCCTATGCTGTTTTTAACTGATATGTAGCTGCAGGTTTTTGCATTTTGATAATGTCCTCGTAGCTTATGTACTATTTAAAATATATTTGGTAAATAATAATGCAGAAAGAATCAACAGTCAAAACTAAAGGCAATCAGAAGGAACCTCAGCATGGCAAGAACATGAATATTCCCTTACATAGCTATATGACTGCTTTAAGGAGAGTGTCGCAATTCAGAGAAGAAGTCAGATACCATGTTTGGCACATGCTAATGCTGTTTTTAAGAGTAACAGAACCCTGAAAGACCAGTTAAACAGAACCTGCTAAGCAGCAGGGGCAGTGGATACCCTGACTAATATGGAAAACTCCAAACCCCCAGAAAAGAATTCATGTGCTTCAGCAAATGATCCAAAATGTGGCAGTTATAATCTAGAATTCCATTAATATATTTTTACAATGTAAATTCATTGAACTCAAGAAGTCCATTAGTATATTTTTAAAATGTAAATTCATTGACCACGGCTAATTATATTTTTTCTTTTTTTAGAAATGAGAGAAAAAATTTTCATTGGGCGTTCAAGGTTTTTAATACCACATTCCTTAAAAAAAACCAAAACAAAAAACAAAAATGTAGAAAAGGTTTGGTTAAAAAATACATTCCTTCTATGATTCTTAGACTCTTAGATATATGAAACCTATTTCCTTAGTTTCTTTTTAGGTTTTTAATCCTACTAGAAGAGATACTAAAATCAATGTCTGTCCAAGGAAACTACTTGCATAAACTTTGTGGAAGTCTAAATTTATACACTTACCCACTATATTGTTTAAATATGGTAGTTTAATTTCCAAATACAAGTAACAAGGGGTGTAGGGAAAAATTCTTACTGAAGAATAAATATAACTTGCTTACAAATGTCTTAAGCACTTGTACTTTTGTGAAATTATGAATGGATAAGTTCACTACAGAAAAGCCATTGAAAACTATCACAAACTTTTCAAAGTATAGAAAATCTCAGTCTTAGATGCTGTTTCTTTATTCTTACGCAAAATGAATGGTTAAAATTGTCATCCTGAAATGTTTGAAATTCAGTCCAAGAAGCATGGAGTGTACTCTGATCTCTTTGATAACTACACTTCTTAAAAGAGTAGTGGGAAATTACTACATAGGTGAAAAGAAATTCCTGGTTTACCAAGGCTTTTTGGACAAAATGAAAAATGTGTCACTATTGGGAATGAAACTGAGAAAAACAATGTTAAAAAATCATTAAGATGGTTGGTGGTTTTTTCTCTATTTTGCTAATGAACTGATTATACCATGTGCAAACAGCTGCATCAGTAAAGGAATTTGGAAAGGACATCTTCTTGGTTTAAACTTAAGAGAATTATCCGTAGCACAGAGAAGGAAATGCCTTTTAATTGGTACTTACAGAAGTAAAAAGAACAGAATTATAGTATTCAGCTTGTGTCCCACATATTTAAGAAAATATCTAATTTAAAATATCTTTCATCTGATAATTATAAGGCCATTAGAAAGCGAAATGAAACATGCCTTACTGTGTCGACTGTACATGACTGAAATGTCAAGCCACTCTACCAGACAGCTCCAGATGAAACAGGTTCAAAAGGGGAGGACCTTGTTCTACTGATACATACTGATTGTCAGAAGGAAAAATAAGTGAAAGGAACCATGAACATGTTTATCATATGTTGAATCCATATTTTGTTTTCTGATTATATTTGAGTACATTTCTGTTTATTAAAAAAAACCCCAAACAAAAACAACAAAAAGATGCCCAAGACTGTGATAAAATGTTAAACCTGTAATAACATGAAAAATAGGTCCCAAAAGTGCCGTCAAACTGTGCCTGAGTGTGAGATGTATGATGCTGGCTTTAGTTTAAGGCAAGAGTTTACAGACTCAGAAAGCAAGTCATAAATATGCAAAATGGGAGATCAAAGTCCCTTTTAAGAGGTCTCTTTAAATAGTAAGAATTTCTCTACAGACACACATATAGCTGTTATATATACTTGTTTTTCTTACACAACTCAAGCTTACTTGAGCAGTTACAGTTACCTGCAAAAGAGGATAATGGAGTCACCATGCACCTAGACTAACAGAATAACTGGACCTGCTGTGGCTGCCTGGAACATTTAGAAAAAGCAAATGGTTGGCAAGTCACTTTGCTGACTTAGCTGTATTTTAAATGCAACTTTGCAATTAAACAAGGAAGATGACAGAACCCTGGAGTTATTAATCTTATACACTGACTAATGCAAAACTGCATGTTATCTGGAAAGAACTGACTTCCTTGTCAGGGAATTAGGAAAGAGAAAAACTGTCATTACTGTACTTTGGGAATCCAGAGAGCCAGCTATTTGTTACTGTGCTGTCCGTTCTTCTGCTTTCTCCCTTCAGTGAAGGAGTGCTCTCAATCCATTTGCTGTACCATTCACAGGTGATAAACCCTAGCTCAGTGAGTATCAGTCATTTTAATTTGATTTACTCAGGTGATGGAAAGCTAGTGTTTGTTAGTGATTATAAAATTGGACTTCAGTCTTTGGTATTCCTAGTGGCGATAGAAACTGAACACTTTATAAATCCTTGGTGTATGGATTATATCCATGACTTGGATAAATGACAGAAACCTTTGAGCTTTCATCTCCAATTAAAGTAAAATTCCCGAATGTTTGCTCATGAAGTTACAATCATTGTTACTAATAAACCTCTGTTTTTTTAATGATGTTCAGATAAACAAAGGTAGAAAATAATTTTTATCATTCTTTCAGTTTGACATGAAGAAACCATTACCTCAGCATTTTCACTTCATGCCCAAAGATGCAGGAGGACTGAATCTCCAAATATTACTTTTTCAGTATTTGTATTAAATTAAATAAGAGTAAAGGAAGAATTAAACCGCTGCATTTTTCCTATAGATGCATGCACTTTGCTTTTTACTTCAGATAGTTAGAAAATTGGAATCTGACACCCCATTTTTGGCCAACCTAGAGATTTATAGATTGCAGTAGATAAACACCATATTATTCTGGGACTTTGGCCAAATTTGTCTATTGAAGCCTTTTTATTTGTGCCTTACCACAAGTGCTTCATTCCATGGACAATACAGAAGGATAAAAGCCTTGCCCATCTACCTGAAATTCAACAACTAATGTTTTGAAAAAAACCCCAAACAAACCCAACCAACCAACTAATCAACAAGAAAACTAAAACCAAAATATTTTTCATTAAAAATGTTATTTAAAAGCCAGAATATTATTTAAAAAGTGGGACAAGAATTAAAATAACCATCACAGATTAACTAGGTGAATAACTGGACACATCCAGAGACCAGAAAGAGCATGCTGTAACTATGAGTCGTGATCCATGAAGCACAAAAAATCTTAGGTAGTCTTTGTTAATTGGGGTCCACTGTTTCAAAAGAAAGCATGGATAAATTAAAAGCAATCAAGAGGAAATTAGCAAACATTACTAGTGGTCTCATGAGTTGTGAAGTAAGATAGCATTAGTATTACAGTAATTAAAGACCAAAACTAAGTATGTAAAAGAAAGTTGCAAAGAGGAAGAAAATATTTGGTTTCTAATGTGTATAGGTGCAAATGTATGTACGGGGTGGGGGGAAAGACAGCATGTTTAAATTTTAGCAGAAAAAATACATGTGGAGTAAATTATAAAAGTCCTTTCTAATAATATTAAATACAAAATATAGAAAACCACTGCCTTTGGAAAATGGGAAGATTTTTAAAAACTATCTGGACAATTACCTAGTGGGAATAAATCTTGCAGTGAAATGCAGGTATGGATTCTTTAAGATCTTCTGAAATCTTTACAGTTTTCATCCTGCCCTATTGCCATTTCAACAAGTAACAGGAAGGTTAAAGTGTGTGAGAACTAAAGTGTGCAAATTAGAAACTTCCTTGAGCTCTTTAAAGAACACTTCACACATTTCCTTACCCTTATCCACTGGTGTGTAACAGACTGACAATATGGGTTCCCTGTTCTCTCATCCTGATCCACAAACTCGGCCAGCCCATTCTGCATCTTTGTTTTCTGAGAAGTTTGCATACATCCTTTGTTACATTCCAGCCATGTGAGCTGTCCTACCATGTCTCAGTTACTCCCACAATGTTGCTCTTCTGTGACTCCTGCTTGTGTCCCAGGCTGACTTGAGGCAGGTATGCTTTCATCTTGCTTTATCATTTCTGATGTCACCCGCGTGCCCATCATTCTGCATCCTTTGTTTTTGACCCCTGTCCACTGCTACCTGACTTAAACATGGGTCAAAGTATCTGTTTCCCATGGATCTTAGTTTAAAGTTATTTTCCTTTCAACTTATATAAAAGTATTATATAAGTATTGATACTGAAAAAGGTTTCCCTCACAGTTCACTAAAGAAGACAAAACTGGGAATTAGCAGGCTTCAAAAACAAAGACTTTTTTTTTCACTATTAGTTACACAGTTTGTAAAAGTTCTAAGATTTATACAAAAATTTTAAATATACATACTTACAATTATATTGGAAAAAAATGTGAATTGTGAGGGTCTGTCTCTTCTATCATGTCTCAAGAGCAAATGGCCCCAAGTTGTGCCAGAGGAGATCTCAGATTAGATATTAGGAAAAAAAATTCACCAAAAGAGTGGTTAGGCATTTGAACAAATTTCCCAGGGAGGTGATAGAGTCACCATCTCAGGACGTGCTCAAGAGGCGTCTGGGTGCGGCACCTGGGGATATGGTTTATGGGTAGTTATGGCGGTGCTTGGTAGATGGTTGGACTGGATAATCTTGAAGGTATCTTCCAACCTTGATGATTCTGTTATTCTGTGAATTATATAATGTTGTGATATGATATAAAAAGTTCAAAATGAAAGACAAGAGGGAATTGTGACATGGAGAGAATTAATGCATAACTGCATACCAGGAAGTTTCTTCCTCTAAACTGTAAAATACCAGGCAATGTTAAGAGTATTTGGATTAGGAAGGTTAAATTGATGAAGCAGCTAGTGATCCTAAATTCTCACAGTTAAAGTTTTTGACCTCCTTTCAGTTTGTCTTAAAAGAACCCAGAATTAACTTTATGATGTAGTGCAGCAAAGAGAGCTTTTACCCACGAACTGCTTGGTGCAGCTGAGATAAGGTCACCTCCACTGATTGACTGAAATGCAAAAGAAATTTTATGTGCTACACTTGTACAGGTCTGCCATCAAAGGTTTCATCCTGAACAAAACTCAGAAGGCCTTCATACAAGATGAGTAAATTAACAAAACAGACTGTTTACCTGTATGTTCATTACAGTCAGTTCTGTAAGAAGTTAAATCTTTGCTGTTGGACTCTTTCACACATATGTTGTAAAACTGCTGCAATTTCATTACATTTAAATGCCCTTCCAGAGTTAAGACAATTTAAGGCAAACTGGTTTTAGACACTGAATTTTCAGAACTGAATGAAAAGATGAATAAATTTTGTGAAATTCCAAATTTATTTTAGTAACACAACTGAATCATCTTCAGACTTCTTCATCAGTGTATAATTGTAAATATTGGAACTTAAAAACAGGCTACAGTTCTGAAAGCCATTTCACAAGACCCCAACAGTGATGTGTTAATATTTAAATAAACCAGCAATACTTCTGCTAATGATGACAAGAAGAAGATTAATTAATGCTGAAGAGGAAGATTCATGTTCCATAGGTGAATCAAACTTTAGGCTAAGAAAGATGCAGTCTTGGACAGATGTAGTCTTGAAGAATGCTAAAATGTCATGCTAGAATTTTAGCAATGAAATCTCTCACCTGCAAAAACCACTACTGGCAATCAGTTATTCTCTTAAAGAAATATTTGAAGGGCTTTAAATAAATACTCCTCAGAAAACTAATTTGCTATGACTTCTGCCTTCCACATGTAATTATGACAGTTATAAATCAGGGTTTGCAAAGTGATAGCTAAATACTGAACAATGTTTTCACAATTTCCATTTATATCCAGGTAAATTCTCATTTTAGGCAGAAACTCAAAGATATTGGAAGGTTTATCAAGCCATAATTTCAATAATGTAAGGAAAATATACTAGTCTGTTTAAAAACCCATGGCAGCCAAAGCTTTTTAGATTAAGCAGCTTAGTAAATTGAGTTAATGAACCTGGGATTTACCAGTAATTACTTTCAAAGTATCTCAAATTATTTTACAAATATTATTTCTTCTAACTGAAAACTATGAAGGATCTATCCAAGAATGCCATATAGAAAATTAACCTTAAAAGAACAGACGTTGTTAAAGGGAAAAAATAACCTTGCAAAATCAGAATTTATTAGCCCAAACTGGAATTAAGCTAGTCATACATTTATTACCCATCCTCTTAAAATAGGTGTTAGGTGTTTCTAACAAATAAAGAAATTAGTTTTAAACCAGATGTGAAAGACTGAGTCTTTGTTGTAATTGACAATTCTAGTATTGTGCTTTGATGATAAACAGCATGCTAAACCAATATTTTACTTTTCCAGGTTCCTTCTTCCCATTCAATCATCTTGACCTTCAGAGTAATCTGGAGGTCAAGAAATTTCAGTTTCAGGTATAATTCTCACTGTTATGTTGTCCTCAGTGAAAATTTCACAATGTAATTTCAATAGCATATGCTACCATTAACAATTAGCACAACTTCTATGTCCTTTTTCCTTCATTAAACAACAATTTAAGAAAACAGGAGATAAAAACAGTTTTTAGTGTTTGAAACTTTTCATAAACCACCCAAGTGACTTCCACCCACTTGTGTCAGAAGTCCTAATTCCCAGTTTGAACACAATGGTGGGATTGAAGATTTTAGTATTCAAAAAGTTTTATTTTGTTCAGTATTGGGTTAGATTTCTTGAATTTAAATCCTGATCTTTCTCTTTTCCTCTTCATTGCCTTTATCAATTATTGTAACAATCTTTTGTAATTAAATTTGATCTTATTGGTACTTTTTCTGTGAAACATAGCAAGTCTGTCTTTTCCTTACTTTGGTGTGAACTACAACTTTTTTCCAAACGTTCTCTTCCTGGAATAATTGCATATACTTTCTTTCTTCTTTAAGCAGAATTTAATTTATTTAGAAACAGTTCATTTCTTCTTCTTTCCCCAGTTCTCTGTATACTGTTTGGAGATGTAATGTAAGAGGCCTGTTTTCCAAATTAACATGGTTACCACACTGATGAGTTTAAATTACTTTGATGCATATACCTTTTCATTCTGGACTATATCACACCACCTGTGGGTTAGTCCACTGCTAATATAAATTTCTAATGGATCTTAGGAGACGTCCCTTCACTGCTGATAGGAATTATTGAAATGACATAAAGACGTGGAAAGCCAAACTATGTAAACCAAATGGAAGCATGACTCTGATGTCCTGATGAATATTCTTATGTGGATGCATACATTTTTAAAGAAAGAACAGGTAAGAAAAGCATTATAAGATATTCAAAGCTTTGAAAATGTAAATCCTGATTAAAAAATGAAGCTAATAAAAATGAAATTGTTTTTGTTAGAAAGGTTTCCATAGTAAGTTTGCTTTCTGAAAATTTGTGATTTTTTTGAAGTATCATCACTACTACAGTAGCATGCCATAAATTTTCACATGAGAGCAGTTCTCCACCCATCCTAAGAACTTCGTTATTTGCCCACCTTTATCATAAATGAAGAAGCATAGGTTTTAGACATGACTCCATTGTATTAAACCCAATTGGAACTCTTGTGAATGTTGTTGCTTGATTAAGGAGCATGTACAATGTTAGATCACTAATATTACTGGTATATTGTCAGTGAGTTCCATTTAACAGACACGATATATATTAGTAATGCTAATATTGTTTTTATTATTAATACAGTAAAACTAGTATATTTTAGCATTAACATTAGGAATATATCATAATTCTAATATGATAAACATCTCTATTTCTGTACCAATTTCCTGATTTACAACACCTCAATAATGACTTAAAATAGATTCACATAATTCAGCAAAATTTCACCAATATTTACAATGATAAGAAATCCATAATTCTGGTCACACGTTAAAAGTCACATCAGGATTTGTTATTCTTCAGGCTCAGGTATATTTTTTCATGTAAGTAGACTCTGCATTTATGTTAAATGTCTCTGATAGTGAGTACCAGGTACTATCCTGAGACTAACACTCATATAATGAGAAAATACAAGTATGGTAGGATACAGTAGTGGGCAATTTCAGTGTTTTTTATAAATGCAAAAAATAAAGTTTGATTCTATTGGTATAAAAAATACACATTTTAAAGATGGCTCAAATCATGCACAAAGTTTTTCTATTGCAAAAATTCAAAGCAACAAAAGGTAATTTATATTTCTTTATTCAAAAAGTCATTCTGGGTGTTATTTTGCAGATCTTCTGGGCCCTGCTTGAAATCATGCAGCATGGTACTTGAAAACACCCAACCATTATTCTACTATTTCAATAAAACAATAGATATTTTTCATCATTTCCTCCTCCCAAAGAATCTTAATTAATGTCTCTAGTTCTAGGGAGCATCATTGCCATTTCTAGACCATTTATATTTTTTTTAGATACCAACCATAAGAGTGTTGGCCATTCTAAGCCACTGATTAGTTATGTCCTAAAAAGGATCTGCAGAACAAGCTCTGAAAAATTGCTCATACATAATTGCTATATATAAGTACATCATTCTAGAATTTTTTTTTTGTTTTCCTTTCCTTTCAATTTTCTCAAATAATCCAACATATTTCTTATCCAGACACACACACAGCTATACTGGGGCTTTTCCCAAGAATAAGCAATAACAACTGTTTGTATATAAGAACTTGCTTCAGGCAAAATACTGCTCGTTCCCTGTGAGATGTAACTCATTCCTGCTTTTAAGTTAGTGCACTCTATTTTCCTCTGTGTATATTGTCAGTTCCAGTAGTTAATGCACTACATGGCATCAAGTGCAGTACTTTGACTTTATATCCTGCTTTGTTCTTTCCACAGCCTACAAAGACCAGCTTATAACAAAGATGCAAAGGCAGTCATCTTATTTTACTGCTTATATTACTAGGTTCTATTTGACATGATTTCATAAAATCATTAATCCATCTGCAACCAAATGTATCTGTCTGTGAAATGTTTACATTGCTATATGATTGTTTCTTGGTAGTTATGTGAAGTTTAATCTTAGTTGTTTACTTTTCAAAATTCCATACTACTCTACGCCATATATAAACAAATACAAGCACTCAAGTGTGTTGGAAGATCCACAAGACACTTTAATTTCATTTGAAGTTATTCTGTTTTATCTGACCTAAAACACACCTTGTGGAGTTGAAACATATATAGTGATGTATCTATGTTGTTACATAATTATACCAGTGACTAGTAATTAACAGATTTTCAGTCCAGTGGGGTCTGCATAGAGGAAATGTCAAAATATTTAAATAGTGAGCTGAATATTCTAATTCAAATTTGATGCCTGTGTGGCGTCTAACACAGCCTGTTAGATCACTTTTAAAAATATGAGTTTATAAGTATCTTAATTCAATTCATTTGGAATAAATCAACTGAAGAAGAAGAAATTAAGTATACATTTATACAGATAAGTAAAAAACCCCATATCTTTATACGAACATAAATATATATATATATATATATATATGTATTGCAAGGGAATTACAGAATTACCAGACATGGAATTTAGTATGAAACTCTTCAGCCTTTTACCAGTCATCACAATATATGCAAGAAATAACTCAATGTCCTCCCAGATAAATAGCCAAAAAAGCAAAAATACGTTTTGTACATGGAAAAAATGAAGCTAGTCAGTGGGTTGTGCACTTCTCTGATAGAAATACATGTTGATTTAGACAAGTAGAATAACAAAGTCTCTGTTGAAAATACAAACAGAAGTTTTATATTGACAAATATTTTGTAGCTATATGTACAGGCAATAGTGCAAATAATTTAGTAGAACATCCAGGAATATGAATACGGCTGTATTCTGCTCTTGAAATTTCTGAATTTTTTCAAAAAAAATTTAGAATGAAGATTCTTACAACACCTATTTTAGCATGGAATAGGAAATTCTTGAAAAATATAGAAGTCAGGATACTTCCTTGATTATGAAATTGTCTGCTTGTTATAACCTTTATAGAATGAAAATATTATATATAAATGTAGCATTACTTATTACCCACAGTAAATTGTTTCTAGCTGGCTGCATTATAAAGAAACTGCAAGCTGCAACATTAGCTCAGGAATAGGCGATATAATTAAGCTTCTGTCACATTTCAAGATTGAAAACAACCTTATCAAAATTAATTTGTCAGGGGAGAAGGCTTTATTTAAAAACTAGTCATGGATTGTGCACAGTATAATTCAAAGAACCATAAAACGGGTAAGGTTGAAAGGGAACACAGTGGGTGATCTGGTCCAACCTCCGTGCTCAAGCAGGCTTATCTTAGAGCACATGGCACAGGATTGCATCCACCAGGACCCTCGGGTCTTTCTCCACAGAGCTGCCTTCCAGGTCAGCCCCAGCCTGTGCTGGTGCATGGGGCTATTTATCCCCAGGTGCAGGACCCTGCACTTGCCTTTGTTGAATTTCAAACAGTTCCTCTCCGTCCATCTCTCCAGCCTGTCAAGGTCTTTCTAAAGGGCTCACAGCGCCCAAGTATCATCCACTCCCAGCTTTGTGTCATCAGTGAACGTGCTGAGAAGGCATCTGCCCCTTCACCCAAGTCATCGATTAATAAATTAAACAATATTAGGCCCAGTATGGAACCTTTGAGGATAGCACGAGTTGACAAACTGGACACCGTGCCACTGATCACAACCCTCAGGATCTGCTGTTCACCCAGATTTTAGTTGACCTCTGGGCGCTCATCCAGTCAACACTATCAGGATTTTGTGAGAGACTTGCTGAAGTCAAGATAGACAGTATCCATTAATCTCTCCTCATTGATCCAGGTAGTTGTTTCATTTTAGAAGGCAATCTTCTTGGTCAAGCCTGGTTTGCCTTTAGTGAATCCATGCTGAATACTTCTGATTACCTTCTTGTCATCCATATAGATACAGATGGCCTTCAGAATGAGGTGCTCCATCACCTTTCCAGGGATTGAAGTGAGGCTGACTGGCCAATAGTTCCCTGTGTCGTCCTTCTTGCCGTTTTTGAAGACCAGGGTAAAATTTGTTTTTTTCCAGTCCCCAGGCACCTCTCCTGATTGCCATGACCTTGCAAAGGTGACTGAGTGACCTTGCTATGGTGTCTAGAAGCTCTCTCAGCACTCGTGGATACATCCTCTTAGAGCCCATGGACTTGTGGATGTCAAGTTTGCTAAGCTGTTGTCTAACCCAATCCTCCTTCACCAAGGAAAAGTCTTCCTTCCAAGACTCCTTTACCCTGGTCTGTGTCAGAGAACCCTGAGGGCTGGTCATGTCAGTGAAGCCTGATGCAAAGAAGGCATTTGATAATTCTGCCTTCCCTGCAGGTTAGCAGGGTCCTCTTCCCCCCCCCCCCCCCCCTTTTACTAGTGGGCCCACATTATCCTTTTGTTTTTCTTCTGTTATTGATGTATTTTAAGGAGCCCTTCTCGTTGTCCTGGACATCCTTGGCCATATTTCAGATGGGCCTTGGCCTTCCTGGTCTCGTTTCTACTTACTCTGACAATCTCTCTATATTCATTCCAAGTGTCTTGATGCTGCTTCTAACGCCTGTGCATTTCCTGCTCATGCTTGAGTAATGACAGGAGTTCTTTGTTCATTAATGCAGGTCTCTCTCCCCCTTTGCCTGATTTCCTGCTCATTGGTATGCATCATTATTGGTTCTGGAGGAAGTCATCTTTGGATAACAACTAACTCTCTTGGACCACTCTTCCCTGCAGGGCCTGTTTCAGTGGGACTCTTCCAAGAACATCCCTGAAGCGGCTAACATCAGCTCTCCTGAAGTCCATGGCTGAAGTCTTACTTGCTGCCCTTTTTCCTCCTTTGCTGATACTGAACTCCACATTTTCATGGTCACTGCGGCCAAGCCTGCCTCCAGCCTTCACACCTCCAAAAAGGAGATGGTGTTAATTCGAGATCGAGCAGGTCACCATTCCTTGTGGGATCCTCCACTACCGGTGACAGGAAGTTGTCATCAATGCTTTCAAAGGAACTCCCTAAACTGTTTGTGCTTTGCTGTGTTGCTTCTCCAGCATATGTCAGGGTAGATAAAGTCCCTCACAAGAACCCATGCCTGTGACTTTGAGGATGCTTCAAGCTGCCTGGAGAAAGCCTCATCCCCCTCCTCCATCTGATCAGGCAGCCTGTTGTAAGCTCCCACAGCGGTGTCACCCTTACTAATATGCTCTTTGATCTGAGCCCATAAACTTTCAACTTGCTCATCATCCACTCCAAGACAGAGGTCAGTACATACTGTTTTCTCATATAGAGAGGAACTTCACCACATAGGTGACCATAAAAAATAAATAAAATTTAGCTTTCATTTTTTTTCACTTCTAAAAAATCTAATAAAGTAACATTATTTTAATGAATACCAGAACAGGCAGGTGAAAAACTTTGTGCATTCAAACAATGTTCAGTTAGAAACAGGATGTGAAAAAAAGCAATCATTAAACATGTCCGCTGATTTTTCAGTGAAATCATATAGAGACAAGTAAAGGAATAAGAACCTATTTGAGGAATAACTCTTTTCTTCATGAATAAAATTTGGCCCAAAAATATATAACTTTCAAAAATGCATATATTGATATAATTTAACAAATTAAAAAATAAAGTATTTAGTAGGGTGTCCTGTATATGTGCTTGTGACAATACAAAACGCTGTTGTTTTCAATGAAATTCCCCATTTTGAGATATCAATCCATGATAATAACATTGCTAAAGCACAAACATGACCTCTTCCTCTTCATTCAAAGTGAAGGCAGTGTAAGAGGAATGATCTAAAATAATAAAAAAACCCTCCTCAAATGTACTTGTTCTGAATGACAAGAGGAAGATGACAATGTTATTTATACAGAGATGATCTACAGAAGTCTATGATCTTAAGTTTGCTGACTTCTAAGTGTGCCTCAAGTTCAGAGCTTTGTTCAATTTTTTCCTGAAATGTAAAAAAAACCAAGCAAACAAACAACCCTCAAATTAATATTGAAAAAAATAGACTTTTGTTCTGTTCTTGGGGTTTTTCTTCCTTGTGTCAGGATCCTCTATGTCAGATTCAATGACCATTGGTAGGGAACAATAAGACATTTATCACAGGAAATCTTTAAGGATGAGTGTTTAATCAAAGGGAGTCCGGCAAACAGTGAGAAAGAGATAAGAAGCTCATTAGTCTGTAATCACATTTAGCAACCTTCTGCAGAATTCTGTGTTGGATAATTGTATTAGGCAAAATTAGGAGAGATTCATTTGAATGGTATCACTGGGGTCCATTTTATATGTAAAGTTAGATGTTTCTGATATAAAACATTGATTCATAGAAGGAACTCTTGAAAATAATTGGTTATTTTTCTTTTATTGGACATGGCCCAAAAATACCTTAACAGCAATTTGTACATTAAGGCTTTAAGCCATTATGTTAAGACTTAAATCAAGAATCTGTCACGTTCTTAGGTTTCAGTAATTTGTAACCACCACTATTAAAATATGTAGTTTGGGGTTTTTTTTTATTTTTATTCATCAAGCTTTTACCCCTTAATTTCCTCACTGCTACTGATTAGAGAATTGTCTTCTCAAAAAGCCTGTTTCCCTTCTGCATCAGTTTCTGCAGTAAATCAAGCCATTTTCTTGATCCTCATTCACATACACTGAAAAGTTTGAGTTCCTTCAGTCTCTAGGCAAAATGACAATTTTGAAATCTAACAGAACTTGTTCCCTTTTTTTATGAATCCTTTTGTTAACTTTATTTTGCCTTAAGAAATGACATTGTTCAAATAATGACCTCTCTAATTATGAGTTTTAAAAACACGTTTTTCATATTCTCATGTAGTAGTCTTCTGCTTACACACTAGTAATGTTTAACCATGGGGTTACTTTGGGAGTTTATCATACCAGTTCAAATTTACACTATATATTTTAACCTCCCCTTGGAGCAAAACCAAAACATATCCAAACATCTCCTGAAAAATGTTGTATCAAAAAGAAGAATGTGTAACTCATTTAAAAACACAATTTTTATGCCAATTCATTTCAAAACTGGCAGATTGAGAATTTGAACAATGGTCTGCAATTGAGCCCATTAGACTTCTATTTTGTTAAATAAGTCTTTTGCAGGCTAGCATATTCTCATCAAATCTTTATATTCTCATCTGTGAAAACAAGAGTTGGATATATGCCTTGATTTTCTATCTCCTTCATTATCAGCGAGCATTTTTCTGGGAAGTAGGAGAGGAATATTGAGCGGTTATAAATATTTTTACTGGGAAATAGTATTGTTAAAAATAAATTTCTAATTTTTTCAAGACCATGGATAAACATATTAAATAGCTCTAAGCCAGCAACAGGAAATGAAAGTAGGGTATTTCCAATGACACGCTTTTCTCATACATAGTTACTTCTTTGCAGTGCTGGTTAAACATGTTTTAACCAATCTGTATTTATTAGAATGGTAATTTCAGTTGGAAAGTTTTTGTACCCTCTGCAATATTTCACCAAGGTTTTTTAAAAATAAAAAGGTTGCATTTTGCAAAATTAACCTGTAAAACTAGAAACTGATCTCAAGGTTGTCTGACAGAAATGTTTCGTCAAAATACTATCTTTATTGGTTTTGGTTGTGTATAGTAGTGATAGTGCCTTCATTTGGTCAGCACAACCTCCATTTGTTGCTCTGCAAACATTATTTCTCTCTAACAATATTTCTCTCAGAAAATAAGATTTACCCATAATACAAGGTTCCCTACTGCTGCTATATTTCTAATATGAGCAGGGGAAAAGGATGTGACCTACAATATTTGTTATAATACAAGAGATATCCTATATAGAAATCTTAAGATAATCAAACATGACAATGAGGTAAGACCCTGTTGCACAATTGTTTTGACAGTTTCACATTTCTGTTTGCTCAATAGCCAGGTTAGTACTAGACAAAAAGTCAGTCCTTAGGAAGTACTAACAGATGCCAAATCTACATTCCCATAGTTGCAAGTATGTTGTACACAGACATTTATCTTCTACTTTTTACTAGGTTTCTAGTTCTTATTACATAACATATATTTAAAATAAATGATAACTATAATTTTAGTAGAATATTGACCGTAAAATTAGTAGGTATAAATGCTGAGATACATCATATATGTGAACAAGAGATCAAAATATTCAAAAGTGGGGTTCTTTAATCATAGTTTAAAATGTAATTATTAATCCAGAGATTAAAAATTGTTAGTACTAATGTATATATTCAAGAACATTACTGTAGGATTTCTCTTACCTCTACAGATAGGAACAGGGAAGTCCCACGATGCTGTATTGACAGAGTTGGCTATGCAAGTAAGCTGTGGGTGTCCATCCAAAATATATCCAGTTACACAGCTGTATCGGATTTTGTCACCAACATCAAATCTTGTACCATACAAAATACCCTTTGGTGGAATTCCTGGATTGCCACAGGAGCTACTCTGTAATTCTGGAAAAGATACATATTTACGATTTAAAATGTTTTTATACTTTAAATGTTTTCATAGATAAATATTTCATTTTTCTTAAAAAAAAGAACACATAAATTAAGACATCTTTGGACAGATAGCGTGGTTTCATGGGTATTCTACAACTCTTAACGCTGAAAATCCATTGCTGACTTAGTGTATTTAATATCTGCTTAAGTACCCACATATCCAAATGTAATGAGCATGAGGTTTTCCTTAAGCTACAGCTGTCTATATATTCATGTAAATTTTTTGTTAAATTGATAGAAAAGGATTCATTACCTACAAACAGGAAACCAAGCAACTTGATATATTTCTGACTTTCAAGTTACACCAATGCAAAACAATAAACAAAATTGTAATACACACATGAAAGAACATCAGATTCAAATTGAACAAAATTTGTAAGAAAAAGTAAAATTAATCAAGACAAGAGAAAATTTTAACAAGCATAAGCCTGAGTATGATCAGGAAGCTGTTTAATGATTTAATAGATTTTAGATAATGAGGAAAACAGATGAGATACTGTGGGTAACGTATTTCTGAGCAAAGGATTAGTGAATTTAATCATGTGAAATACCTAAGGTCTGGTAACTTCTACTATAATACAGGGCTTTAAACCACTGAGAATCGAAAATGACTCATGGCCACTCTTAGTCTGATCTCTGAGGTCATTAATTAGAGTTCAGTTTTAGTAGCTGGTACTCACACATCAACTGTGTACTCTTTTGACTGGTGTTTCAGCATCATAAATAACTTGATTACAATATTTTCAGTCATTTACTACCAAAGTCCTTCAGTTAACGTACATTAAAACATAGATTTTATGCAAGTGTGAACAAAAGATGTTTCATAATCTCATTCTGAGCTCTTCAAAACTTGTACCAATTATCAGCTTAATGCTAACAGGGAAGAGGCAAATCAGATAAACCTGTATTTGGATTCATACCAAATTCCCCTGAAATAAAAAGTAAGGAAAATGATGGAAGAAGAGAGGGGTACGTATGTATTGTTTTAATTTCTTTTCCTGAATTCCATTTGACTAAATCATTCTTCAGTATCCCTGATGTGCTCATGAGTGTGTGCACAACATATTTAAATAACTAAGCTGTTATAGTGGCTTTCAATTAAAGAAAAAAAATATAAATGCTTATTAAAACAATCAGTATGTCTTACAGCATTCACTACATTCTCAAACTTCAATGCCCAGAACTACCAAGAACTAGGATATACTACTAGATTTCTGATATCAGCCATGAAACAAAGCTATGTAACAGTTATTAAAAGGCAGAATCCACTATAATAATAAATGTATTCTCTATATGTCCATACATATACATACACTATATATAAGATATATGCTAACAATGAGTTCATTTGCAAGACCTGATATACCAATCATGTTTTGATGTGAAATGTTAAATATGTATATTTGTTGCTGATGTCATTGCTGCTATTTCCTGTTTTCTGTTACATAATAAACTGTGGGTTTGGATTTGACTTTCATTACCTTGCACAATGACACAAAACAAAAGACAGTAGCCTATCTCATCTTGGTCACTTCAAAGTTCACCTAAAGAATTGATATTCTTACCATTGTTTTATTGAAGTGTTCTGTGCTGAAACAACAATCCCCTGCCGTCAAATCTGCTTGCAAGGTCTACAAAGAAGGCAATGCTGCAGCTAGTCCTGCCTATTTGTGCAAAAGAATTTATTTTAAATCCTCTAACAGTTTTTAGTGCTATTCAATTTGTTATTTATCATCACAGTATGTCAAAATGAAGGTAAGAATATCATCCTGTGGATTTTGGTTATCATATGAATCATATTATATTAACAAGAAAACTCTGCCTGTACACAGTGTTTTCATTTTTGACTTTTCCAAGAAGATGAAGTCTTTCAGAAGCCTGTATCTCTTAGGGCTTTGTAAAAAGGTCACAGAAAGATTCCCTGTCCTTTGAAATAAAAAATATAAAGATTAGCAATGCCTTTAACTGTTACTGCCTAAAATTGCTTCCTTTACTTTTACTGCTGTCTCACCAAGAATTACCCACAGAAGGCAATTTATTCTTGCGAAATTATATTATATTTTAAAGCACTAATTAAAAATCACCCTCCATCTAAAATAAAACCAATTTTCCAGTTTCAATACTATATGACTCATCTAAAAGGAATGCTTGGCATTTTTCATTAACTTTTTAACTTTATGAAAATGGCCTGGGAGTATGCTACTACTTCTAACCCTTCAAGACATTTTGTTTCTGATTCTAGACAAGAAAGTAGAAAAAATAAATTGTACACTTTTAAGTGTATTAATTTATTCTATGAGTATTTTCATTTTGAACATATACAAGTGCCTTATTGGGAGACGAAAGGGAGATAATTCACCAAGTAACTGCATTTGTCTTCTTTGATAGGTAGTATCTATTTTCAAACTGAATGTGACACCGTACTACCAACTCCCTGACATTTAAAGCTACAGATTGTCACCCTAAGATTGTCATCTGTCAGAGAACACAGGAATTGCCAAACTAGATTGTAATTTTTATTCAGCTCTGCATAGATTCTTGACTTCAGTGACATTCTGATAATCACTAACGATATGAAGGGTGGAAAAGTTTCCTTTTAGATTTGCTGTCTTGTAGTTTGGTTGAACTTCTCCTTGTTCAGGTACTCTGAAAATAAGCATAATTGAATTTTTTTCACCTTCCCACTTTTTAAAAATTTTTGTGTACTATTTCTCATCTCCTTTTCAAAGCAAGCTGTCCCAATTGTTTCAATCTTTCTCCAAACAGGAATTTTCTTTGTCCTAGATTTAATTTTGTAAACAAGGTATGTATGAACATATTTGTCCTCTTTTTTTTTACATAATGGTAAATCATGATGCTTAAAATTTGTGCTGTTCAATAAGTTTTTATTGAATTAATTCTTATTAATGTCAATGGAAATTCTGTTAAAAAGCTGTGAGTAAAATGTATCTGGGAGTGGACACACTCCTTTAAAGACTTTAATTAGCAGAAATTCAGCCACTTATAGATACTAATTAATAAGATATTCAAATTAAACAACATTAAATATAATTTCTGATATTTTTTTCAAAAAACAAGGCTACCAGAAATTTAGACTCCCTTTGTCAGCATTCACTTGAGAAACAAAGCAGAACCAGATATGGAAATTTCAAATGTACTTGCTTTTTATTCAGATTTTAAGTCAGGAAATTTTTTTTCCGTTATATTTATGAAACAAGAGTAGCACTATCCTCCCTAAAATGTTTAAACATGAAATTTATAATTTGATGCCTAAATATCCACACATTCCAGTAATAAAGGCATTCGTCATAGTGTTGCATTCCATTAAGCTTAGTTATGAATACTAATGTCCTTCACACAGTATTTTATTATAAATTTTGGAACATAAATAATTTTTTCTTTTTTAAAGGGTTGATCAATATATTTTCATGGTTTTTGTTTGCAGCTATTGCAAATCATTATGCTCCCATTTTTCCCAAAATAAAATGAGAAGCGCTGTCAATACGTACATCTTCATGAGTACTCGCTTATTGAAAGACCTGTGTAATATCCCAATCCATAATCCTTGTTCCATGTAGTACTTTTGAAATTAAATACTCCTGGTATCCCTACACTCCCAGTTTGGATATATCCCCCTATTACTGCATGGTACCAGTCCTAGACTGCTTGTTCACTTGTGTCTACTACTCCAAACAGTAATTCCTCTGCCATAAAAACATGAACACGGCCCAGGGAATATGTTATTCTGGGGACCACTCCAGTTGTCATTTGGAACAGGACTTGATGTACTGGAAATATTAGAATATGTCTGTACATGGATATCCCTTGGAAAAGCTGCACATATGTCCTCTTACTTACTGACAAGCAAGAATGCTTTCATATTGAAGGTTCAAGGCTGATTTCAGAAGTGCTGCATGTAGTATGTGTGTGGCTATAGGGAGAGCTATACATTCTAAAGGTCCCAAATACTAGGACAGGTGATGTCTTTGTAAAAATAAGAAGTAGCCTGAAATTCCATTGTCCAAAATGAAATTATATTGAATCTTGTAATAGTTTATTTTATTGCCCATAGTTTTCCAAAGGTTTTATAAACTAAAAAGGTAACTTAGATACATACCTTCCAACTTATAATATTTTGTCTTTTTTCTCAAAACTTATATTTTGCTTACTTTCTATTCTGTCCTCATTCACAGTGCTCTGAATATGTGAGTAAGCATGGTCTAGATTTAAATCTAGTAGGAGCTAGAAGAATTAACTGATGAGTCTAGGAATACTGTTGTCTTTCTACACACATATTGAAATATACATATACATGGATGTTGCACTTGAGATTACAGAGTGAGGGAAACCACAAGAAAAATTTGGAGAAGTCAATATGAGTGCAGTGAAGGAAAAAAATGGAAAACTTAGTATTGAACAGTCAATTTAACTGCACAAAAATGTAGGATTCAGAGAGTAAAGACACATTATATATGAATGCTTTGAAAAATCTATTGCAAACAGCACAGATCTATTAAAACACTTACTGAATTTAAAAAAATTCCCTCCCCCAAAATCCAGGTCTCTCCTTTCTAGAAGCTCAACAACAAAAATGGTCATGCCTTGATTCCATCAAATCTGTCACCTTAAGATGCAAGTGCAGAATGAAGAATCACTATTCTGAAATTCACTTTTGTCGACAATAGTGACAGAAACTGTTTGTCTAACAATCTAAACTTTTCTGAAGCTTTTCTTTTAATTTCTGCATTTTTTTGTAGATCAGTCAAAAGAAACTGTCATATTCTTGTGTCTAACTATAAATAGGCAAGCAAGAGAGAGATGTTTGGGGTATTGTTTCCCCAAAGGAAAAGAATGATTTTCCTTTCCTATTCTAGTTGCTCTTTCTTGGTAAATATATCTGCAATAGTAACCTCACTAGGGATCTCTACCATTCACTAAAGATAATACAGCTAATTACATTGCAGTTTCTTACCTATTTTTTAATGAATGACTTAATTTTGCTTTTTTCTTCCTTTTGAAATTATTTTCATGTCAAAAAATGACAGAGGACCCTGTCTTGAGGGAATTTTATATGTAGATTTTTATACTGAATTTGATTTTGTTTCAAAATACATTGAAACAATCACTGGATTTGTCTTCCTTGCCAGTAAGACAAGAATGTTTCTATTTATAGCATAAAGTCATATGCTATTTTTAAATGAGCAAACTTCTTTCAGCATTAATTTAGAACTGCATTAACATAATTCTTCTACAAGCAAGGGAACAGCAAGAAGTACAGAAAAAAAATCTCCAGGATATGTGAAAAGAACAAGGGATAATTACAATACTGTAGTAACATAAATACAGTGAGCATGACAAATGTAATGCAATAAATGGTCCAAGGTTTGCAATGTATTCCCTTCACATGCAATACACTGTTCAGAATATCTGTTTAAATCAGCTGCAAATGCAGAACAGCACTAGAGAGCTGAAGGACCATGCAAAAAAATAATGCCAGTCACTAATTTAACCACAGTACAGCATAACCTGGAACCAAGTGAAACAAGCAGAATGATGACTACATGCTTCAGTAGGTATAGTTAAATCTGACATTTCCCTATCAGATACACTTCTAAAGTGCTCCCTGAAGGGAGTGACAAGCAGGCAAGTACCAAAGAGTTAGTAAAGCTGTAGTTAACAGCACCAGCCACACTTACTTGCATTTACCAAATTCCACTTGAATAGAGCTTTAACTGCAGTAAATTCCTGCTCAGCTTCTTAGGGTACGAATTAAATCCCGAGTATGGTCAGAAGGTAAATGCACGTAGTGCATGGACTGAGGAAGACCATTGGAAATTACATGAAGTTTTGGCCTGAGTGTAGAGCTGCAAGTACCACAAAGATTGCTGCATCCACACTGTTATCAAACTATTCCATCAAATCAGTGTAACTTGAAGCCTGAGATACTATATCTTCCACATGTGATAGTTGTTCAGCTTCTCAGGTGGATGAAGTCCAGATACATGCACCCTGCCTGCGATGCAAAGGCTGTGTAGATATGCCTATGTATGTGTCACAATGGGATTGTTCCTTTTAGGCTGTAGTGTTTTCCAAGTAGTTTTTTAATATGGCTGTATTCTGGAGGCATCTGGGAAGAGGCTGTTGTAACTACCAAAAAAAAAGATTATTTCAGAGCCCAGGACAATCCAAAGTAAAAAATAATCCTAAAATTTATACTGCATTGATAATCCTTGTGAAATATGTACCTCTTACTATGTCTTTTAGAGTTTTATAAAATAATTTAAGTTTCAATTTCTGAAATATTATGGCAACAGCTATATCATTGCACTATATTTTCATTCCACTTTAGCCTCAATGCCTCACCTGATTTTACCTTATGCTAGGTAATATAAATGTTGCATTGTTACTGGCTGTTCTTACCTGGAGAATTTACAGTAACCGAATATGTAAAAAGCAAACTGAATTTAGAAAAAATCAATTTTGTCACTGAAGGAGGATGTCATAGCACAAACAAGTTGTGTGGTATTATATAGACTGCATTTCCACATAAATAGATACATATGTCAAATAAAAGTCATTAATTTTATATATTTTATGTACTATCATATCTAGTTTCCTACTGAAATTAGGGTTACATTTTTTGTTACATCTATGTTCCAAGGTGTAACAAAAATACTAGGAAGATGCATAGTTTTTATATGAAGATAATAGAAATTCTGAAACTAGAGAACAGAATAAAATAGCACATTTAATGTAAAAGTACTGGGACTTCTAAAGGAAAAAATAAGAAATATAAGAGAAGTTTCAGTGAGCACTGATAAGCATTGCTATTTAATGAATTGACTCTTCAGCTGTTACAAAGGATAATCTGGAAGATCTGTGTTTTAAATTATTATAAACTAGAGGCTGGCTAGCCTTAAAAAGAATGTAACTTCACTTCCAGCTTCCTGTTGGCAAAGGTCTTCTGAACTGACCAGCGTGTAGTCTGAGGATACAGTGACATGGCTAATCAGTCGTGGTTCATGTCTGACTTATTAGCCAAGGTTTCCCTGCTATAGGCCTTCTTGACAAGTTGTGTCCTAACACAAAGGCAGAACTTATTGTATGTTGAAGTTTGTAACTTGTTTAAAAAAAAAAAAAAAAAAAAGAAAGAAAGTTATTTCTGCTACTGTGGATCACTCAGAGTTTAAAATTGCAATTTAAAGCATAAAATGTGGATATGGGATGTCATGGTTATGTCATTGGACAGTGGCATAAAAGGGCACAAAAAACCCCAGTTTTCTCCTGAAAGGGATTTTGACACATGAGAACTGGGCACTAGGTGGCACCTGAAACATTCAGAGCTATTGTATGACCTGGCAGAGTAACAAGCATTTCCTCCTGTATGCATCTCAGAGGTAAGAATATTTCAAATTTTCATATCTATTCCATATACTTGGTATGCATCTCTTGCTGTATATATGTTTATGTGTAGAATTACTATTAGGGGACACTGTAGTGCCCTATTAGAAGTCCAAACGTTTGGGGCAATTGGATCACTTCATTGATTACATGCTTCTTTTACTCAAAGGCCATACTGTCTCTTACAGTGAAATTTCAATCTGGCTTCCACCATTATTACTGCTGGTATGAAAAACATGTAAAAACAGTGGTTACAGGAGACATGTTAACAGAGTTAGATCTATATTTCTGTGCTTATGTTCTAAATGCTTCTGGTTCAGCCATTTTGAGAAAAGAAAGATGGCCTTAGCTCTGTAATTTAGTTTTTGTTTAGAAAGTTCTATGGTTTATAATTTTCCTTTAGAAGATAAAATCATT
Source organism: Corvus kubaryi (assembly GCF_017639235.1). Classification (NCBI taxonomy): domain Eukaryota; kingdom Metazoa; phylum Chordata; class Aves; order Passeriformes; family Corvidae; genus Corvus; species Corvus kubaryi. The sequence goes on from NW_024581127.1 coordinate 20,980,911, forward strand.
GTTCGCTCCAAAATCTCTATCACAGTTGTTTTTGCAGCACACCATTTCTTAATAGAATTAATGCCCTTATCGTATTTGATGGCAAAGGGTCATAATCAGCTTTCTGGGATGTCATGAGGACGTTACCCAACTCTTCAGAGGTCTTTTTTTATATTCCATAGTGCATCTTGACTGGTGGGTTGAGAATACACCTCAGTAGGTAGGATACATGGTGGTTGGGCTGTGCCTTTGTTGAGACACTACTGGATGAATTTTCTGAGTGTTCTTATTTTTACAATAAATCGTCTTTTTAGAAGACTCAGACTCTTTATCCTTTTATGTCTCAAGGTCTCAGAACATCAACTGAAATTTAAAACCCTTACTCCAAGTTTCCATTTAAAGTATTTTTGTGAATACTTCATGGTGCACAGCATATCTTTCATACTATATATGGCTGCCCTACAGTTTATTCAGTTAGCCATGTTTTATTACATTGCATATCTGTCATTAATATTTATTCATACTCTGAAGAATGTAAATTTGTGGTAATGCAGAAAAACTATGAGCTAAAAATTTTTCATTCTAAAATAGGTCTTATGGTGATCCAAAATATTTTTATCAAAATACTGAAATGAATTCTCCACTTTAGATTAGGATGGAAGTGTAATCCCTTTTGCTTACATCAAACTATAGTCAAAGATCATGTGTTCAGAATATAGCTGAAAACACTGTTGATACATTAAGCAAGGGAAAATTTATGGTTAAAAGTGCACAACTAACAGTAGTAAAGCTCCTTTATTTTGCCCATTTTTCTAAATTTTTATGATACAACTCTGAAATACATCAAAAATGCAGACCTTGGATAATGAAGTGCTATACTCAGAGTCTTTTTTCTAAACACAATCATATATTCAAGGTCTGAAGCAGATGGCTACCTAATGAAGTCCTATTTACTAGAAAAGGTCTCTCTGGTTAATGTTCATCTCAGGTATAATATGAAATTTTCATTAAAAGTGTCCAGATGTGAGAACATTTAAAAATAGTAGATGAAGGATATATGCATTATTCTGCTTTTAATGGTACTAACCCTGATAATTTCACAGTGCCAAAATGCATTATGGCTTATTGACTCCATTTCATAAGGTGAAATAATAGAACATTACTGATCTTGTCCAAATTACTTACATGATGATTCATTAACCAAGAAAGAGGGTATGATCAAATTAATGGATAGAAATGTGAATAAACATCTGCCACAGGCCACTCATCAAGACCAAGCACAAAACCTTTGAATATCTTATATTCCACAAAAATTTTGTTTTATGAATCAGTACTGAGATGTGCACCCACAATATCGTACCTTCCAAAATAGTCATCTTTCCCCATGGGAGAAAAGGTACATTCTACTGCAAACACAAAAAATTTAAATCTGCTTTTCCTACCTATTCCAAATTTCCTTTTCACTTTTAGTATGAGTATCCAGATGTCCTTCACTTGAGAAGCAATCAACTGCAATTGTTATTTTATTTCAGCATTATGCTATCATTTTCCTATTGCAAGAGTTAACATTAGAATCTCCTCCAAATTTGTCTCAAGCGGGCGCAAAATCATAGAATCATAGAACGGTTTGGCTGGACCTTAAAGATCATCGAGTTCACTAACATGGGGAGGGACACCTTCCAGTAGACCAGGTTGCTCAAAACCCCATGCAACTGGCCCTGAACTCTGTCAGGGTTGGGTCATCCATAACTTCTCTGGGTAGGGTAACCTATTCCAGTGCCTCACCACCCTCACAGTGAAGAATTTCTTCCTCGTGTTGGTGTTCAGCATTCTATTATCACCTTCGTTGCATGGGCTTCTGCAGTTCTTAGAGAACATCTCTCAAGTCTCAAAATTTGTGTGCTTTGCCTTATGCTGGAGGCAAGTTCCCAAGTTCCCTGGCACATTTGGAAAAACATTTTCAGAATTCTGAAGCATGGGAGAATGAAAGCAGTGTATTGTTTGATGAAATATGATTTTGTTATGCAGAAATTATTTCAAATGGCTGAAGAAAGAAAGAACTTTCAAACTGATTGATGTACCAACATTCTTCCGTAAGCAAGTATCACTTGGCATAGCGGGCACTGCTTTATATAAGCTATTCTTTGTGGAGCTCGAAGAAAAGTGGTTAATTAACACTTCTTTCTCTTTCTAATAATGAGAAAGAAAATAACATATCAGTGTGAATGATTCAGTACTCTGTTGATTCTGGGCTACAGACTATCATGGGGATCATTTTTTCTCTCCAGACATTTTAATATCAGAAAGTGTTATTTGTCGTTTCTAGTCTGAGTCTTGTAGGATCGGAGATCAAACAACTTGCTTTGCTTTTCCTGCTTTAAAATATCTGGTTTGAGACATAAGCAGTAAAAGGCATTTAATCATATTTTATAGCTGTAACGAAGGAGAGCAACTGCCAAGTAATTCATGTGACGTAAATGTATAAACTTTCTTTCTTCGAAGTGTCCTTTTGTAACTAATATAAGCTAGAATTAACATAGTCAGACTTCATATTGGCAGCCAGAATAACAACTGCTTTTATTCCTATCCCTTCATGTTACCTTCTGTGGGTCATTCCTCTCTTGACTAATTTGTTATTGGAATGAGTTGAAGTGGTCATAATTTTAAAGGAGATAAAGGATTATCATTAAAATAACTCAAGATTTGCTTTAACTTCACATTAAACGTCTGTGTAGGCCACCGTTTCTCTGGCTGTCTCTACATGGCAGGTTAATACTGAAACAGCTGTGACAGTCATGTCTCTGAACTTACTGGTATTTCTGTATTGAAAAATGACTTGAACAATGCCCTGTCAGCTTTTACTTTTAAATACTTTCAATATTCTCTGCTTTTATTGAGAAAAAGAAAAATGTTCTAGGAAAAGCCTGCTGCAGTACCGCACAAATCACTGTTTGACAGAGCTTATGAAGTGTTCGTTGTGGTGCTAACTCACTGAAAGATCATATATCTTGTAGAGATCTTTGCAAAACTTCTTCAAAGAGTGACAGGTTGGTGTGTTAGAAGAGCTAAACAGCGTCAAAGAAATATATGTTATACAAGTAGGCTGTTAACACAGTGTGAAATTGTAAGCAATACGCAGAGATCTATCCTCTGGTCTATATCTGACACTCTCAGTCATGTGATATAGAGTTCTACATTAATGTATAAGGACAAAAAAAGCTGCAAGTGTCAGTTAACAGACAAATACCCCTATTTTCAGGTTAATTTTTTCCATTTTTGTTGGACAGACACTACCAAACTACTGAACATTTCAGGTTTTTCCTCCTCTTTCCCCTGCAAAATAAAGGTTAACAAGAAAAATGAGGAGAATTATCCATTTTTAATTTTTTTTCTCAACAAGTTTAGAAAGATGTCTTTTCATTCAGGGAAAAAGTCTGTTTTCATCAGACAAATCTGTAATAATTGAAGCACTTTTACAATTAACATTGACTTGGTTATCAGATGTTTTATGAATTAATGTCTTGGCCAAATGTAAACAGAAGGCTATAAGGAAAACCAAAAAAAAAAAAAAAAAGGAAAAAAGGACTGAGTCAAGAGCAAGGAAGTTTACAGATGCCCAGAATTCTTATTTGTGTCTCAGCACCCTGAATGCTAGGCCCAACATTCTGCTGTAATAAGTTTGGCAGACTTTCCGGATGTTTGTGATATCTGGGGAGAGTATCTGGAAATCCTGAAAGAATTTTATTCTTTATCAATTAATCAAATATTTACGAAAAGACGTATGACACTACATAGACAGGACTCCAGTTTTGGTGAGATTTCTGGAGTATCCACCTTATTTCAAAGAAGACCAAACAAGGCTTCATTATAACATATTTTCTTCCCTCTACGTATAGGTTATATGAAGACAATTGAGTTATTAACTCTCACTATAATAGATCTATATATTTATATAAACTGGAACTTTTGATCATACTTTTGTGTCTCTTTTTTTTTCCCAGTAGTTTATCCCATTTTAAGTCTCTCACTTCTTTAATGTAGCGCTCTGCCTTCTCTTACATCAGGAACTTTTGCAAAAAGATACTGGGAATATGCTGAGACATAAGCAAAAATATATAATCTCAACTGCAATAAGTATGTGTATTTCTGCTTCCTATGTTATATTTACAGGAGGATTTAAGTATAAAGTCTACCATTATGGTAGAGTTGACTCCTGTTGTAGACAGCAGCACTGTTTTAAAAAGGTAACAATATCTAAATTAATCAGGTCTACAAACTGGAGATAAATTGTAGATTAGTATGTCAAATTTATACTGTGATCATCCCTCATTCACAGTTTTAAAGAGCATTTTTTAAATAAAGTTGAGAAAGCTTCACTAGTAACTCTGGTAGATTAGCTCTGTAACATCAAAAATTAGATTGAGAGCAGAGAATAAAAATTATTTGTTTAATTTTTTTTTCTTTTTTTTTTTGCTTTTGTGACATAAAATATATTTGGTAATAAAGTGATTTAACAAAATCAGGAGTTACAAACTTTCCTTAGCAGCTGTTTCATTGCATTGCTACATTGCTGATATAAGTAGTTTTTCACCAAAATTACAATTTATGGGAATACTTAGCTATTAAAACTTTTAAGTTATTCAGTTGTGTTTGAACAAAAGCTTAAATATGTGATTAGATATCAAGCTCTGCATGAATAAGGACTTACTTATTGATGAAAATTATTGTGACTGAATAAAGAAATAAAACTTTTTATTATTATTATTTACTATAATTCTATGTATATGTTTACATGGATTGTATTTAGAAACTTATTTAAATATTAAAGATAAGAGAAAATGTTTCAGACACAGTTTGTTCCTGAAAATAGATGGGTCAAGTGTAATTTGGGCTATGCAAAGCCAAACTAGTATAATATCTTTTCTTGGAAAAGAACATCCTTTTCTCTGCACTGCTTTCTGCTTCAGTCTTTGCTGAGATCAGTCTGGTCGTGGTGGTATAAAAGGAAAACAATCCCCAGAACACCTCAAGAGTTTGGCTGCATCATCACATATTCTCGCTCTTCAAAAATCAGTGCTGGTTTCAGCCTTGCAGTCCTTTGGCTCATAGCCAAAACTCAAATTCCAAGTATCAGCAGTGTCCAGAAATGCCAGTTACTGTTTATAACTACAACTATTTTCAATTTGTACATGTCACAGTATCATGCAGCACTGAAGTGGCCTTTTTCACCACAACATTGGAATAAAGGGTAATTTTTTTACAAGGGGTTAGAAACAGATGTCAAGGCAACCTCAAATACATATCAATCCACTTATTGAATTCAAGAAATCAAAATACATCACCTCAATTCCTGGTGAAATCCTTTCCTAAATTCCATCCATTTCTGATCAATAATGGATCCATTCTATATATTTTAGTCCTAACTAATCCTGGATCCATTTGAATGACCTATTGGTGATTACATAATCTTCATATGACAATGTAATTAATGTCTTTTTCAAATTTCTGCACATTAAAATTCTTTAATTCAGGGGATCCTGATTGCTTACAGTTTAAGAAATTGTGTTTATCTCCCTACCCTTAACAAGTATGCACATAGTATGTGGAATATATGACATGGTTCACAACACAAGCTTTCCTTTTGAACGTGAACAATATAGATTTTTTTTCTGAAAAGATAACATCTCTAAGTACAACAATAAAAACCCCCTAATTTATGAAGCAAATCTATATATCTATATGCTCATATCAGCTCCTTCTGGTATTATTCTTTTTGGTTATCTGTTTTCTTTGTTAAAACCACACTAGCCTCAAGTCATTTTAGAGGATTATAAATTATATGAGTCAACAGTTTCCAAGATATACAGTAGAAGATGGTGGCACAGTTACAAGAATGTCTAGAGGGCTCACATAGTGGATTTTTTCTAAAAGACCTTTCATATTTTAGTTTCTCAAGAATGATACTGCTTATTTAATGACTAGTTAAGATCTGTTGTGCTAATCATACTATAAGTAGATGACACACATTACTCATGTACCTTTGGAACTCTGCTATAAAATCTAATGATTTTATAGCTGGAAACCAAACTTACTGGAATAAAAGTGAAATTTTTATTCAGCTATAAATTTTAGACAATAGGAATGAATTTCATAATTTTCAAGGAAACAAAAATAATTGTGAAGGGAGAAATTATTTTTAAGATATGTGAAGCACAAAGAGGTTGTGATTGCCTGGAAAAATGTCATTTAAAAAAATCTGTCAAAAGAAGCTTATTCTTTCATTCCTTCTCATTATGCTGATCATCTTCCAATTTTTGTAAGAAAGAACAAGGAGTTTCTTCAATTGCATCCTCCTTTAATCCAGAAGTAGCTCCTGACATTTAGAACAGTCATAGGCCTTGCAGTGCATCATGTGTCCTTGGTGTCAGCAGCAGAATCCTTGGGATCAGAGGAGAGAAAGGCCCCTCATCCCACTCTCAGTGTTTGAGGAAGTCTTTATCATTAAAGCACAAAAGTTTCATTCCAAAGGTTTGAAAACACATAGTCTTTCTGGTAACTGGTCTTTTCATAACCACAGTCTCTCAGAGGTTGCCTAGACAGTCCTACTGAGCTTGACCTCTACAGTTTTTCTGTGTGATAGCCATAATTAGACAAGGTAATAAAATGCACAAAGTTTACCTTGTCAAATTTTCAAGATCTTCTTGAATGTATAAAATGTACAAAACATTTCAAGGTTTATAGACAGGAGGAAAAAACGTCCTCCCAGAAATTAAAATTTGGAAAATGGGAAAAATTAACTTTAAAGTGTAACATTATAAACAACAGAAAATATGACACCCCTTTATTAAATACATCTACATAATGATAAGTAATCCACTCTGCAATATTCCAAAGGGAAGCTGTTTCTTAATCTAAATATTACATATAGATACTATAAATAAGCTGAACACAATTTTTAAGACTCGTCTTCAAAGTCAGTTCTGAAGAGGCAGTCCATGAAGTTATGTTGTAAACATGGCACACTGTGGCAAGAAGATTCACTTAATCATTTAAATATGACATGAAAAATATTCAGATCAGTGTCTGTATTGTTAATTAACTTTATCATTATATGTTTCATGCATTGATATATTATTACCTCAAACTTTTCTGTTGCATAAAATATTTCTTATCTGTCTTTGACCATTTCTTAAAGAGATTACTATTTTGATTGAAGTCAAACTATTTTGAGATGGTTTTAATTTGAATAACATTTAGCTGGTGAAATTAATTAGCTTTTATTTTGTTAAAGGTGCTTTGGTATTTTTATTAATATGACATCTTCCTAGAATTCAGAGTTACTTTTTACTCAATTCAGGGTTTACTTGGGGTTTGGTCTATTTGCATTTTGGCTTTCAACAATCTTGCTTTCAGCAACCTTTGCTGGTCAAAACCTACTGCCTTGTCATTCTGGAAATATAATTCAACTGCTCTTTTTAAAACACTTTATATTGTATGGTGCTCTACTTAAATACTGTTTTGGATTTAGTAATTAGCTAAACTATTTTTTACAAAGCTGATAAGTCCCATTTTTTCTTCACTTGTTTGTTTCCAAAATGTCTTAACTCAGGGTAACATCTTGAAATCACAGATAAAACATGGTATTTAAGATGAAGAACATTATCAGGGCATTGTATCTTGGGTTAGAAAATACCTTTCATTTCAAAATAGTTTAGCAGAATGAATTAATCATACTGTAATTGGCTTGGATATTGGATTTAATATTGGTATTGTCATGAAGGTATCATGACATTTTTAAAGGTTTCCTTGGAATCTGTATTCTACTTCTATTTTTCTGATTATAACACTAATTTAGCAATCCCATAATTTAGTGCTATCTCTAAGGAAAAATTACAGCTGAGGAGAACTATTGCAAATGTGTCTTTGAGCTGCAATCTGGAGAATATAGAGATTTTGCATATAAATTGAGACATACAAAGACTTGCTGTAGCTCTCTCATTATCATCAGGCTATTCATTGCAACTTGCTACCTGCCCTGCTGCCACAGACATGAAGGCTTCTACAGGCAACAGCAGGAGATTTTCAGGGCACTATATATATATATATTTAATTAATAGTAGGGACTATTTCAATTATGAGATGCACATACTTCCATGTTCCAAGCATGTTAAATAGGATGTAAAATAGAAAATAAAAACTGAAGAGGGTCTGTTGCAGGATCAGCAGAACTGAAAATTTCTGTACTCTATTACTATAGTCTGTATGCCTGTCCTCCCTTATTTTTTCTTTGATGTTAGTAAGCATTAGTTCTTGGTTTTAGCTAGTAGTTAATTCTACTACACAGAAAGTTGGTAAAGTACTCTCATGGGCAGGAAAGTGGCAGTCAGGGTCTGGTTTCTCTAAATGTAGGAATGAAAAGAGTGACAATGTTCTCTTTACAACAAGAAGCAGAGGAAGGGTAATAAGTTGCTTTGGTATTTTGTGATGTTTTCGTGATGAAATGTAACTTTGGTAATGAAAAAATAAGGGAGCCATGGTGTCCTAATGTGCAAACTTTCTTTTTCTTTTTTTTCTTTCATTTTCTGCAATGCCACAGATTCACAACATGAGTGATCATGGAGATCTTGATATATTTCAGGATACTGATTGCAACATTCTTCATAATATTAATATTATTCATGATGTTGAGCAGCAAAGCAAAGATCTCATCAATGCTGCCGTAAATTTGAAATTATGTAGATGTATTGATTTCAAACTGGGGCAATTGCCCCAAGGCATAGGTTAAATTAATATCAATAGCATCAGTATCTTGTAGAGTATTTTGCATTTATCTCAATTTTAAATTAAACCAGATTTAACCTGATATATTTTATAGCCTAAAAGAAGATAGAAGCTTAATATAATATTCAGTTATTTCTCTGCAGTTAGCATATAATTTGCCCTCATCCCATTCATTTACCTTCTTTCTGTTTTTTAGTTTGTTTCTTTTTTTATGTCTGCCAGAGCAGTCATCTCTTGAATGACTTGAGAAATCAGAGTCTAAGGTTAGAAGTGACATGTCACGAACATCCTAAAACTTGGGTTTTTTAAACCTCGAATCAACAGAGTTAGATGTATTTTAAGATGCCATCTGGTAGCTTTATACATAACAACACAAATTTTGAAATTAAAGTATTTATTTATTAAGCAATGATGGTTATCTTAACACAATTCATTTACTAGTAGTGGTGATTTGCATTAAATGAAAATTATTAAGCAGCATTCAATTGCTTTGTGATACTATACCAGCAATTGTTTCTTCTCTCATGTTTAATGTATAACATATAAAACTTTACAGACAAAGCAAAGTTTCCTAATGACCTAGAAGCATATTAATTAACTTATACTGTCTATCAGGAAGCTAAACTGCCATACACCTAACAATCTATTTTTTTAGATGACTGTTTCTCAGCTGGACATATACCTGCTCCCTTTTTCCAACATAAGGATCCACCTTTCCTAGCTGCTTAAGAACTGTTCCTAAATCATTAAATTAATTCATAAAAGTCTTTCATCTTAAGATAAATGATACTTTATTTCATCTCCAAGAATATGTGCCTTGAGGTGATTGTTTTTTTCCAATGCTACCAGGCCATGATAAAAGTGACTATCCCTTTTTCTTGCCATAATTGTGAAATTGTTAACTAATTATCTTTGAATTGGTTTTGAGAATAAATCAAATTATGATCTAATAGTAAAAAATTTGCCAAATCCTGTGTTGCTTTATCTAGATTTTAAATACCCATATTCCAAAGTAAAAATCTAAAAAACTGCATTCCATGTCTTAGTTCCGTGTCTTACACAACGAAAAAATGAATTACCAAGGAAAGATTGTTGCTAGATATGGATAATGACCATGGGAATATACAGAACTCGGTAGCTGGTAAAAGCATGCACAGCAAGTGCTTTTTATATGTTTGTCAGGTGGGAGGTTGAGACTCCATGTATGCTAGTAAAGAAATAGGTCAGCAATCATTCTCCACTCTGAGAGCCAGTGGAAAGCCATGGTGAAGATTCTTATGTTCTAGTATTTTCCCAAACCATGACAGCCCCATCCACACGTGGAATCTGCTACATCATGCCTGTGAATTGTATCAGGGCACTAATTTATACAAATGGGAAAAATGCTAGGGAACAAATATTTTTACAATTAAATAGCAGAGATGATCACCTACTAGGGTGGGTGTAGTCTGATCCTATAGACATTTGGGTTACTAATGTATATATGACTGCAGTGATTCAGTCAGTGTTGCATAAATGTCTTTCCATCTGCACTAATTAGGTTCCTTGTTAATTAAAACCGTGAAACTATTCTTACAAAGCTCAAACTAGGATCACTGTTTTATCTTTAATTTTGATGCAGTTGCAAGTGGCAGATGTGATGTGGATGGAAGAAATGCATTCTCTGAGCAAGAGCTCTATGTAGGAGGCTCTGGGAATCACTGTTAATAGCAGGATTAAGCAGAAGGCAGGCCCCCTATAGCAAAAATTTGAAATTAAATTTCCAGAATAATGGAAATTTTGGGGGGCAAGCACTACATGTGTAGGGAAAACATACTTGTGTTTATTTGTCTTGACACCATTTGGATGGGAAGTAAAATCTGTGTGGCAGCAAGACTGCTGCTAGGGCTGATGAAAGATGCCGAGGTAGGAGTTTACCTTCCTAATGTAAATGAGTACAGAGAGAGGATACATCGCATTCTTGAAGCACACCTTTTTCCTCCAACTCAAAAAGAAGCAGTGTCTAGGTCATATGTACACCATGGATGCCTAAAGTTAGGTGACATGGGATTTATCTGTTTCATTGGAATCTAATCAGACCATTTGAATTTCTACACATCTTTACAGACAACTAAAATAGAAAAAAAAAATGGGGTTGGGCATTTTCTTCCTCAGATTAAGTAAACATAACATTTTCTGACTTGTTACTTGTTTTTTTTAAAAATTTGAATTATACAGTGCTGTTTCCAAACTATTTATTCAACAGATGAATTCCAGATGCTTTGCTGAATTTTAATTTTCTAAATTACATCAGCATTTCTATCCAGGTCCTCTATTTAATAAAAAAATTACAAAAAGACATTACCAAAAGAAGAGTGGCACCAATCAAAACTATAAGACTAAAATTTCTTTTAATGTTATACATCTTGACATATAAATTCAGAGCTTTAAAAGCCTAAGAGTATCCAAAATGCTTCCAGAACCAGTTTTATTGGACCAAGAAATAAAAACAACATGGCTGCTAAACAATAAGTTTTCCCATGACCAAATACAATTGGTTTAAAATAAACACAACAGTTATTTTTTTCCTCCAAGTACCATACTACACATCCTTTCAAGTATCAGAGAGAGGAGAAACACTAAAGAATGCATCAGGTTTGGAAAAAACCAGCAATGCAGTGGACACTAACGTGCATATTATTTGCAAAAATTTGTTTGCAAAAATTATTTGCAAATATTATTTACAGAAAAAGCTTAAACCATATGTAATTATTTTCATTGGTGGTAACCCAAATTGATCTTTCCTAGTTTAATTGTTCAAGAACTTTTAGGTGAAATCCCTGCTGAGAATTTTTATTTCTTTCACTGTGAAAATTTTGGTTCAGTTATACTTCTGGAACTTGACTGTGGCAGCATGACCAGAGTTACAGAGATGACAAACAAGTCATTTGAGGAACATGGCTAACCCCGAAGAACTCTTCAGAATGGTTGGCAAATATAAACCTTTTAGCATAGCCAAAGGTGACCATGCAACAATAGTTCTCTTTAATTCAAGTTTTTTTTCCCAGGTCATGTTTAATAATGCTGATAGTAGTCCTGCTCAACAGACAGACACGGCACAACAGATGAAAAAACTACTCCTGCTCCATAGTCCTATGCATCAGTCATCATTGTTTTGTGATAGGAAAGTGCTGAAATATTGCCTTTAGATGAAAGCAAAATAAAGCTAACAAAATACAGCCCTAGGATGCAAAAAAACAGACTTTCCAGGAAAACAGATGGTTATGATAAATGCAGACATCTATAGTGTAGTTGCTTATGAACTGTTCATCTGCATTTCATTTATTAGTTGTAAGCAGCATCTTTAAAATATAGTTAATCAGCTTAATGAATGACATCAGTGTTATACCAAGTTGGGTGGCTCATGCTTTATTTCCTGCCACTTACAGAAAAACAACAGCAATAAGCTCACCTTCAAACATCAATATTGTTAACCACTGTACTTAAATAAGATTGGCCCAATCTGTAAGCAATTCTGTTATAGCAGTCCTTTACATCATTTACCTAAACTAGAAAATAAAAAGTAAGTCTTGTCCTTTATTTCCCCAAATAAAACTTTTAGTTACACATTAAGTTTTTCTGCATATAATGCAGGTTTCACATTGCTCAAAGGTGAAGTCAAAGAAACTGCTCTAGCTACACACACAGTAGAATTGATTAGATATCTTCCACTCACAATGATTCCATCTGTGAAAATAACCACTACAGATAATATATATAATTACTACTATTACTAACTACCACAGATAGTGCAGGTAGGATTTTCTATTTAATCTACAATAAATTAAAAGGGGCTGTACTGTGTCCTGTGTAAAAAGATATACAGTCTGTCTTCATCAGATACACCTATTGGAAGTTGATTTTATTACTTTGCCATGTATAAAAATTCATTTTGAACTCTATAATTTTTGACAGAGAGGTCAGGGCTTGATGTCTAGAAAGAAGAATATATTTAATGGATTTATAAACACCACAAGACACATACAGAAACGTGACATGAATATGGACTTTAGAGGCCAAAATAAATACAGGTCTTTGACATAAGTGCCTTTCAATAAAGCTGGAAAAAAACTTTTGATTTCAGTGCACAAGCAATGAATTTTTAACATATACAGAAATAAGAAATGATTGATTTACTATGAAGAAAATATAAAAAAATAATAACAATAAAATAATAATGACAACATTCATGGAAACATACAAAATGCAATATTTGCATTGTAGTATTCTCCTTTTCTGTTATATTTAAAGAACAAAAAATTGAAGCTGATTTCAGGAATAAGCCAGAAATGTGCTCTAGATTTTTTTCATCCCCTTTCCTGTAAAGAGCTGAATTACATACAAAATACCTGTTTCTACTTTACATATACATTTATTATTTTTGGCATACATTTAACTAACTCTCTTGGTGTGGTTTCTGTGCAGCAGAAGTTATACACAGTGCAAGTGTCAGGATAATTACTCAATAATCATACCTTTAATTCACCCATACAATTCACATTAATGTAATAAGCTGTACAAGTGAACCAAGGGCAAGAAGTCCTGTGGCCCTTTAGAGCACTGTGAAACTGCAAATTTTCATTAGGGGATATTTTCTTGCTTTTGGTGTTCTGTGAAAGCACTGAAATTTTGAATTACAAAAGAAAGGTTTTTTTCCATGATACTGACTGCTGAATACTCTGACATAATTTCCTGGCCAAAACCAAATATGATTTGGTCATCTTAACTTGGGGTCAGTCATTCCAGATTAAATACTAGATTTTATCTTTGCCTTCAGGTGCACTTTGTAGGAAACTCTGCCAGAACCTACAATCAGAATTTTATTGTTTTCCAGACATAACAAAAAAATCCTGCAATCCAGAAGCAGGGCAAACAGAAAACAGAATGTAAGTAGCGTGTCAGTTTATTTACTCTTCATTTTGTCTACTTTTGTTTCAGCTTTATCTGACGTATTTTTCTACTTAAATATCAAATACTGCTTCCCCATCTTGCTTAAGTTTCATTGTACTAATACTGTCCTATCAAAGTTTCCGTCTTTGTCAATGACTACTATAAGCAGAATTCCTTCCTAGTCACTTCAGAAAGAGACTATCCCAGCTGTGCATACCCAAAATAAACCACTTATCCTGAAAAGGAGATTGCTTTGTACACAGACTACATTTACATTTCTACCTTGCTACAATATTAGAATGCTTTAGTTGATGCATCTCATTTACTACTCCAAGTCCTTCATGCAATATAAAGCACACTCTGCCAGTGGTAATGATAGGAAGGGCAGATGCAGCTCAAAGTGTACTTTTCACAGAAATAGAAGTTGGGCAAAAACAAACTGGTAAGAGGTGTGACTGTTGTCATTAATTTTACATGTCAGTATTTGCTTTTTCATTTTTGTACATATGTCAAATATAAGCTGGAAATAAAATGGTAATTAAAAAAGAAGTTGATAAAATTAAGATTTTAAAGACTACTCCTAGCTCACTCTCCTGTCTCTTTTACAAGACCACTTCTTTTGGTGTTTGTCAGCTTGAGCAAATGCTCCCAGATATCACAGATCGTCTGCAATCCTCACAGCTATATTATAGAACTAAAAATACAAGGTTCTGCCCTGGAGCTGAAGGCCTGGGACTCTTGGCACTTGAAAACTGAAAGAGGCTGAATGGTTTCTCCTTGTCAATTTAAAAAGTATTTTATAAATTTTGCTGCTCTTATTATATTGCAGGTAGTAGAAATGCTGACGAGAAGCATTTTTAATTCAAAGCTTTTGTTCAACAGTTCACAGCAGAGAAGTGACCTAGAATCCTCTAGATTTTCTGTGACAGACATGCTGCAGTTATAGACACTGTAGAGATCGTTTAAAAAATATCACTGTTTCTAAAATGAAATCCTAGTGTCCTGGATCTCTCCTCATCTTTTACAGACTTGGGGTAGGGGTGAGGGTGACTGCATAGACACTGAGTCCTTTTTTTTCCTAATCTTGCCAATTTTTTAGCCTCAATAGTGAGCTTTTCACACAGGCTTTAGTGAGTATTTAATTTTCTCATTGTTAACATTTTGTTTGCCAGTATAGCCAAATGCTACTTGTTCACTTTTGCTTTTCCTATTTATTTGCTAAGTTCCAGGAGAGGAAAATTCAATTAAAATAGGTAAATATATTAAAAAGAACATATGAAGAGTTAATTGAATTTTGCAAGAATTTAATGTAGTAAATGTAGAATGCAGTAAGCATTTCATTTGAAAAAAGATGCTTTAATAAAGTTTACTTTCACTATCTGATAAAAAACAGCTTGAACACTGAAAGCTTGATTGAATACCTACAAAGACAATGAAAGAGCAATGTCTATCACCGCAGTGAAATTCTCTACATAAAAAAGATGATTTTATTTAAACTAAAACATATGTGAATATGTATCAATTGAATAGAATAATATGCTCTTGATTACAAGTATTTAAACTGCATTTATAACAGAATTAAAATGCAATATGGTTTATGCTCTTGAAATAACTTAATATGATATAGTAGGATTTAGGAGTTTTTTTCCTCAGTTTGCTGGCTCAAGACATCACACTAATGTTCTGTTCATAATAAAAGTAGGGGAGAAAGTTACAGTGCACTGGGTAGAAGTTCTGGCAGTTATTACCTTGCCTGTAGCAGTTTAGCAGTCTCAGGATAAAGTTAAATCCCAAACAGTGACAAGAACTGATTTAATCCACATCACGCTGCTATTGAATCACAGTCTCCAATAACATTCTATGAGCCCCTGGACTGGTCTGCTGAAGGAGACAATGAGGTGGGTTTATTTTAACATTACTTGCAAAAGTGTCTTACAATGCCTTTTCTTTCTTTCTTTTAATTTTCAATAAAATTATATAAAGCTCCTTTATGTAAAGAAGAAAAAAAATATCATGAGCCGTTTGTATTGCCAAAGAGTTCTTTAGCAAAGTGCTGGCAGAGTTCTGGGGATGAGAAAAGCCTTCAAGTTCATTACTGTTTTGCTGCTCCTTAATAGACTAGGAACTTTACTGGAAATCACCATCAGGCCTCCCCCTACTCAGTAAGGCTGTATGGGAAATAAGAACCAGTGTACTACCCAGATTTTTTTTTTTTTTAATAAGGTCTGTGACTCCACACAAACTCTGAATCTTGCCTTGGTCTTGCTGTGAGAAACCAGGGTGTTCAAAGTGGTACTTGGCTTCTTTGAATGAAGGAAAATACATTAAGATAAATACATAATAGCATGAAAATTGTATTTCAGTTGTGTGAACCATACAGGAAAGAAGAATAATCAATAGATCACAATACTATACAACATAATTAATTTATAAATGCAAATATTTAATTATATTACTTTATCTTCATCTCTCTCTTACTATGATTCATTGTGCTGTACATACTCTCTCATTATGCATTGATAATATGATCCCCAATAGGACCACATTTTTAAATGTTGCTGTTTTAAGGAATTATATTTAATTTGGGCAAGAAGATTTTTTTACAATTTTTATTTTTTTTTTACTGCACTACAAAAAAAGGATTTCATGTAACAAAGAGTATTTTCTTACTAAGATGGCTTGAATGTTTGAAATATACAAAGCATTTAATTCTTCTGTTTTAATACTATTCAGATCATATGAATTAATGCTTTTCTGTCACAGATTTTTAACTACAATTTTTAAAATTACTAGAGCTCATCACAACAAACTCAGAAAAGACTAAAAAAAACATTTTTGTGCAAAAGATAATATTGTCAATACCAAATTTTTGAATGAGAAAGAAAATTTCCTCGTTGTAAATACAGCTGAAAAGAAGGTATAAAAACTAGTATCTAACTGGGTTAGACAGGTTTGCTGAGAAAGGAAGTGAGCTTCTTTGAACAATCGCCTGGAATGGAAGAGACTGAAATCCCTGACGAAATAAATACCTAATTGTCCATATAAGTGGAACAGCTGCAACAATCTAGACTGAGAGACACCCACTGCAGATTATCTGTTAATTAACAGGTTCACAGAGTCTAGACCTTGAATAAGTGCCCATTTTGAATTTAGCTAAATTTGCAAGCAGGGTGGCAATTTAAATTTAGATCTTTTCTTTAAGAAGGAGTTTTCTAATCAATACAAGGAATTCCCAACCTGCTGACAGGTATCTTTTGCAGATTGCAAAGCTATTCATCTATCGCATCTGGTTCTTCTGTATGAGAAATTATTTTGACATTTCCGTATGTTACTGTAAGATTGAGCCACATTAGGAAGATGAGTTACTCTCTAAGATTTAAATTTGCCTTTTCTATTTTAAAATTTCAACAAATCAACTGAAGATTTTTTTTTCCTACTGTGTAGACTTCTTCCATTCCTATGATCATTTCAAGACACTTTCAGGTTCACAATAATCCAGTTATCTTTCTTGAACTGCTCAGTTTTCCATGAACTCTCAGTTCAATGATAATTCACTGTCTCTCTAGCTGAGGTTCTTTGATAAGACCAAATATTGTTTCCTTTTGTCATATTTCAATATTTCTGACAACTTCTTTACTTTTCTGGTTCAGGTTTTGAAGCCATGCTTTTGGAAATTAGGTCTGTCTAATATTGAAGTAGAATTTCTAATGATAGTACTATGAGTTACAAAGATTTTTTCACTTGAAATATGTCAATGACAACATAACTCCTAGTAAATGACGGAATACTTGACCATTACTAAAGGAAAAATCATACAAAAAAGCAAAAAAGAAAGAAGAGAAAAGAAAAAAAAGTTAATAGTAAAAAATCTTTAAGACTTTTATAATATATACCACTATTGCCTTTTTTTTTTTCTTTTAGTTTTTGAATCACTTCTGTTCACAAAACAAGTCACAGACAAACAAGTTCTGCTAATAAGCTCTCAATGGTTTGTTGAAGTAGATGAACGCTTCCAGAAAAGTTAAAAGAATGAGCTGTCTATTTAAAGAGCTAATGCGACACAGGGTAGAGATAACAGTGTTTAAACAGGACAAGGCACAATCCTTATTGATAGTAATAACCATTTAACCACATTTATTTTTTTTCTGGCTAGCTGGCCAGAAAAATTAGCCAAAAATATGCAAATAAGTTGGTGCATTGAGTTTATGCAGCTTTAATTAATGGAATTTAATTAATTTTCTTTCTAATGCTGGTCCAGGAGGAATGAACATTCAAAATGTATTCCGTATTGGTAATGTAATTTAGACATTTAATCTAAGTTTATAAACTTGCAGTAGAAATATACTCTCTCAGCTCTTTGTCTTGTGTATAGTACGGTCTGTAACACATTCAACTCGCAAACCTTTCAGGGGTAGGAAATGTGTTTTTTACAACTTTGAAACATGACATGTAATTTGATGACACTTTTAAAATATCCAAAATATAATTCACTTAAATTCCTTTCTCCAGATAGCAGTACAAAGCAGTACAATTACCTTTTGAAAAGAAAGGAAATTCACTATCAATATCAATGATTAATTTTGTTTGTGCTCAGTATCACATGTTCACTGCCCTGGTCCTGCTGCCCACACAACTCCTGACACAAGCCAGCATGTCACCAGACTTCTTGGACGCCTGGGGACATGCTGGCTCATGTTCAGCTGGCTGTTGACCAACACCCCCAAGTCCGTTTTCACCCAGCAGCTTTCTGGACATTCTGCCCCAAACCTGTAGTGGTACAGGGGGTTGTTGTGAGCCAAGGGCAGGACCCCAGTGTGGAATCTCATATAACTGGTGTCAGCCCATCAATCCAGCCTGCCCAGATCCCTCTGTGGAGCCTTCTATCTATCAAGATCCTCATGGTGTCAGGTTCCTATTTTGGTTCTCAAAATTAAGAGACAATGTTTCCCAGTAAAGATTAACAGAGCATGTCTGTTTATTTACAGATTTTAAGATACATAGTGAAACTGCCAGATCTGTACACTTGCAGCTATCACAGTTCCAATAAAAGGACAACATATATACACAAAGTAAAAATATCTTCAATAACCTGGGACAGATAAAATGCCAAGGAACTGAAGGCAGAAATAGAACTCTATCAGCCTTAACTAGGATCTGCATTTCTGCCCCTAGGCCCAGGAGTCCCACTTCATCCCAGTCTGGATCCATCAGTGCCTTTCAGCCACTCTTCAGATGTCTGCAGCACAGAGGCCTTGGCCCTGTGATGTAGTGGGCTTAGCTCTGTAAGGGCTTTCAGCACTATGTTGGTACCTTACCTCCAGCCTGGCCCTCACCCTGTACCAGCCCCTGGTTCTGTTACCCATATTGAGCCCCTGAGGGACTGTGCCCCATTGAAGTGAGCACTGCCTGTGTGAAAGTGACCCTTGGTTTCAGGTTCTTTGTCTTCCAGCCTTTGCTTTTCTCTGACAATAAAATTACAGGTAATTGGATCTACTTCAAGACAACTTCAAAATCTGTCTGTATTTGCAGGGAAATAAATTCTTCAGAAATGCATGTTTGATTTTCATATTAAACTAGGAAGCTAAAATTATTATTCTTGGTTACTTTCTACGAGTTGCTTAGTATAGAGTCATAAAATAATTCAGGTTAGAGAAACCTCAGGAGGGGTCTAGTCCAACCTCCTTCTCAAAGCAGGGTCAACTAGAAGAATAGATCTCAAAGGGGAGTTTCCGTGATCACTCTAGACAATTCTGGTGAGTATATCTGTCTTTCCACTCACTTCAATGAAGAGCCTTCTCTCTAGGCTCCATACAAGTATTTGAAGAATGCTCTGATACATCTCCCTGTCCCCAGCCAACTTTTCTCCAGGCTGAAGAACACATCTCCCTTCATGTCTCCTTGGAGGGGAAGTGCTTCATGATGACCCTTCCCTGAACTTGCTGCAATTTGTCAGCATCTTTCTTGCACTGAGGATCCAACACTGAATGCCATATTCCAGATTTAAGAGCTGTGGAAAAATTTCCTTCCCCCAGTTTACTGACTACACTTGCATTGATGCAACCCAGTATGCTATTATCTTCCATTGCTTCCTGGGTGCACTGTTGAATCAACAAGTTGAATTCAACAAGTAGTTGAAACTTATGTTTATCCTGTTACAAAAAAAGAATATTCTATTAGTGTTTTCCCAAAACAACCCAGTAACAGAAAAGATGAGTTTAGGCTCAAATGAATGACAAGAACAGGAGTTCCTGATATACTAATTTTCTTTAAAAAGAGAGTATAGTATATCTATGAGAGTCTAAAGAAAAAAAAATATTCAGAGGAGTCAGACTGGAATCACAGAAAAGCTATTGGTTTATTTTTCCCTAAGGGTGACCTTCTCTGTTATGTGAAAATCAACACTAGATGTATCTTACAATATTTACTGGGAAGACAAAGGTCTGTAGCTCAAGCCTTGAAATAAAGCCTTTAATTTGTTTCAAAACTCTAATTGCCCTTTAACAATCTACTGCTTTAACATGTGGATATATAAGGATATATAAATTTGTTTAGTATACCAAACAGACTGAATTGTTGCTGCGGAATAGAAAACAGGTGACTTTCAATTGATGCCCTGTCTATTACAACTAATATTAGTTCCTTTATTTTGTTCCTAAATCTTCTTCTGTGTTGAAAGAGAAGTAAAATCAGTTGATAATCATCCTTAGAATTCTGTGCAATTCCTGTGGCAAATGCAATGTTTATGTCTTCCTATGCTACGTTTAGACAGATTAAAACTAGAGGATGATGTACGTGTTAATTTTAAATTTTTATTCTTCAAATGGTGTGAGCCCAATTAGCAATACTCATTACCATAAAAAGAAGTATACTGGAAAGTCACTTTGGCTTTGCAACAAACTGTAGAATTTTTCAATTCTTCCTGCTCATAGAAGATCTATGAACAAAATTAATTTATATAATTATTAATTAATTTAGTTATTCTCAAAGACAAAAAAGAGTCAACAGATCAGATGAATTGTAATGAAGTTCTAATTTTGATCAGGAATGAAGACACACATGTTTAGACCAGATCTGTAAACCGTATCATTAAATATAGAGCAAACCCAAGTAAATTCTGTGAATAAGTTTCCTAGCTTCAGACTTTCAAAGTGGACAAATTCAGAAAAAGACTGAAAGCAACTCTTGCCTTTATTCCAT
This sequence comes from Corvus kubaryi, assembly GCF_017639235.1. Lineage (NCBI taxonomy): Eukaryota > Metazoa > Chordata > Aves > Passeriformes > Corvidae > Corvus > Corvus kubaryi. The sequence goes on from NW_024581127.1 coordinate 21,001,797, forward strand.
ACAGGCAAAAGTCATAGGAAAAATCCACCAGCAGCTAACACATGAAATGATCAGACAAATTGGTTGAGGATAGCAGTATGGAAGAGTTTTTGCCTCTTTAATGCTCTGATGAGGAGACGATAAATTTAATTGAAATACTGTTGCGGCCTTTCAGCACTCCCACAAGTTGAAAGTCCCAGGCGCCCTAGGAGTCAATGCAATGCTCATCTGTGACCCAAAGGCAGGAACAGCAATAATGCCATAAGTACTTATGTTTTTCAACATGTCACATGCACTTATATGAAAATAGTTTAAAACTGATTGAGATTTCTGGGGAATGGAATGAAAAATGTTAATACTCAAATACGTGCAATTATGCCAATGAAGAGAAAAAACTGTGTGTTGCACTGTGGCCAGGTATGACTTACCTATGTGCCTACAGGGCCTAGTCATCTATGCTTACTTTATAGTCAATAGTGAGGACAAAAAATGGCATAGTACTCTGGAATTGTTTACCTCTGTCCACTACTATACAGGATGTCTGCAATGACAATACAGGATATTGACATCAGCACTGTAATGTGTATTGGAAGTCTCGTGTAGTGAATCCTGACCACCTAATCCCTCACACATGGTAGGAGTTATAAACTGATGTAGCAGTCTTTAAAAATGCCACCTACAAGATAGTGCACTGGGATTAAAGGAGAGAGCTATAGAAGCAATGGCATTAAAATGAAAGTTAAAAAAAACAACTCCTAAGAAAGGAAACTAATCCCAGAAAATAGGGCAGTATTCTTTTTTCCTTGTTTTGTGTTTTTGCCATAAGTAATACTGGGAGTGAAGACTGATCATATTGTGATCTTCATGGACAGTTCAGAACATTCTGTCTATCAAATAAATAAACTCAATTTAAGTTCTAAAATATAGAGACAGGAGAAAAGAAAAGAACAACATCTCTTAGAAGGGAGCAGTGAAAGTATACTCTGAAATATATCACGTGGGAAAACCAAGCTTAAAACTAAAGGGGTTCCAGGTGAGAGGTTGGAAAAAAGAGATCTAAATCTCAAGAGAAATTGAAACTGGTCAGAAGGAAAGTCAGTGTTAAGATTTCAAATTCTTAATCTTCTCTTTCGTGATTATTTTCTATCTGTAATACAAATTTAATCTTTGGGATTTTATTTATATTTAGTCTGTCATTTCAATTCTGTATAGCGATCACACTGGAATCAAGTGAATATAACAGATATGCTGTGTAATCCTGTCATGAAAGACCCGAACCCAAACATGACAAACTTGCTTCTTGGAGCTTTTGCAACTCAAAACAATCTTGGAAATCCAAGATACTGTGATGCATTTTCTTCTAAGGACAGAGTCAGTTTTGTGTCAGTAAATCTCTCAGCAGGTTTTAAGCATGGAAATGCAGATAAGGAGTGGGTCAATTTACAACTCTAAGACTGTTATAACCTCCTATTGTCACTCTGCATTACACATGTTGCATCAAGATACAATTTGATAAATGTTTCAAATTAAAATCAATGTGCTCTTGTCAATGTTTTCTCACACCATCAGTTGTGTGTATCTCATTTATGACTTTGGTTGCTTGGGTTGCTACTGGTGGTTTAAGCCATAAAGCAGGCTGGACCAGAGAAAAGAATGAGGGAATAACACAGATGCAAGAAAATTTGTTTTATCCATATTATTTCCCTGAGATTTCTCCCTACATAGCCTGGTGAGCGCTGAGCAGAGAGGGAGAAAGGAACATGACAGCAGGAACCAGATTAAGTCTGTAGGATCTCAAAAGTAATAGTGACAAATTAAAGAAATATTCTTTTTACTGCTTTTTCAATTCCTTTGCCTTCTCTCTACTTCTGTCTTAATCTCAGCAAGTTGATGGTAACCCCCCCTGAAAACTTCTCTTGTACTGTGGTTATTTGTCTTGGTCCATTGGTCAAAACTGAAATGTGTTGCCCACTAACATTAATGTGTTATAAGAATCTTCCTATCACTTTGCATTTATAACTTACTCGGTTTCATCAATGCTTAGGTAGTTTCCTTTTTCATTTTAATCTTTCAAGAATTTCTACTTTTGATTTATTTTTTCCTATTAGTTCCTTGGTTTTGAGCAACTTTTCCTGGTTTTATTAAATGTTATTTTATGTTGCACTTAAGAGGTATCCTATGAATAGCAAATAAATAAATGTATTTAATTTATAAAGAAGTGACTCAAACTATGGGTTTAGATTAGATTTTATGATAAAGAGCATGGTGCTAATAATGCCAAGGTCACAGGCCCTTGTATGGGCCATTCACTTAAGAGTTGAAGTCAATAGTCCTTGTGGGCTCCTTACAACCCAGAGTAGTCTTTGATTCTGTGAAAAATGCTTTACTGTAAGAGTGGTGAGTCAGTGGAACACGTTGACCAGAGAAGTTGTGAATGCTACATCCCTAGAAGTGTTTCAGGTCAGGTTGGATGGAGCTCTGAGAAACCTGGTTTAGTGGAAGGTGTCCCTGCCCATGGCTGGGGGTTGGAACAAGATGAGGAATCTGTATTTCATTGCATCTCAACAATATGTGAAGCTGGAATGTATTTTAGGTGTGACAGTAGCAGAATTGTGGGTGGAAGAAGAAAGTTTTTCCAAATGAAGATGCTTCATGCCCAGAATAACACATGCTTATTTCTTGAAGTACGAGCTCTCGTGACAAGTACAGAATTGAACAATGCTACACTGTAATTAAAGATGACACAGCACATTGTTATTTAACAACAATACTTGCCTATAAACATCTTAAATCTTGTCATCTGTCTACTGACTATTAACTAGTAACCTGGAGTGACGGGGTGCTGAGAGGAATAAGCATTAAGTACAGACTTGCATTTCTACATCATCAGTTCAGACCTGGACTTCGTGTTGAGAAGCCACCATTTAGGGGCATTTTCTTACCCCGTGATTTCATGTCGTTTCCCATAGGATGCATATCTTCATCACAAAATCAGCCCTACCACTGGCAATAAGTACATCAGTGCTGATTATATCTTTAGAGAGACTGGGGATGGAATGCTGCAAGTGGCAATGGTATCTGGTCCTAAAAAGAGCTAAGAACACTTTTTGCTTACCGACACACAGACAGAAGCGTAAGAGAAAAACAACATAAACACTAAATTCAATTTAAAAAAAATCTTTTGTGATACTAATATTTTAGTTTCTTCTTTAATCATGCAATAAATATATAAGGATGTCTCCTAGTCTTCCAATTTTTTTATATGAAAGAAGTAGGATTGTTTTCCTTTCAGGTTTCTTCATTTTCTCAACACACACTTCAGATGCTATTTTATAGCAGGGAAACTGCAGAATGTAAAATTAAAAACAAAAGAAAAGAAAGTATAAGAATTCCGTGCCAAAACTTAAGCTGATATTTTAATGGGTTTTCTTTTAATTATTCCATTGATATTATTTTCAGAAAATTCTTTTTAAATGTTCTACATGAAATGAACTATTTTTTTTAGTATGTAATCTTCTAGGATTTTACATTAAAAAATCTATCAAGAATTAATTAAGAATTCATCAATTCACCTAAAATCAAGAATTCATTATAATTTTTTCTTAGAATAAATATGTGTTTAAAAAAATACGTTAGCTTTGAAATTTTAAAAAGAAGTTTTAAAATTTTGTCAATATTTTGTGACCTTTCCAAATACATCTATAGCATTTATCTTGGATAAGCAGTTTGGTTAAACAATTTTTAGCTGTAACTTGCCACTGATGGTCCATGAGATGTTAGTGGCCTACTGTAAAATAACTGGCAAAGGAATGACCTTTTCTTTATGGTGTTCAGGGATTCAAAGGAGAATGGCTCTTCCAGGCAGAAGATTAATATTAACTTTTATTTAATTATTTCATATATATATATATATGATTTAATTATAAATTGCTTTCAATTATTTTATTTTTTTTTCAAATTGTAAGGCATTTGACTGACCATCTAGTTCACAGTATTACTATCCATCTGCTCTCAAAGTTGCCTACATTTACACTTAGTTTTGCTTGTATAGCCTCATAGGCTATTGAGTAGTTCTCTAAGAGCTGATCATAAAACTAAATATCCTTCAAAATACACTTCTAATAAATTTCATTTTATTTTAATGGGCAGAGATTTTCAGTGCTGAATAAGCAATTTGTCATAGGTTAGCAAGCATAGTCCCGGAAGGGATGTCCTTGCTAAGGGGTGCTTACAGCTTCCTCTATGACCTGATAGAAGCTATCAGCTGGCCAGTTTGAATATGGACAATTCTCTAAGCCACTTAAAGTTGTGACTGCCTCTGTGATCCACACTTAAGAATAGACAAACTCCCCCCAAGCTCTCTCTCGTTTCCAGTGCTGGGACAGGTGGCTGCGGGCCCCGTGTGGGGGCCAGTGGGCCCGGCCAGGCCACGGCCATCCTGGAGCCATGGACCTGTTCCAGCCGTGGAACCCCCCCCACTGCCTTGCCGTGGGCAGCCAGAGCGGCTCGGCTCTCCCCCCTCTCCACTGCGATAAGAAAAATTCAACATTCCAGCTGCAAAGCTGCAAGGCTGAGGTGAGATTAACCCTTTTATTGCTGTGAAGAGCTGAAAACCTGAGGGAAGAGAGAGAGGAGATGCTTAAAGCTGAAATTCTGTTGTGAAGCTATGATATATCAGAGTATCCCGTTGCAATTTCATGAAGATATGGGGGGTGGAGTGTTCAACTTGTACTTGAGAGCAAAAGCACCTGTGCTGAGATAGGCAGATGCTGACGCAGTTGTAATTTCATGAGAAGTTTGGACAGGGAGAGATGAACCAGATGAGGACTTTTGCTCCAAACGGGAAAGGAGAAAACCTCAGTCCCTAGAGATGAATCTGATGAGGACTTTTGCTCCAAATGGGAAAGGAGAAAACCTCAGTTCCTAGAGATGCTCCCAGAGATAGTCCTAATGATGAAGATGATGAAGACCCTTTGTTCCCAGGGAAGGAGAATGGCCTCTGTTTCTGAACGGCTCAACCTTAAAAGTGTACCCCAAAAAACTTCAAGAGTGGACCCTCGAAAGCAGTTGCGGGAAAAGCTGCAAGTCGGGGGAAGGGACTCACATGCGAGCAGAGAGACTCCTCTTCCTAAATGGACTGAACAATATTTGGAAGTGGGCGGCTGTCTCGTTGTGATAATGTTTTCATAGCACGAGCAAGAAGAGACTTCTCTTTCTACATGGACTGAACAAGGTTATTATGGAAGTGGTAAACAGACTGAACATCTCAAGGGTTGTCTTTTTACATTGTCAGTGGGAGAAGGGAGGAAGGTGGGGAGAGGAGGAGAGTTCTGAAGGTGATAAAATTTTTTTTCCCTTCTTTTAGGTCTGTTAATAAACTTCTTTATATTCTTTCAAGTTTGGTGCCTGCTTTGTGTTTCTCCTAATTCTTATCCCACAGAAGATAAACAGTAATGAGTATTTTAGACCAAACCACTACACAATTACTCTTCTCTTCATATTGAAATATAATTGTTGTCATAATCACACTAAGTGTTTATACTGGTATTGTTCAGGATGATGTTAGTGACTGACATAACTGGATGCTTAAATTTCACCTATTTCCAAGCATTTTACATGTCACATAATTTGTATTGAGCTTAGTAGGAGCTACTACAGTATGACTATCTTTTATAGATCTATATGTCCAAATATGAACTATAATTTAACTCGTGAAACACTTGCAAACTTTGAAAAGCTGTTAAGATGACAAAATGAGTCTCTTCTTAGGTTACAGTTCTGTACTATTCTGTATTATGTTCCTTCATAAATAAATGTCTCCATCTGCAGAGTTCCTGTCTTTTGAAGAGTTTTAAGATTGCGTTCTGGCATACTGAACCTGTTCTTGCAGATCTGTATATTTTGATAGTATTGATACGGAAGTTCTGTCAAAGCTAACACAAATCAAAGCCAAAATGCTATCAAATATCAAATTCAGATTGAAGGATTAAGCTATGTAGTTCTAGACGTGTGTTACTTATCAGCAGTTTCATTTTTATGAAATGGATATTTCAAAGTCTGCTATTGTGAACGGCTATTTAAAATTTCCTTGAGCTGTAACTTAAAATTTGAAGGAAGCACCTGCTTATAAACATGGAGCTGCATTTAATTAGGTACTTTAATGAGCAGTATATTCCAGTTCCTACAGAATACTGTTTCAGCTATATTGGATTACAGTTATCACTGCTTGTCTAGACATGGGATCAAAATGTGAATCTTAAATTAGATTACCTTAAGATTTGCTTTTGTCAGGGTATTGTACTTGTCTTAACAATATGACAGTCCAGTAGCTGAAAAATCTAAGTTCACCAAGAAAACCTTAGAATCCCTTGGGAAATTTCTTTCAAGACTTGCAGCATATATTCAATTATTTTTTAAATGAAAAATTACATTGAAAATATATATTACAAAAAACCAACAACCCTGAAGTAAGGCTGGCATATAATTAAGATTTCAAATTAATCACTGCCTTAGTTAAACTTCAGTATGAGGCATGTATCAAAATGATAAATTGCAGTACCATAAGTTGACAAATATGGCTTATTTAACAACATTATTCTGAAAGAAATAAATTAAACAGAACATTGAAATAGTAAGTGGATTTTTACCAGACTAAGGGAGAGACATCTTATTTTTCCAATAATTAAGTTTTTCTCAAGACAGAAGAAATGATAGGTTATTCATTGGTTTTTAAATTTCAAAGAATGACTTTTTTTTGCAAATGTTAAAGCAAATGAATATATTTCCATTCATTTTGTCTGAAACAAAATTATGCATGTTCTCTGGCTCTCTAATCAATCAACTTATTTATTTCTTTTTAAAGATTTATCAAAGAAAATTTAGCACTCAACAACCATTAAAGTCTAACTGCTAGTTATGGTAGACTGAAACACTGGGTCTATAATCAAGCACATGTGCATGAGTTTTTTCCTAAAAATTATATGTTATTTTTCAAATGAAAGAACAGGGAAGAGAAAGACAAGTCTATTTAGATGAATTCATCACATATTCTCCCAAAAATAGGATGTCAAATATTTGGCAGCAGAAACAATCTTTAACTGTACTTTTGTATACTGATAATAAAGTGACACAGCCCTCCATAATGAGCTTTTGAGAGGTTCTAGTGGTCAGATACTCCCTCCTACATGGAAAGTCCCCTGCCTGCAAGCCAGACCTCTAGTCTTGGACTGTGTACTTCTTGTCTGGAGCTCAGGAGCATAATTTACAGAGAAATTGCTGTTTTTCAGCTTCACAACTGCTACTTCATGCTATCCACCCATCTGAGTGGTAGTAACATGGCCAAGGGAAACGTTAAGCAGATCTGAGGTTGGTATGGGATTCTGAGGGGAAGAATGAGGGGCATGTGATCCCCTGTGGTGTTGGTATCGATTTCAATCCTTCTGATTAGGAGAAAAGCTCTGGCTGCAAGTGCATCTAGCAGACCAATACCTAGTTGCACAGTCCAAGGGTTTGGCCTTTGTAACCATAGTACCTCATCTGAAGACGAAGTAGGACTGCTGGGAAAAAATGAAACTACCTGATCCAGGCAAATAAAAATATAACCGTAAGTGGACATTTTTAACTCAGAAGGAGGACCTTTAAAAATACTCTTTTCAGGGGACAGGCACCTAACTACAGGGTAGAAGAAAATTGCACCCAGGTTTAGAGGGCAGGCTGAGAAGTAAGTACTAAAATTGGGACACTAGACTTTAGGACATCATATTTGGATTTATCTGGGGAATTGTTAGGCAGAATCTCCTGGGAAGCAATTATGGGGAGGAAGTGCAGTCAGAGAGATGGTTGATATTTTTTAAATGGCATCCCAAATATTTTTAGGGGAAGTGAACTTTGGGAAATTACTCATGAGGCTAACAAGGGAGCTTCTTAAAGAACTAAAATGCAAAGAAGTACAGACAAAAAAAAAATAAAGGAAAAAAAGATGGACGGCAAGAAAGGTATGTAGAAATGGTGCTTAGGAACAAAATGAAGAAGGTCAAAGTCCAAGGGGAGTAACATTAGGAAGGGGTTTTATGGGTTATACAAAGAGATTGTACAAGTATGCTAGTGGCAAAAAAAAGGACAGGGAAAATTGAAGATTCACCAGTAGGTGGCAAACCCAATAATATTCAATATAGAAAAGGCCAAGGAACTCCATGCCTTGTGTGCATCGTTCTTCATAAGGAGTAACCTGTTCATGTAGCAGTCCAATTGGGAAGGAGAGCAGTAATTGCTTTTGGGTTTACATTGAAAAGTTGGATACATTCACATTCACAGATTCACCCAAGGGTACCAGAAGAGCTGTTGCACCATGACTGAAAAGCTGCTGTCTGTAATCCATGGAAACTTATAGCAATCAGTTGTAGTCCTTCATGACTAGACAGACTAGTGATACACTTTTCGTTATGAAAGCAAAAGGGATCACTACAGGCACTATGAATTAGTAATCCTTCGCTCAATTCCTGGAATTAGCCTAAAGACCACATTTTTGTAATCCATTTTCCATCACCTGAAGGATGAAGCTATTTGGGAACAGCTAGCACAGACTCATCAAGGGCAAACCATGCTTGATAAAGCCAAATTACGTTTAAGCATCTGAAGGGATGTTATAAGTGGCCACTGCTTCCAGCGGCTCTGAAATGTGAGCATTTCCTTGCCTGGCCACAGGAGCCCAAAGCCAGGGCAGCTTGACACTGGGGAATGTAAGACTCAAGCCAATGGACTTTCTTGCTTCTTTCCCATTTGTGGATTTAACCACTTTTACATCTGAGCAAGTATCCCCGAGAAACACGCAGACACATACAAGACACCAACAGGATGGGCTATAGGCTGCCCCAGGCACGACACTGCTTTGACAGCACCCCCCTGAACATGAGTACCAGTGGCCAAACCCTCTCTTTGTCTGGAAGATGCAGGAGGTCACTCATGGAGGTGCACACACAGGGATTACCTGAGTTCATGAGTACACATACATTCACAGGTGCCATAAGTACCAGCATGACCCTTCTGTCTGCCTGGCAGCCCTGATCAGATCCCAGGCTGTCTTACTGGCCCCAGGTGTCCCCTCATCACTGGCTGGTCCAGTTTGATGGTTACTAGCAAACATGCAGTACTGGCATACTTGTCAAGCATGGACTCCCCACCCACCTGATACTTTACCCTAGATCCAGAGCCTCCTTCCTGCTGGTTCATCCAGATGGACATGTGCTGGTGAGTGACCCATGCACACCCAGTATGGAGAAGCTGAAGACAGTTGTCGTCACACTGCCTCAGCACCTGTCACAGGGCTTCCTCCAAGCACTGGCATTGAGCCTCTCACTTGCTTCACTCATGCTGGTTCCTCCTGATAGTTATTTTTTGGGACAAACGCCATTCCCACCCCAGTGAGTGGAAGCTGAGACCCCCCCACTCACTTCAGGATCTGGCACGGAGATCCCAGTCTCTGCAGTAGTTGATACTAGGCCAGGGTTATCTACACCCCCAGCCTGGCTCCAGTAGCTGGCACTCAGCCCTTTAAACCCTCACACAGGCAGGACAGAGAATGAGATTTCTCTGAAAGTTAAAAGTTATTTAATAAGAAAATAGGACAGGTTAAATAGAAAAGACAGGTTAAAAAGAAAATAGGATCAGGTGCAGGCCTCAGCCAGACAAGTGTACTGATCAGAGCCCTTTTTCACACAGCACTCACATAATGATGAAAATGCAGAAGAATGACACAAAATAATTAATTATTTGGAAAATTACTTTATGTTAAAGCTTCAAAAGCCCATATTAAAGAGAAAGAGTACTCTGAAGTGTGTGATTTTATTGCAGTACTTAAGAACCTCCATAAGAACTCACAGATGCTAATAATAAGGGCTCTATAATTCAGCAGATAAAAGCAGAACAAAAGCCAGTGACTGGAAGTTCAAAAATCAGAATTAAAAATTTTACTTCTAAGTGAGACAGAGTGATCAGTGGGATAAAAGAAAGATTTCTTAAAGCTTGATGTCTTAGAGAACTAAATTTGTTTCCAGAAGTTATTCTTTAGCCAAATCTGTGTTTGTGGTATCAAGAAAATGGTGTGAAGTGCTACAAAAATTAACCAGATTAAGTCCACAGAGTTATTTTTCTCTCTACTTCCTTTGGACTTATATAGGAATGGTAGTACCAATACAACATACAGGTAAAATAGGTAGAAGCACCATGGCAACCTGGTGATGATTTTATAAAGAGTGATTGGCTTCTGTACTACAGCTTTACATGTTCATCTGGCATTAGGAATGGCATGAAAGTCTGTAGTAGATACAGCCATTAGTGGGATGTTTTTCATCCAAGATAGTATTCCAAGACAAAAAGTATTTGTTAGATAATTTTCTGTGACTTCATAGACAATGTGGCAGATATTCATGCATTCAGACAAAAGACAGAAACTCCAGCACCTATTTTTTCTCGTTATCCAACATGTTGAATAGAAGTAAGAATAGACAATACAGATTGGCTTATATCTAGCATGTTGCTTTGTTAGATTTAGCATGTTTCATCTAAATGTATCTGTTTCTGCAATTTAATCATTCCCTGTTTTGATTTTCCTTTCCTTTCCTTTTTCCTTTCCTTTTTCCTTTCCTTTTTCCTTTCTTGCTTTTTCCTTTCCTTTTTCCTCTCCTTTTTCCTTTCCTTTTTCCTTTCCTTCCTTTTTCCTTTCCTTTTTCCTTTCCTTTTTCCTTTCCTTTTTCCTTTCCTTTTTCCTTTCCTTTTTCCTTTTTTCTCTCCTTTCCTTTTTCCTCTCCTCTCCTCTCCTCTCCTCTCCTCTCCTCTCCTCTCCTTTCTTCAATTTTTATTAAGGTGTTGCTGAAACAATGTAATGACAGAAAGCAGCCATACCCAGAGTAGTTATGGCAAAATGTGAACAGAAACAACAAAGAGCCTATAGTATCCATCAGGTAGTAAGCCTGGTGACAAACTTAGAGCTTAAAGTCTGTGGCTTCTACAATCCCAACCTGGCAAACAATTTTTCAGTGGATTTCTCTTAGAGAGAACTCCAACATTAAACAATAATTCATTAGTACTCCTTCAAATTTTATATTAAGCTAGGAGTGGTATTATTAGTATTATATAGCTAGGACGTAGCTGAATCCAAGATTTCGATTATCTGTAGCCACATTTCTGCATTCAATATGCAGGAGAGCTAAAAATAGTATATCCCATTTTTTCACATTCTCTAGCTTTATACCAACTGCCAAAATTATTTTTAGCACCCACATCCTGGCACATTTAAATCTTACTAGTATTTCTTACCTACATGCTTCAATAAGCCTGCACATCAGCTACCAGTTTTTCTTAATGTTGCTGAAAGAAATGCATGATAAGTCCACAGAATTCACTAGATGGAAATCCTATTCTGTTGATAAACCCCATCTGCTCCCTTCTTTCCTTCCCCACCTCCCATTATCCATAAAGCTGTGATCATTCTTGAAATTTTTAACATTGCGCTCAAATCCCTCCCAAAAACATTTCAGCAGAATTGCTGAACTCCATAGCAGCACTCCAGTACAAACATGAAGACCATTTCATTACTTATACAGTCTTATAATGCAATTTTATAACTCATCTTTAAAATTATGTGCAGCAGCACAAACCAGATAAAGTTATATTTCATACCACAGTTATAAATATTTGCAAGTCACCTCCTGGGCATTCAGAGTTTTCACTATAAAGGTAATCTATATACATATATATATATATTTTTTTTTTTTTTTGCCATGGCCAACAGGATAACACAAAAATGTCTATCATATTTAACTTGAATAAAGATTGCCATAAATTCTAGCAGTACATTTCTTAAACAAGTAAATGATTTTAGCAATGTCAGCTACCTGTTTAATAGCTGTAAAATAAAACAGTGAGAACAGAAGAAAGCACTGTTCAAAGCAGGACTAAGTCCACTGAATTGCCTTTGCTGTATAGGCAAGCTGCTACGCTGCTTTCTTTCTCAGCAGCTGTATTTCCCCTCCTGTACTCTCAATGAATAAAGCTGCTTATGTATCTTAGGACAGCAGGAAATGGAAAAGTGCATCTAACTCTTCTATTCCAAAACCAAATTATCTCATCAGAAATAAAATAAAAAGGCACAGCTACACTGTGACTTAGCCTAAATTATCAAATAGGACATTAAGTATAGCATTTCTCCTCCAGATATTAATACCTATACATGTTGTAGAGAGCCTGAAAGGTACTGAATAACCTCCACAGAAGTGTCTCCAGAACAAAAGGTGCAGAATCAGCAGACTTGGAACTTCCCCATTTCTCACTCCAACCAGCAATGCTGTGTCACTAGACGGTGATAAAATTAGCTCCACGGGTTTTTTTAAATCCCTCCTTAATTTTTAGTGAACCTCACCATTTTCTATTGTCACTGTAAGTGAAGTCTATTACTTTTGAGTAATCTGTTCCAGTTTTCTCTCACGAAATCCTTTTTCTTCAGGGATATTGTGCTATATAGGGAGGTATGTTTATCAGATGTGTTCTCTGAATAATAAGCTGAATATGGAGAAGTTTGTGCATAATGGTACCATAGATAACTCAAATATGCCACTTGATATAGAAGAAAAAAAGAGGGCTTGAGAAGAAGAGAAAGAAGGAGAGGAGAGAAGAATGGAGTGACACAGTTTGCAGACTGAGGCTTATAATATTGATGTTTAGCAGGCCAGAGTTGATATTTTTATGGTCTATAGTGCACTTGGTTTGACTGAATGCAATTGCAGTGGCTTACATATGGTGGCTCAGCATACTCTTTCTATTAATAATATAATTTTATATATATTCATAAACATTTTTATTCTCAGGAGATCAAAAAATGAGTATGTTCCCATATGTTTCATCAAGAAAGTCCACCATAGATTTGTATTTCTCACAGATTCTGTCAGGCACTTTGCAGTTTCTTGCCAACTTTCAGCTCAACTGCAAATTTGTCAAGCAGATGAGAAGTCAGAAAAAATAGATGTTTGGAGGCTTTGGGGGTTTTTTTGTTTTTTTGATAGTGAACATTAATTGATTCCATGTATGGGGAATCCATTTACCTATTTAATCTATTTCAAAGCATTTCAAAAGAAAGTGTTTTAAATTATCTCTGATTATGAAAGGTATGTTCCTTCTTTTTCAAATTACAGCTGGATCTAATCCCTTCAGATAGATATTGCCACTTCTCACCCTATCCTCTCATGTCACATGTATCATTTTGCTTTATTGCAATGACAGGTTGCTAATCATTTCTATCTTAAATTTCAAATTGCATATCCATAATGAAGCGTTAAATTATGAGGCATGATATTTAGGCGTTCTAAGTATGGAGACATTTCGTCAAAAAGCTAAGAAGAAGCTACTGGGCAATCAAATTTTTTGAAAACTGGATACCAGGTAGAACCAGATCGTAAAATGCTGATTGCAGGGCTATACACATTCACAAAGAGTACAAGAACAGAAATGGAAATTGCCCTGATGTGATTATCATTTAAGTACATCTATTCTCTCACATCAAGGAAAGAGGAATTAAATGAATGTAATGTAATGAGTTTTCATTTCTTTGTCATCTGGGTATAAAGATGGATAACTTCACATGAAGTCAAAAAAAACAGGTATTGAAAAAAAAATTCTCTGACAATGAAATTACCTTGATTCATGTCTTAAAACAGTAGATCTGACTGTTGTAAGGGAGACTCCATTGAACTAAAGCTCTGGTGTAAAGCCTAACACTTTGAATATTCCTAACTTCACAGAATAAAACATCAGTTTCAAAAAAGATGAGTATCAATTTCAAGGTAGCAAGTTTATGTTTTGTTCTAAAATGCTGATTTCTGTGGTTAAAGGTAAAATTTCCCCCAACTTTATAGTGACCTAGAAGCTTGATTTCTATTAATCAGCATGCTATTTTCACCTAGAAAGGAACTATGTGAGGAGTCAGTCATATGTGCAAGCTGTAGTCTACTGTCGATCTTCCATTTTAGGTTTAATTATTCTCTATCATAACTGAGATGCACAGTAAGTTTCTGTTAGCATTAGCAGTGCAAAATTTTTCAGTAAACTGTTTATAAGATGGACAGATGATACCATATATAATGAATTCGACAAGCATGAGAAGCATATATTTTATTTTACATAGTTAAAAAACCATCGGAAGTGCAATGTACATTTTAATATAAAATTTCTTAATAATGCTTAAGTTACCAAATGCTTGAAAAATTGACTCGACTGCAGAGTGGCTATAATCTAGACAAAACCAGTTACATATAGCCTGAATTTCTTGTTTCTAATCTACCTCTTTTTTATGTGCAACCCAGAAAATAAAACGATAGTATGTAATAATTTCAGCTATTTTCTCTAATAACTCAAGGAACAAGATGGACCTAAAAATTATTTTATGTTTTCCATTTCATATCTTGATATATAGGAGGGAATTTGTATATGAAGTAACATTCTAATGCATCATACCTGAAGGTAAACTATATCAATGGCTGAAGACATTTTACTGCAGAGCGATTCTGGGCTGTATTTCTACAGCAGCCCTTCATTGCATTACCAATTTTTGGATATTTTCCTAGCTAGCAAAATGTTACTCATCTAGTTACTTCCTCAAACACTGGTTTCTGTTGCAGATGGGACCAAGCAGAGTACAACAATGGCCTCAGAACTTCTCCAGGCTGTTTACTGTAGCTCCTGCTTTGCTGACAGAGACACTTAATGGAAACAGAATAATCAAGTGTCTCAATGCCAAGTATCCTTAAAAAAGAGGGGGGAAAAATCCAAAACCAAAAAAACCAAAACACAAAACACAATAGCAAAGAAAAAGAGAAAAAGCAAAAGTTTCTGTTTATATCCTATAAACAGAGTGCATAGTCCTGATACCAAGAAATGTGTTTAAAAAATGAATGCATGATATAAACCAATTCTTCAAACACTACTATATTGAACTTGATCATAAACAAGATCCTTCCTGGAACATACACATACAACACATATGTGTACATATACAATACTATGAACTTCTGGACTTCACGAATGCATGTTCCAGCTCATTAACTTCAGTGTCTGTGTGAAAATTATAGAAAATTGTGAAAACTGTAATAGAGAAATAGCTTTATGTCAATTCAGAGAACTGAGTCAGCAGTTTTCCTGTGCAAACATATAAGAAGGAATCCATTCACAAAACTTTCAGATTCCACTATCTAGCAAAATTCAAGACTAGCTAGTAATGTCTTGATGTTAATTTGAATAAGCATGCGTCAGAAGGACCAGAACAATAACAATTAAGTTTTTCAGAATTTAAAGAACTTGCCATTATTAGAGGTCATAAAATATTTGTGTCTGGATCGGACTATACATTGTAAGGTTTTAAATATTTTGGTTTGACATATGACTCTATGCATCTGTGAATGTTTACATGAAAAGCAAATATTGTAACTTGGATAAAGTTATGTATGTGTATTTTTGTATATTTCTGTGGGATGTTTAGGTTTTGTATGTATAGAGACCAGAGGAAAAAAACAGAATATTTTGTTAAGAATGTCTTACCTTCATAGTAAACTTTAAACCCATGAGCACTAACTGCAAAGTCACTTGTCAAGCGCAGTGAAAATACAGATTTTGTACTTGTCACAGGTAGAGGAAGATGAAATCCTGTTAACCTAAGAAACAAAAAAGCACAACTCATGGTTAATTGTTCGGAAAACAAAACCATATGTGAAAGGCTGCTGCTCTGAATAGTATTTGATCATGGAAAGGACAGCTGTCTTAAAAATATGTAGCTTGCATTACTTGAAAAAATTATTTTTATATAGTAATTGAGGATTATAAAACGGCTATTTTTGATGGACACTGAAACAACAGTTTGATAAAACTGTGCTTAGTATAGATGATAGTAAGATGTAGAAACTGTACTTAAATACATTTCAGATTATCAGTAGCTGAAAAAAATAAAACAACCAAAGAAATCACAGTCCACCAGACAATTTACACTCTTTAGGGTTATGTTCAAAAATATATTGCACTATATATCTTGCACCGGTTTCTATTAAAATTTGTATTAGCTGAATTTTTCCACGGTAACATGATGAAAGAACAGGGACCATGATTCACTTTAATGAGGGACTTTAGTATTATTTAAACTGTGCACTTTAGCCTCTGAGAAGAAATTTCTGATTTCAACTCAAAGAACAGCGTCATTGTGAAATAACAGATCCGTAACAAAAGTTCTCTTGAAAGGAGTTACAGGGTTGTTAAGGTTTGTGTTTTTGTTGTTTGTATGTTTGGTTTTGTTTGTTCTATTAAAACCACTATGTTTGAGACACGAAAGAAAATTTTTTCGTGTACTCGGCACTGCTGATAAGATCTGCTGATACTAATTTCTACATATTCATTTGATGTATATATGACAACACTTATCTTCCTCAGTTTTAGGAGAATAACTTCATCAGGGTTCATATCAAACCAACAAAGGCCATAATATTTACCTGTCAAAAATGCATAAAGAACAAGTTGAAGAATTTATCTATGTACACACACCAGTGAAACCTAGACATACATTTGGAGCCCAGTTAGCCATGTGTGGTGAATTGTGTAGCAGATTAGGATGATATATTTTATTAATGATTGAGATTAAAATTATTTTCATGTGTTTGTAGATAAGCCCTTATTTTATATTTTATTTTGAATTTAGAACTACAGAAAAATTTAGCTCAAAAGGGACCTATAGAGGCCACATAGTCCAAGCTACTGTTCAAAGTGGCCTTAAAATCAGAGTTAGTCTAGGTTACCCAAGATATACGTTTTCTCTTTTCATTGTTAGAATAAATTTTTTGTTTGTTTGAAGGTTTTTTGTGTTTAGATTTTGTTTGTTTGTTTATTTGTTTGTTTGTTTTTAAATGCATCTATATCTACAGCTACCTAGGCTGGTCTGGAGCACACATTGAGAAATATATAAACTCAATTTTACTGGAAGAGATGACATATATTTTTAATTTTGATTGATGTAAGAACAAATGCCAGTGGTGTTTACTGATGTTTTAATATGTTTACCGCTGCTTATTCTGAAATTCAGTCTCAATCTTCTTCTGAAATCACAAATTAACTGATAAGTTATGTCCTGCCATTATCAGCATTTCTAGTCTCATCAGAGGGAAGGATATGAGTGATGAGAAGCCCAGAATTCAAAAGGTCAGGAAATTATTTGCTAAAAAAGTACTGTAATTGCAATATTAGCATTTATTTAATGTTTTGCTTATTTTTAGCCTTAAGATACATTTAGATGAGTTCTATATAGTGTACCACTAATTTACCAGGAAGTTTATTTGCTGTGGGGATCATAAAAAGTTTTTCTTTGATCACTATATACGTGGTGTCCTTAACAGATACTCTAATGGGTATTATATAGATGTTTTTTCTTAAGCAGTCTTTGGAAAGCAATACAAAATTTAAAAACAAACAAACAAAAAGTCAAAAAGAAAAACCTCCTCTATAGAATGGCCAATTTATGCCATTGGTTACAGTCATGACAGATATGAAAGACAAATTATAATAGTATTTGCATCACATAACCAGAAAATTTAAAAACATGAACAAAAGAAGCAAAGGCCCCTAAAGATGTATACAGTCATATATTTATATGTTTCAAGTCCTCAGTGGGTGTATTTAGAAAGCTATCTTTTGTTTTGTCATTGGCATCTTTATGAATAATATCATTAAAAGAAGACTAAAGAATTTATGTTAATATGAAAAATGGAGAATTATGTACAGAATATTTATGATTTAGGAAATGCATTTTTTATTTGATAGGAGGGTATGTTTTTGTTCTATTAATAAAAAAAGTTAATAAAATGCTTACGTCTCCCAAAATGGCATATGCATAGTCTTTTAATAAGTCAATATCAAAGCATTTTTTTCAACGGCTTGGTCATTGACCAATACGCTAATTCATTGGTAAGTATCAACACTTAAGATAAGCTGGCCTAATGTAAAATCAAACCAATAATTTGAATAAAACTCTAACTTCTATCTCACAGTAGATTTAGCTGGTATCTGTTTAGCTAATCAACGATATAAAAAATTCTTGGTATAAACATATATCCAGCAGAAAAGAAATACACAGTTATCCCAAAGTGTTCAATTCTGTGAGTGGTACGTAGGCACAGCTTAGATGGGTAGTGGATTTTTAAAATGAACACATATGTACGAGCATAGTAAACATTACTGCTCCTGATGCAAAACAGATCATTTTAAGAGCTGTTGGATACCATTTAGCTTTCAGTGGTGGACCTTTTATAGGCATCATTATGTTGTATTTAGTCAAAAAAGATAAGCTTGTTTCTTTAATTTGGTTGCTACACTTAAGGTGATATGAAGAAATTCAGAGATAATATTTTTGGTTTAGTGAATGCAAAATTAATCAAAAATTTTAATGAGTAAAAATTCAACATGCAAATTTCACTCAGTAAAATACTACAGATTTTTAGAAAGACCTGTAATGTAATTCATTCTGACTATTGAAATAACCTAATACTTGAGTATTATTTATTAGGTACAAAAGGACATTGACTTCAGATCTTAAGTCTTATTTGTATGTTAAACCCTACAAACTGTCCTAAGTGTTATCTGGAACAGTTTTCATTGCCATTTAAAATGAAACATAACAACCACATCATAACTGCAGGAGAGAGATGGCAGGTAAGAAGCAAAATATCTGTATGATAATTTATGTGCATACATCCTATTGTCACTTATTCAGATCAGTCACAACTAAATGTCTGAGTACTCTGGTAAAAGTAAAACTTTAGGTCAAACAATTATGCAAAATATGCAGTCATCTCATTAAATAGATATCATATGCATATTAAATACATTTAAAATTTAGATTTCCTCTCATAGCTGAGGGGTTTTTTATCACAGCAATTTTCCATCTTACATTCCATTTGCATATCTCATTCCATTTGTATCAACTTTTTTCAAATTTAAAATACCTAATGGAGTTATCAGGTGACTCTCTACTTCTGTTTTTAGACACTGTGAGATATTTGAAACATCAGCACAGAGTTGGTAGATATGGCATTGTACCACCATGAGATCCATGTGCTTCTGGAGAGATGGAGGCCAGGCAGGATTCCTTAAGGGTTCTAGACATGCCTGCATCTTGTGCTAGGCTCTTCAAGCATGCCTTTATAATTTACCACTTTGGCAGAAAAAATTTGTACTACAACAGATGTGCTTTCTTTTTTGATTTTTTTTTTTTTGTGGGATTCTCTGTTCCTTTTCATCTTTCCCTTTTTGATTTTGGAATTATCTCATTTAGTGCTCTCTGACCTCATTAAGGGATCCCATAAGTAACTGATACTGGCTTGGGTACCCATAGGAAAGCATGGGAACTAAAAGACAATGTCTAGAGAGGTCTGAGAGGAAAATACACTTCTTTCTGGTTTAACTCCTAAAAACCCAAATTTTGAATTGTGACATTCTACTTGAGCATTTGATTTAGATTATGCAGTTCAGCTACAGAGTGCTATCAAACACAGAATAGTGATACAAATTTGTAAAGGAATACACTGCATATGAATGAATATATTTGCTTTGTTCTTGCTCGTGTGTCTAACAAGCTTGCCAGGCACCTAACACCCACAGGAAATGGACACATTATGTATGTAGTCCAAGACTACAGATGTTTCTGGGAGCATAGGAAAAGGTTAAGAGATATTTTTATTTATTCAAGTTTTCTACAGAGGAGAGACCAGATGCTCAGCCTGAAAAAAATTATTGTATATAGAGATTCTAAAACTCCAGTAGTAAATATGGTGAAATTAAATATATCATTTGGAAACACAATATGTATTCAGAATTTATATATTATTTACATGCAAAATTATAATGCTGTGTAAAGTAGTTTCAGTAATGTGAATCTGGCAATGTTTTTGCAATCATGTCAGAGTATAAGAACAGAGAACAGAAACACCCATTGCCTTGGAGCCAGAGAAAAGGACATATGAGATACATGATTAAATTACTCCAAGTAGACCCAAGACTGAGGAGAAGAAAATCATCACCATCATACTCTTTGACAAAGAATTAGTCTTTCTGGTTGTTTGCCATAACTACCCCATGGTGCCATCTTTATCCTCCCAAGGAAACCAAAGTGATGAGTGTCTAAATGGACATCAAAAGCACCACAGAACACCAACACAGAAAAGAGGTAGATTCTAGGAAGAATCTGTACAATTTTAGCTGTATTTTTTTTAAGTAATTAGCTGCTTTGAGTATGAGGTTTAATAATATTGTAAACAAACTAGTAATAATAACTTTTATACTCACTTCTATATTTAGAAGTGAATATAACAGTTATTATATATTTATTCTAAGACTTCTTGGTGAAATAAAACAGATTTTATTTGAGTCCTCAGATGTCTATAAGTTCTCAGGATGAAAATGCAGAAAATTTCTTGACATACAAAAAAGTGACTAAAGGGTTTCTTTTTCCAGGTGAGAGACTAGTTTTGAAACACAGTGAACACACTGTGTTTTATGTGTCTTCTGACTCCATCCTTATTTATTTTTTCAGTAATGGAAAAAGCCCAATGGAGTCTGAAATAAATCATTGTCTTATGTACACAGGAATTTCTAAATATTCTGTCACCATTAATTCAAATATAATAAATAATTTCTAAGCAGTAGTGATAATGTTTGAATCTATAGGAAAATTTTTTTGTAATATTTTTTGGGATTATAAATGATTGTAAATGACATAATTATTTTCTTTCAAACATGTAATTTACAGAGTGTGTCACTGTGTCTCTTCCTCCTGTAGGTTACCATATTCTATCATGTGCTACAGATTCAAAAAAAGAAGGCACGTACATTAGACAGTTGAATCTCTTTTCATTTTTTAAGTATATTTTTAAAGACTACAAGAGTAATTATAATCTCTCTATTTTAATCTCTCCCATTGTCTTTTTTCAATCACGTATGACAACATTTTAAAATGACAAATCATCTTAGATTTGTGGTTTCCAAGATTTTAGAGTTCTTGACTGGAAATTTCTGCAGTTTGATCAATCATTTTTTTTCTGCTTTTACTGTAGTCCTTGTGATAAAACATTAATCGTATGTCAAGTGAACTTTAAGCTGCGTGCTGAACTATAAACTCATCAGCCCTTAAGGAAGACCAGCTCCCAGATTCAGGATCTAAATAGAGCAATCATTTCATAATTGCAAAGTTAAAATTATGGAAAGCAATCTTGATTAGGCATACAAAAGTGCTCCTAGATAAATTGTTTACTTGAGACGGTGACATGATAAATGACTGTATTTCCTCTTCTCTTGTAGGTCTTAGATATCAGCTTTTTGACAAAGCATTGATTATGCTTTTAAATATGTAATTTTTAAAAAGGTATTTTAACAGCTCTTTTCTTTGTTTTGTTTTCTTTTCAGGTTCACAAGATTCTATCTTTTCTATAGTGTGTTAGTGATTTCCAAAGAAAACACAGTTCCTGTAGAATATTTCAGCTTGGATTGGATAGTATCTGAAGAAATTAATCAAAAAAGTTTTTTTAAGTGAATAGCAGTCTCACTTGATCTCAATGAATTTTTGATTAGCTCATAGAAATTTTACAACAGGAAGAATTTTAGTCTAATCTGAACGGTGCAAGAAATGTTTGTACCTAATTTTGGCAAAATGATGCAGAAACATAAAACGTTAACATGTCAACTTATTGTAACTTTGACTGTAAAATTAAAAAGACTGTCAAAGCCCATACATTCTCACTTTTAGTTTGATCTCACAAGAACTGTTTATTCTTAATGTCAAAAGGAGAAGATGGATTCTGAAAAAAAATATGTGTAATAAGCAAAATGCCAAGTATAAAAGACAAGTAGGTAAAATGAACTTTTGTATACTATAATTGAGAATCTTCCCCAGAAATAAAACCAAACTTTCTGAAGGCAACAGGAATTTTATTCTGTATTTAGCTGTTTACATGAAACTGAAATATCTGATATTTTCAAAGAACAGTTAAAATATTTCTATTTTTTTTTTTCTTTTACATGAATGTAACTTTTTTTTCCTTCCACTATGAAATTTTGGTCTTAATGATACATACTTAATTTTGTAATCTTCAGAGACTATTAGTCTTAAAATCCATAGCACATATATAAATGAAGCTGCATCACCAGTGGATTTTTCACATTAAGCTAACTATTGTCCTTATACCAGTCATTTTATTTGCTAGTTTGTCCAGTAACTTGTTATCTGTTATTTATGAAGAGAGTACTGGTCAATACTTAGCAAATAAATACATCTTCAACTTAGTAAGGTACTGTTGGGGCTTGGTCTTGTTGGACAAGTTAATGAATTAATTATTAGCTGCTGGAGCCCTATCGGTGTGGTTTTGTATTCATATACACTTCTATTAATTTTCTAAGTAGCAGATGATTAGATTTAACATCTGACTAGTGTGATGCTACACTGATTCAATTTCAAATTTACTGAGATCTTTTGCCTGCCAGATATTGTTTAACATTTTCCCACTAGCTCTAATTATTATTAAAAAAAAATAAAGTCCTCAATAGAAGGGTTTGCTTATTTGCATTTTCTAAGATAAAAGCATGATCCTCTCACCCAATTTGCTGCTGCATTTCCTGTGACCAGCATCTACTCAACTAAAATAACAACCTTCTTCAGTATTTTTTTCTAGACACAATTTTGTTTTCATCTAATACTCATAAAATATTTGGTTCTGAGAACCCTATCCCCTTACTTCTGCATATCATGGCATTTTCTTATTTTGAATACTGAGGTATTAAAGAGAAGATGTGATTACTTAATGAAGTATGGATTTTAAATGTTGAGTGTATCAAATTTGACATCACATATTTTGGTTGATAATTTTTTTTGGTTGCCCTCTTTCATGGGAATGTAAAATCTAGAATCTGTTTCTCTTTCAGGCTGTTCTGTGTTCTTTTCTTGTTGTGTTGCTTCCATAATAATTCATCAGAATGTAAGCATCTGTGCTGATTTTGACTGGAGTAGTTAATTCCCTTCACACTGATTAACATGGGTTATGTTTTGTATTTGTGCTGAAAACAGTGTTGATAATACAGGGATGTTTTTGTTCTTGCTGGGCAGTGCCTTCGCTGTATCCCATACTGTCACACTCACAAGGGGGCTGGGGGTGAATGTGAAGTTGGGAGGAGACACAGCCAGGATAGCTGACTCCAAATGACCCAAGGGATATCCCATATCACATGGTGGTGTGCTCATTTTATGAAGCTGGGGAAGAAGAAGGAAGGAGAGATGTTTGGAATGATGGCGTTTGTCTTCCTGCGTCACCATTACTCCTCATGGGGCCCTCCTCTCCTGGAGGCGGCTGAACACCTGCCTGTCTGCCTGTGGAAGTGGTGAATTAATTCCTTGTTTTGTTTTGCTTGCATGTGTGGCTTTGGCTTTCCTATTAAACTGTCTTTGTCTCAATCTATGAGTTTTATCACTTTTACCCTTCCATTTCTCTTCCTCTTCCCCCTGGTGAGGGAGTGAGAGTGCCTGTGTGGTGCTTAGTCACCAGCTTGGGTTAAACCACAACAGTTTCTTTGATCTCTGAACAGCAAACTGAGCATCCACCAGCAGAAAGTTTCAAAAGCTGTGAAAAGCTGTTTCAAAAGCTACTGAAAAGTAGCAATAGCAGTCAGCCATAAATGGTAGTCAACAGAAAAGCTAGGAAAGGCAAGGTAATATGCTTTTAAAAATTAAGTTATGTATTTCACTACCAAAATCCTTGATAAAATATATGCTATGTCATTAAATACATTATTTAAATATCAACAATGCTTTTAAGTATATGAAAGAGAAAAAAAATAAATTATCTTTAAAAGTTACCTGTAAGCGTTAAGTAGAAATATCTTTGCTTCTGAATAAAACGTTTAAAGTGGTCCAGAACATATTTACCTATGCTTATCCTCCTTCTTGGAAACTGAATAGTCCATATTCCATATACAAAGGGATACAGATCACTCTGTTTGAAGTACATCTCATGCTATCGGATTTCTATATCAAATTCCACAGCCTAGTGCTTGAGACACAGCTCTAATGGCTTTAGCATTTTTTACTGTCTCCATATCCACTGTAAAGTAGCATGAATGCCACAAAAGAAAGATTTTTCTCACTCCTGTTATGGTTTTCCCTTGCAGGTTTCCAAAATTACATAAATCATCCCAAATAAATAAATAGAAAGCTTTTATATTGAAAATATGAAAAATACTTGTGAAAGTTACTGTAAAAAGATTGCTTGGATATAAAAAAATATTCATTTCACATCACTAGATAACAGGATGGCAAACAAAGCAGGGGCGGGTCTGAGGTCAAAACGGGGTTCAGGGCTTTGTAAGTCCTGAAAGTCTACAAAGGAGGAGGTGTCTCAGCCTTCTGGGCAGTCATATCCAGTCCTTAACTATTCATGAGACACGCTACATCAAATTCAAACAATTCTGTGTGATAATAGGCTCTGTCACCTGATCTCTGTAAAAGACCTAAGTGATCACAAATACCACAGGAGAGAGGACCTTCCAATTCTAACATCTTTAGTCTGATAACCAAAGTCACACTGAAGTCAGAAAGTGCTGTTCTTCCAGTGGAGGGACAGGTACAGAGAATTGGATATCAGGATTCAGGCTTGTTTTAAAAGCCCTACTCTCTGCAGAGAGACAGTTCTTTTCCACAGTTCTTACGGTAAGTAAAGTCATAGAAGCATGGAAAGCTTTGGGTTGTGAGGCACCTTTAACAGTCATCTAGTCCAAGTCCTTTGCGACAAGCAGGGACATATTCAACTAGATGATGCTGCTCAGAATCCCATCCAACCTCACCTTGAATATTTCCAGGGATGGGACATCTACTACCTCTCTGGGCAATCTGGCCCACTGTTTCACCATCCTCACTGTAAAAAATGTCTTCATTACATGCAGTCTGAATCTAAACTCTTTTAGTTAAAACTATTAACCTTTGTCCTATCATTACATGCCCTACTGAAAGTGTGTTCCCCCTCTTTCTTACAAGCCCTCTTCCACAATAAGGTGTCCCTGAAACCTCTAACTGAGGGGAGGGGAAAAAATCAAACCTTGTTAGTACTACCACTATTTATTTGTTGTATAAATCTTACAAGAGCATTTCTACATCAAGTAGATCTACAAAGTGCACCGAGCACTGCATTATTTGTCAGTTGAGGGAGTTGGTTGTCCCACATTATTCTGCACTGGTGTGGCCTCAACTTGAGTACCATGTACAGTTTTGGGGGCCACAATATAAGAAGGATATAACACTATTAGAGAGCATCTAAAGGAGGGAAGCAAAGATATTTAAGGGCCTTGAGGGGAAGCTATATGGGGGCTGAGGTCACTTGGTCTGTTCAGCCTGGAGAAGAGGAGACTGAGGGGACCTCATTGCAGTCTACAGCAGCTTCCTCTTGAGGGGAAGAGGAGGGGCAGGCACTGATCTTTCTCTGTGGTGATCACTGTCAGGACTCAAGGGAACACAATGATTGTATGATTCTACAGGCACACAAAAGCACCCTACATTCCTAAGTTTACAGTATATGTTTGGGATGGGTTTTCTGAGTTACTTTTTAAATTTTTTATTCCTTTTCTAGATTGAAGAATGAAATGAAAAGAAGTTTTACATCTTCCAAAAAAAAAAAAAAAAAAAGGAATATTTTAAAATTAGTACACCACAACATTTCTTAGAGCAAAATAACACTGTTTACATCTTGCATAAGAATTTAAGCTTCTGAAGATTTGAGAATTCTGTATCTAATCTGATGGATAACATCAACAATATTTCCATGTTCATATCTTTCTGATGACTCTACTAACTGCCAGAGTAAAACTAATCTCCCTTAGTAACTCTTTCATGCCTTGGCCACCCACCTATGCAACCATGCCTTTTTGAGCTTTGAGCAGAAAAGACCATATCCTAATAGCAGGTTCCAAGAATGGCAAGGGCAAGTCAGCAAACATTAGTAGCTAATCCAAGTGAGGATCAAATAAACTCCAAAATTCAGATGATTTGGATGACACAATCACTCATGATGGTGATCAAGTCTCTCACTCGTTATATACTCACATTTATTAATTAAACTGGAAAGTGTCAAACTAAAACTGGTAAGATGAAGTTCAATTACCTTGTTGAACTAGTTCTTTAATTAATCCAGGGGTTTAAAAGTATTCAGAAAGGGATTGGACATGTAGCTAATAAGTAAGTTCAGAGTTCAGGAATATATCACTGATAGAATTGCTAAAGGTTTAGGAGGGATATAAAAATCTCATGATTCAAGAAATCAATCAATTTTTAGGCAGTGAATTAAACTGAGGGTCTTTAACGTGTAAGTTTCATGTGTGCATTGGGTTCAGGTGTAAAGGTAAGATCTCCTCATCTTTTGACACAGGAGATTTTAATCTTATTTTCTCTTGCTGTCCTGCTGTTGAGGGGGAGGGATGGAGTGGCTGATGGGCATCTGGCAGCCAGCCAAAGCCAACCCAGCCTCTTATGTTCCTTCTTACACACCAATTCAGAACAAACATCTTTTAAATCTCAGGAGTGTGTTGGAAAAGGATAACACTTATCTACTGAGTAATGGACAATTAAGTTCAATTCCCTTCAGGGTTTGATTTGGATATTCTTGTGTGCATTCATGTGAACATGTTGAGAAGTTAATAGAGGTGTTGAACTGCAGTTGAGAGTATCGCAAGGTTGAAGTGCAACATCCTGGTAAAATTCAGGTTATCTTTGGTCTTTCAATTTTCCTTCTAAAGAAGCAGTTACTTACCCATCGACTCAGGAAGAAAGTAAGAAATGTAAAGGCTTCCTTAAAAGTATTCTAATTAAAATATAAGTAGGAGTAACTCCTACAATTTTTATACATCTATTCAGTAGGTCTAAAATAAGTAAACAGAATTTAATAGTCTATAAAACAAAGCAAACTTGATTGAGCAGAAGTGGTCAACTAGATTCAAGTTTTAATCTCACTGAAAATAGTGATAAAAATATCTTATACTTTATTCAACAAGTCATTAACAAATTTACATATGATTTATGAACTAATTGGTTTTTTGTCAAATGATAGTTTTTCCTTGTCAAAATGCAAAACTGTTCATGCAATCTACTATTTTAAAACAATGATCATAGGTCAAGGCTGAACATTGTTAATTGAACAGCTGCTTTGAACTAAACAATAAAGCACTCATCAGGTTCTGGTATGATCACTATATTCTGTACAAAACATGTTTCTAAAAACTGCCATCATCCATTATCAGTGTAAAACTTATTATACAACTCTCCACTTTTTTCTAGCATCAGAAATGAAACAGATAACTAATTATCTTTTCTAAAGCAGTCAATTTGTTTTAAGGCATAAAAATATCAAGAACTTCAAATGATAAGTAAGAAGAATGAGATATTGCACTACATACAAATAGTCTTTAAAAATCTGTAGGATGTGGATTTGCCTGCTTCTTGGAGAGAAAAACTGATAAGAACAAAACATATCAAAACAATAACCTTGAGAGAACTTGAAAGAATCCTAGGTCCTTAAAGTAACTAGATTAAAAAAAAAATGAAGTAAGCAGTACATATTTTTATCCTTGAGCAGCTGGAACATTGTGACAATATAGTCTGTTGTCCTCATCTTCAAACTGGGTAAAGATTGACAATATATTTTATGAGATCTTGGAGCTTTCAAAGCACCAAAGGAGAGGAACCTGCTTCTTCCAGTTTTCCCAGAGTTCTAACACTGACTTCACACTGGAGCTAGTCATTTGCACCCTTCTCTCTGAATTTATTTAACCACCCCAATGGAGAACTAATGCTTTAAAAATAAACCCGAGTCAATTCAGTTAGCAAAGGGAAGCATATTCACAAAGTGATATGCCTGATGAGTGCCAGAGCCAATGGAAAAAAGAGAAGGATCCCACAGCCAAAATCAGAGGAACATGGGAGACGGGTTTGCTTCTGTGAGTGACAACAAGCTTTTATGATTTGGACTATCTTTTGTAACTTTGCCTTAATGTGTGAAAATAGCACAATATGTAAAGGAGAGATGCCATATTTTGCTTATCACCAGTGTAGGTGCCAGGAACTTCCAGAACAGCTTCAACTTATACCAAATATTCTGCATCATTTTGGAATTCATCCATGAGCAAAAGGCTTGTGACATTATCACCACACACTTTATTTCTGTTCTGGTATAGAGATAAATTTGTAGTAGCAGGGCATATGAAAGAGAACAAACTGTATGCATATATTTCAGAATCTATGCTTTTAATATGAAAAACTCAGTCTTTTAATACTGAGTAATGGCAACCAATAGAATAAAACCAACCAGTTCATCAGCTAAATTAGCTGCAATAGCTAAAACAAGCAAACCAAAATCCCATGGACTTTATTTCATTCATATTCTTCCAGAAATCTTTCACTCAGAGTTGGAACCAACTTAATTTTCACACAGTCACTTTAAAGGAGACCATATAAGCAGAGTATGAAAGAAAGAGCAAGAGAGGGAAGAGAGGATGCTAGAGTAAAGGTGTCTCTCCTCCAATGTCTATCTTTACACGTAGAGGTTTGGAGCATATGGTATTTCAAGGCAAAGCCTGAATCCAGTGCAATGAAGAAATAAGTATGAATAAAGACTTCCTCTTTGACCACTGCGGTGAGAAATTAAGCTCTGAATTTCTGATATCCATTGTGAAATGCCCTTGGGGGTGTGGTGGGTACAAAAGCAATGAAACAGATGATCAAATTAAACGCAAAGTGGAAGATAAGAAAACCAGGATATAGTGGAAAATATTTTACATTTGCAGATCTAAATTCTGGAAAAGACAGATCTAGGGAAAAAAGTTGTGGCTCTTGAGGTGCTTTTTATCCCATCAAATCATAAATGTGACCCTAGAATGGTCTTTACAAACATAGTGAAATAAAGGGTTCTAAATTAATGTATCTATTACATAAGTACAATTTATGTACTGTATAAACATAAATAATAAAACCATGTAATTTTCAGTCTCATAGCAGATAAATTATTAATTCTATATTGATTACTACATATTAAATGCCATAGCAAAACTTCTAGCAGGAAAATGAAAAGCATTTTTTAAGAAAAGGATACTTGAGTTTAAAATAGAAGATAAGGTCCCACTTTCAAGGGACAAAAATCTGAATTAAAAATTTGAACTTGGAAAGTATAGATAATATTACAGAAGTGTGTTAGCTGCCTTATTCTAACCTTCACTTTTCATAATCTTCTAATAACTGTTCTAACAAAGAAGAAGTACTTCCAAAATGAAGAAAGAAAAACCACAATAATTTCAGAAAAGAGATTTTAAAAGATTCTGTTACTTTTGCTGAAATCGGGTAAGAAAATGCAACTAGTGTTTGTCTCTGTATTTAGGATTGGATAATTGCTATGTTCACATAAAATGAGTATCTGTAGATAGTAATTGGACTGCCAGGTCTGCAACTAGCATTTGCCTTTTAACAAATGGGTTTAAATAAAAATTAATTTATAATAGAAATAGGATTCCACTTAGCTGATCAATTTACAGTCATCAAAGGATAGGTTAGTCTGTGTTATCTTGATTCCCTATCAGAGCCATGTTGACTGACATTAACAGAATCAGATAGGGGAGTAAACAAGACTTTTAAAGGAAACAATCATTACTGTAAACAGGATATCTCACAAAAAAGATACCTACATTTCATACCAACATAAGGAGTTAGAGTTGTTACTTTTTAGTACTGGAACTGATAAACACAGTAAAAAAAAGCGCCTATGTAAAAAGTTTAAAACATTTCCATTTTCCTTACATTTTATGTATATATGCTTTATAAAAATGTTAAATACAAGTTCTTCAAACCACTAAGTCTCATAATACAAAGTGTGAAATCAGTTCAAAATTATTCTTCAGACACAATCCATTCAACAGGGCAGAAAGTGAATAGGATTTTTTAGAACATTCAAAGTTGGTCTTGATTTGAACCTTTCTTCAAATTTAACTTTGAATTCAATATCAAGAATAACTGGCCACTACTCTAAATACCAATCTGAAAAAAAAGACTTTGTCTAAGAAAACACATTTTTTGCTAAAAAACCTGCCATACCAACAACCAAACAAAAAGCACAATAAATAAATAAATTTGTTTGTGTGCCAAAGGTTATAATTATTTTTTTAAAAAGTAACTCATGTTTTTGATTTGACTTCTTCATGGCTTACTATCAGTTAAAAGATTTCTTACAGCTGCACCTCATAAACCATTGTTAAGAGCCACTTCCATATATATCTGGATTACATTAGCATAATAATGTAACCTGGTGTTACAGCATGTTGATCGATAACATAGTGCAGTTCTAAACAACAAAATGTTTAAACAAAAAACAATATCCAATAATAGACTGGGAAAAAACCCAAGCAAACTAGATTTAATTTCCCTAGACAACCATAAAGAAAACTTTAGATACAGAAAGATTAAATCTACTTCAGGCAAAACACAGGGCAAGAGAAAAGGTTTCTAAAACCTCCACATAAAATTGAACAATCGTTTCAAATGTAATTCCAACTTTCAGTATACCCAAAGCTGAAAACCTACCAGCATATTGCTAATTACAGGTGCAAATACTATGATAGAAACTTGTCTAGCATTTTTGTAGGTGAGGGATTTTTGTAATTTTATAATTTTAGTAATTTAGTTGATATCCTGAAAAAAAAAGTGATGTTAAAAAAAATTATTCATAGATAGAACTGCAAATATGGAATGGTTAAGTAAAAAAAAAAAAAAATTATGAGACAATGATTAATTAGGGGGGTCTTAGAAAGGTAGGATAGAAATGGATAAAATAATTTTATTGAGTGCTCAATGAAATGAAGTAGATAAATTGTAGAAAACAGTTTGATAGTGAAAGTAATATTATGAAAAGAGGAAGTTACAAATACATTCAGTACTTATTTTTCATGCAAAACTGTAGTCAAATCCATAGATTTTCATCTAATTTCAGAAAAGCAAGATATCTCCATTATAATTTTTTACCTTCCCTATAACCAAACTGGTATAATTTATAATACACTTCCTGATAATGAGACTTGTCCATAGTATTTATATGTGGAAATATAATACTTTTTGGTAATATTTACTATAGTCTTTCATTTGGGAGAAAAAGTTTAACTGATTTATTTAGTGGATACTGTAATTTTTCATATTTCTTTGTATTTTGGACAGTCAAGAGGTTTAATTGATTTTTCTATTTTTTTTGTGTGTGAGGGGGGAATGGAGGATCTTGTGATGTTTTTACATTTTAAGTATTTTTTTCAATTCTATATTTAAATACGTTTTCACTTCCCATACTCATTCAAAATCACACAGGAAATAAAAATAATTAATAGGAACTATTACAGGCATGATTCTTTTTCACATGGTCTGGTATAACATGTTTATAATGGAACTAGGCAAAGAATATTTTTACGATTATCAATATTCAAAAGGCTATGAAATATATTACCATGATTAACATGCCACTGTGCTTTTTTCATCCAGATTATATTTATAGAGCTGGATTACCAAGTATCATAGTATGTAATGAAGGCAGTAACCTAAGAAACTACTGAGCTTCAAATTAGGAAAAAAACCCAAACATTACTTTGACTTAATTCCAGATTTTACCATGACAAAAAATGCGTGTCAGTGGTTTCTATTAGAAAATTATGTCCTTTAGTATTTACCATTTCCTTCAAACTGTATAAATCTTTTTGGAATTATGGACAACTATTTTCTAAATGACAACTGAAATAGTGCAATATATGAAAATTAACAGTACAGAAATAGCCAAAAATGCAGTTGTTGTCACCACTCATGATATTGACATTTTGAAGTGTGTCAGTTCCCTTTGGGAGTATATAGGTCTGCTATGCACTTTACAGCACCTATCTCCTCTCATTCCTCTCATATCTTACTTATGTAATATCTCTCCAAAACATTCCTCAGTTTTGTATGTATCATTTACTATTTAGATCATCACACTAGGCCCTTTTCATTTTTCTTTTTCCAGCACCCAGCATTCCACCCAAAAATATGAGCTCAATTCTTTCTAGATAGATGCTGGTTACTCTGGAGAAGCTCTCTCATCAACAACTTTAATCACCTTGTAAAAAAGTGTTAGAGAAATGTCCACCTGCAGACTTTAGCAGTAGAAGTCTTTATTGGTTTCTTTCAGACCACAGTTGAGAATGAACAGCATTTATCTAATAAAAGATTAGAATTAGAAAATCTCAGTTAAACTTAGTTTACTTATATAATTTTAGTATGGTGGATATATGGAGAGTGTCAGCAAGAAAAGCAAATCTATTTTACCTCAGAGGAGCTTCTAATATTCTTTAAAACTAGATAAAATACACATTCATTTCTGTGCACAGCTTGTTTCATATTATAAGGCAGCAACATTTAATGAGCAAAATTACCTCAGTTCTTTGTACATAGGTTACAGACATACAGAAGCTAAATTTTTTATACACTGAAAACTAGATGTGTAGGATATATGTTTTACAATGCAAAATGGAAGCATATTGGACCATATAAGAAAAGCTATAATTTCATGGCTGAATTTGTAAATCTTAATGAAAAAGACACTTCTGCGTAACTAATTCTTTTGCTACATTTACATCCTAAAGACTTGCACTGGATACAGAAGAAATGACATCAGATTTAGAGAATTTTTTAATGCTACTAACCCTTAAAAAGGATCTCGGGGGGGGGGGTGTGGTGGCTTTTTGGCATTGTTTTTGGTTTAGTTTTTGTGATTTTTTGGTTTGGGGTTTTTTTGGTAGGCAATGTCTCTCGTCCATATCAACATATTCAGGGATTTCCAGTATATTATTGACATTAATTTGTTCTTAAGTTTCAGGCATCAAAACAATTTGAATGATAAAATATTAATTTCCAACTGTGCGATGTAACATAATCTATAGGAGTCACTTTTCAGAAATAAGGAACCACAATCATAATATAAGAGAAATATTAGAGAGACAGAGAGAAAAGTTCTCTAGGTCAAGCTGTATGCCTGATCTTCTTTCTAATTAGTGTATATGTAAATACACGTACACACCTATATTTGCACAAAACCTCAAAGGTTCCTT
Source organism: Corvus kubaryi (assembly GCF_017639235.1). NCBI lineage: Eukaryota > Metazoa > Chordata > Aves > Passeriformes > Corvidae > Corvus > Corvus kubaryi. Next base: position 21,034,980 of record NW_024581127.1, read on the forward strand.
TTGGCTTTCTGCAGACGTACCAGTTAAACTAGAAGGATCATGACTTTCTCCAAAGATAATAGAAATAGTCTATTCACACAGGAACCAAATGTTCAGGTTTTAGTTTAGTGACAATATATTTAGTTCCAGATATATTCTGATTCAATTATCAACTTTATAAGGTATTTTTATTGATACTGTCAATTGCAACAATACAAGGTGAATTTAACAGCTGGTTTAAGGGTTACCTTTATGTCATGTAAACAGGTCTAACAGTTAGACAACCCTGTAATAGAATGATGCTTTCCCATAGACTATAACTTTCTGGGACAAGACTATTATTGTGATCATTCTATTCCTTGCTATCACTGAAACATAGATGGAAAACTAATGGCCACAGACAGTGCTGGCCTGTTGTGTTACAGTGCAAAGATGGCCTCCACAACAAAAATCAACTTTTCTTCCTAGGTTATTTCAAATGCCATTAAGCAATTTAACGACACAAAGAAAAGTGAATAACTAAAGTTTTTGTTTCTCAGAGATGACCACACTCATCTCATTACAAAACTATCGTGTGCACTCCTCATATTTAGGTAGTTACCAGCTAAATCTAGTTACCAGTTTTTCCAAAGATAGATAATAAACTCAGAGGTTGTAAAAGAGGTTTATCTTGCACTACATGAGAAGTAAACAAGCTAGTCCAATATCCATCAGCCACTTCAACTGGCCATTCAGTTCAAGGAAAGATATCCTATGGAAGGCTGATAATAGGAAAGTCTCTTGCTAATGTCAGTTACTAGAAAGTTGCCTCCACCTTAAAATATAGCTGAAGTTTTAGTTGGTTGCTTGTGTTTCATTTAGTTTGGTTTGGTTTGGTTTTGGGTTTGGGTTCAAAATCCTTACAATTTAACTTCAGATTTCCCTTCTAGCTAGCTATTCTTTCCAAACTTGTAAAACCTTGGCTTCTTTGCAGTAATGTAAGCATAAATTCAAGAGACAAGTGGCACCTTGTCTGGGCTAGCACATTCTTTTATCAGTTTTAATTATATACCTTTCTCTCTCAATCAGTGTCTAGACTTTCAAAATCATATCAAAATATTCCTAAGAGTATAGAACAATTGATATGTTTCAGCTTTGCATTTATAAGAAGAGTGCCAAGAATTTTATTGCTTCAGTGTATTTTTTCATAAAGCAAACTTTTCAGATCTAAAAAAAAATCTGTTTAAATGTCTTGTCTACTCAGAATCCATATAGAGCTGAATATGTTTACCTATACATTTCATTCTGTTACATTTCTTTCAATTATCTGTTTCTCTTATCTACAAGTTTTGCTTGTAGATATTTATTATTGTGTCCCTATCAATTTTCAGTTCAAGATTCTACATACCTTCTGTTTACAGCTTTGCAGTATTTATTTTTTTGTTCATGCAGTGAAAATTTTCCTATTAAGAATCATTCAGTTCTGTTACCTATCTCACGGTTTTCCACTTTTGTTGATGGTGCCTTCTTTCTTTATTTAATTGAGGTTTTTCTCTCCTTCATCTGCTTTGGTATTTGTTCCTGTTGCTTTCTGTATCCTTATCTCCTCGTTGGTCTTTGTCTAGGATTTATACCTTTTATATTTTCACTTTCTTTAAGAACTGAGAGTGTCATCCTGTTTGGTTTTGTTCACTAGTCCCTAAATTTTGAAATTAAATTCCTTTATTTCTTATCTTTCCAGGCAAATAATGGAGATGTCTAGAGAGCCATGGAGCAGCTGAAATAAAAATCAATGAGATAAGACACTTGAAGTTTTTTCAAAAGTGGAGAATCCCTAATTTGATCCTAATCAGCTCACAGTATCTGCTCTGGTTGAAAATTTGGACAGAAAGTGAACAGTGGTGAGAGGAGAAAAATGTGTATTCTTAGGGCATAATAAACAGCCTGAGCTGAAAAAAATCAGAGCTGTGATTGATAATGGAACTTTTTGAGGTACAGTAAATGATTCATTGTCTCCCTATCAACAAGTCCTGGTCTACATCAATATCCAAAAAGACATAAGCAAGAGAGTGAAAAAGAAATCTTTGTAAATTTCAATTTTCAGAGTTAGTTGTGAATGAAGACTGCAAATATTCCACTGTGACATGTCTTAAAGCCCTGATAACCAAAAAATCAAAGAGAGCTTGCCAGATTTAATCTAGAACCTCACAGAGCTGACATTTTTTTCTTTATTTTGTTAGTAGAGTCTTCTTACTTGAGCAACTGTTATATTTGTAAATGAAAGGTACAGAATTAACTTGGAGTTAGATACTCCAACTGCTGTTTGAAATGGCAGTAATCTAAATTACTGAATTTATGATTACTGAATTAATGATTACTGAATTAATGAATACTAAATAAATGAATTGATAAAATACTCTGAAAGGGTGTTTATATGGTTTAAGAAGGAATTTTTCATATGAGAAACAAAAAGAAAAAAAGGATACACATGCATGAAGTTAAATGGAGTTTAATACAACAAAATTTGAATTCAGGAGGGAGAATCAACACACTGTTGTGGCATTTTGCCCAGACAAGACATTGGCACTAGTTTTGGGCACCCTGCACTACATCTTGTAGTACTGTAGATCACCTAAAGGGAGAGGAAGTGAGAAAAGACAGGGCAAGTAAAACAAGTCTTACAGTCAGGAAATTCTGTAAGTGGAAACCCTGACATAGCAGAAATGGAGGAGGAAGGAAGTAAAAGCAAAGAAAAAATGTGGGGCTTTTTTTGACTTCTGGTTTTGAGGAGAATGAATGTGAGAAAGATTGGAGCACTTGTTCCAATAATAATAGCTTAATAGTTTCCCAAAAAACATAAGGTATGGAGCTTGGCTGGGAGATAGTAAAGGATCCAACATACATATATATAAGTGTTCTGAAAAAAATATGGATAAATTTCTGAGGACCAGGAGAAGGAAAGACTCTGAGTCAGAAAAAAAGGCTTACGGTAGCTACCAGGGTGGTATTAGTTGACACGACAGTATTAACAGAATAGCCTAATAGCTGCCTGTTTGACACAGACTGATATCTATTAAAAGGAGAAAAATATATGTGTCAGAATAAGAAATACAAAAGCAAACAGAACTATTAAATGAGGACACTGGAAGCTTCTGCTAGTGCCAACACTTATTCTTTGCTGGCCTTTCTTCATAAAAAAATCTGTAAAATAAATTTGACAATTTAGCACATGGAAGATGTAAATTATAATCCTTTCACTTTAAAAATAGAAAGTTTTAGAGGCAAAATCTAGTCTTCTAGAAATATATTTTCCCCCTTTTAAAATTAGAGATTGTTAGCAGTTTACTTAGTGCTTTTTATATTTTAAGAACATAAAATTAGCAAAGTATTCTTAATTTTGCTTTGGATTTTGTTGTTGGTATTGTTTTGATTTGTTTTTATTTATCCAGTGTCCTGAATGGTTTTCAATAAAATTTTAGATGTAGAGAAAAGGATGGATAATTCTATGATTTCAAAACTCTAAAATAATACTAAAAAAAAAAGTAAATTATTCAGAAAAAATACACCTTAAATTTGTGACTGGTTTTGAGCAACAACACTATGGGTTTTGAGCTAAAACACATTTGCTTATGCTGTCAGTAATACCAGGCACATTTATTATGGAGAGACAGGTATCTGAGAATGTTGTCAGGCTAGGGGCAGGCATTGGTGGGGTGCTCAGCTCACCCATATGGGTGTTCCTTCCCCAGGTGGGGAAAGCACTCATTCAGCTCCTTCTATGGTCCTGCAGACCACTGAGACAGGTCCAACTCCTATGCATGGCCAGACAAGCCAGTTTGGCTTCTTGTTCTGGCATGTCTGATGGTTTTCCATGCCCTTCTTAGTTACCAGAGCCTCTCCCCAGAGCCAAGCAAACAGAAAATTCAGCTACCTGTAATTGTAACAGTATTTAATATGAATGAATATTAAGGATTAATTGTAATTTTACACATTTTTACAGTCATTTTTCTCTCTGCTTTTACCAAAGTTGGACCAAAGAAATTAATTTTAATTTTATAGTCAGCGTGAGTCTGTTGATTAAGTACCAGATTCAAACCTTTGGAAGTACTTGAGTGAGGAGCCAATACCAAATTATATTTAACACTAGGGGCATGCTGAAATTTTAAAGAACTACATATTAATCTACTTAAAATATTTTTTCTCTCTAAGGGGAATAAATGTTAAAAACATAGGCATAATCAGGGAGTCAGATATTTTAGGAGACCAATTCACCAACAGAGAACAGGTAGCGGATGTCTCCAGTAATTTCAGTTAATTTCTCCTATTCAGCTCAGCAGCACTGATCAGGTAACCTGTACATTTAATTCTTGGTGGCCTCAACAGGGAGTATAGATGAAAGGATGATTCATCTTGCTTAAATACAAGAGATTAAAAACTATGAGTATTAACTCCCTTTTTAAACACTATGTTTGAAGCTTCCTTCCATTCAGAGTTCCTAAGAGAAAATTAGCCACCAGTCGCTAGAAAGAAGATTTTAATACAATTAAATCTTTGGACACACTGACATTATCAACATTTAGAAATATCTCTGCAGATACATGCTGATCTTGCAGGCTCTCAATACAAGGAAAATATATATTTATTAAGTGATCAAAAATTCCGTTTTGTGGCAGTTTCTCACAGCTCCACTTACTATTATTGTTAAATAAACATATTCATACTTTTTTTCACTTATGCAAAAAAATGAATAGCTGTCACAAAATGATTATATCATATTTCTAACAGTGGAGCTTTCCAAACTTTCATACTATGTCTGTGCTTATGAAGACACACATGATGGAATTTTCTGATGATTTTTACCAGAACACTACGGTAGGCTAATCATTTCCAAAATAATTTTATTTTTAGTTTTGTAAAATATAGTTTTGGCTAATAAAAAATTGCTTTCTGAGCATAAACATATGAAAGACTATTTTAGTTGACACAAAGAGACATAAATATACTGTATTAAATGCTACAACTTAGCCCAGTACAATTGCATAAGGGATGCATTTTATTTCTCTGTTTAAAATAGATCTGAATTTATTTCATTGATTTCAATGCAGTGTTAATTTTGTGATGAACATTTAACTGGCAATTAAATTTTCTGGTTAAATTAATTAACTGGTTAAGTACTAGTAAATCTGGAAACATATTTCCTTGGAATTGTGAACAGAGTTTGGGTATATATATGTATATATATATAAATATGTATATATATATATATATGTATAGTCATGTTATTATTCAAATATTTAAAGCTTCTTTGAACACTTCACTGCAAGTTGGGGTGGCTAATTAGAGAAAAAAAATGTTTTAGACAACTGCTGAGTATGACACCTTGTTTCAAATTAGTATTCAATTCTAATCACCCAACTCCTTAATTAAAAAAAAAAAAGAAAACTACCAACGTACTTTTGGATGTTTACTGACAGTATGCTTATGCTCAGAAATTTATTTCAAAAAGAAAGAAGAAAACAAGATCTTATCCAAATTGCAAAGAAAAATAATAGCAAGGAAATATCACGGTTCATATTGCCATGCTGTCATCCACTTATATATACACCATATCACTGCCTCAAAGCACATGGTTTAATTATGGTTTCCATGTGACTTTTCAAGGACTGACCTGAAAAGTACACAATGAAGAACTTGTATAGTTCGGTCCATATCTTTTGCTTTATAGGCAAGTATTAAATAATTTTCTCTGGGATTCTTTTATGCAGAATCAGGACTCTGAGGAAATCAATAACCCTTCCTGGCCCTGACAAGCCTCAGCTGTTGGCACTGCCACCTACCATTGTCCATGGTTCCTGGGCCTCTGTTTCAACCCACCCTGAGGCATCCAGACCTGCTGCAGCTCTGTCCCTATCCCTCCCTCCTGCATGAGCCTCTCAGTCCTACTCTGTGGGGAGCTTAGCTGGCCCTGTTTCCTTTTGCTCACAGCTGCACTGTCTGGAGGGACCCTGGACTGGTTCATCACTGGCTGTGTGGGGTGCTGTGTTGGACCCTGTCAGAGTCCCAGCTCTGCTCTCCATGTGCAGCCCCTGCAGGGCTGTGCCTCACAGCACAGCCTGAGTGGGGTCTCCTTGGCTCCCAGCTTGTGCCCTACATGGAGCAGCTCTTTTCCTGCCACTCCCTAAGATAAGGCTAGTACAGTGAATTATTTGCAGGTTGCACTAAAGACTATTTTCATAACACGCAAAAGGTATCATCAGATGACTCCAACTGGCTTTGCAAAGCAGTTGATTTATGAGGTGTTTTATCGGTTCAAGCATACCTTCTGCTAACTTCATTAAATCATGGGATTTCTTATCACTAGTGCAAACAAAATCCTTTTTTCTCGAGCTGGGCACTCAGAAAACTGAAAACATATTATCAGCTTAGCTGAAATGGTTCATCTAGTACCACATAAAAATAATGAGAAAGACAGAAATTTGGAAAAAATTGAACAGTAGTCTTAATCTGGAAATGCAACTCTTTTCTTCTGAATCGGAGTTGGAAGTATTAGCTACTTACCAAAATAAGGTCTAGACAGTGTTTTTAAAAGCAATCATTTATTTTGAGGGGAGCTAGTTGTATAAATGTGAAATAAAAGGTACACAAAAATCACAAATATGCATTGGGTGGGCAACAAGAAAGCTCTAAAAATAGACGGTGTCTGTTACATGACCCGGCAATACTCCTAAGTATGAAATTTTGCTGGAAGCTTGGCTCAAATACAGGAAGTAAAAATGTCTTTCTGAAAACAAACTTTTTTTTTGTAGGTAATTGCAAATATGATTTATGAAAAAATGGTTTTTTGGCATAAATTTCACTGTGTTAAGCTATTTTGTATTTATAATTTGAGGCACAGATTATCACGTGAAATACACTAAATCAAGTATACACAGTAACACAAAGATGCAAATGAAATACTGACTGCACTTTGCATAACGGTCATGTCTGACATGCTTTTTTTCGATTTGTTATTGTTTAGCTGCCATTTAAGTGCCAGGTAAATCAGTTAAAAGCTGAGGACATTCAATTATGTAATTTCAACAAGATTTAATTCTGAGGAGATCAATTAGATGAAGTACAAAACTGGACAAGGAGGGAGTCAAAGGTGATGAGCTTCACAAATAGTCAACCCAAAATCATTTAATTAATATAAAAGTTATTCCACAATATCAAAGTAAAAAAACATAAGTAGTGACTTTGTCTATCCAAGACAACCCTTTAAGCTGTCTAGTTATATATTTTTTCAAATACACATGTGTAGTCCCCTGAAAATATTTGTCTGTTACAAAATTAAAGGGAGGGTGACAAGTATAATCTGATTACACTTTCATTAATTTCACTAAGTAAAATGACAAAATCCATTGTCATGCTAGAAGAATAGTTTCCACAAGCAAGTGCACCTCAGTAAAACTTCACTTATTTGTAAAAAGAAAACAATGGGAAACATCACCTCACTAATTACTACAGCAATCTGAGAAAATAAATGTCATCATGAAAGATTTAGTAAAGCTTGCAAAATTTCACTATCATGCCTTCTTAATTTAAAAACAAATTCTCCACTCATACAAATGTGTACTATTCTTCCACACCCACACTCTGGAATGTAGAAAGATCTTGTAAATCTTGCAAAAGTAGTCTATTTCAAGCCCTATATTGAGGCTTAATCATCTTTTCCTTTTTAAGTGCTGACTGATTCTATTCTCTTCCACACAGCTTCTTACACTGTTCTTCACCAGAATCTAATGGCATCCTAAATAAAAAATACTGAAAATTTTAAGCATAACAGGTTTCCTTGACTTTCTTCTAAAACAACATATTCTAAATCTCCAGCATTGAAGAATTAGTTCAATTTAAAAAAAATCTCGCACACATATATCTATAAATGCATATATAGCTATCTATATAACCATGTATTCAGATACTTATACATATGTGAGGGTACATGTGCACACAAATATATATAAACCTTTTCAGCAGCTTGAACAAGACATAAAGAAAACTAATTCTTCCTTTGCAAGATATTATTTTCATCTTCCCTTTACCTTCCTAACTATCTTCACCTGTTTTCCCCGATGCTTATTTAAACTGTAACTCGGTAAGGACCATTGGTTCCTAACTGGAATAATAGTTTTGTTCTTTTGCATTTGTGTACAGCAATGTTCACATACTCCTTGAGATAGCAACTTAGAGTAGATTCACCAACAGAAGTCTTGACTGACAGTGAGGGTCTTTTCAGGCTCCTACATTTGAGAAAATCTCAGTTTTATCTTTCGAGGAGTGAATAGAAAGGAGAAAAACTTGTTGTGGAAGACAACTCTCAAATCTTTCATCTAAGGGGTTCCCTCTTTCCTGCAGCTGATACCAGAATTGCATCCAAACACTCATGGAACAGGAAATAGAAATGGAAACACAGTAGTACAAAAAAAACCAATTTCATTAGAGATGCGTTTCTCCATATCTGCTGACTGCTAACCATTTAAGAGAATTTTTATCCAGCACAAATTTGAGACGTAGAATTTTACTTTTCTAGTTTCCTTGTAGTACCAAGTTACATTTTCCTTTTAGTGAACCGATGCCAGATTGTTATGCAATAGTTTAAAAAAATCATTACCAGTTTATCAACACTTACTGTACAATATTATGAAAACACATCCCTTTCTTTGAGCATCATTATGCAAAGTAAAATTAAACTGGATGTTCCCTGATTAGGAACAGGTATTACAATTCTTTATGGCAGAATAAAATCATGGAATGGCTTGGTTCGGAAGATCACCTAGTTCCAACCCCACTGTCATGGGAAGGGGCATCTTTCGGCATCTTTCAGGTTACTCAAAGCAAGGGCTTTTCTGGGTAACTTGTTCCAGTACCTTACTGCACTCTTTATACAGAATTTCTTTCTCATATCCAACCTTAATCATAGAACCAGAGAATTTTAAGAGGTTGGAATGGACCTTTGAGATGATTTAGTCCCAACACCCCCAGGGACACCTCCCAGTAGACAAGGTTGCTCAAGGCTTTATCAAACTATCTTTGAACACTTGCCAGGGTTGGAGCATCCTCAGCCTGTTCCAGTGTCTAACCATCCTCATAGTAAAAAATTTCTTCCTAATAACAAACCTGAATTTCCCTTCTTTCAATTGCACCCATTCCCCCTTGACCTATCACTACAATTCCTGATGAAGAGTCTCTCTCCAACTTCACTGTAGGCTCCCTTCAGATACTTGGAGGTTGCAAGTCTCCACAAAATCTTCCCTTCTCCAGACTGAACAGCCCCAGTTTTCTCAGCCTGTCTTTGTAGGGGAGGTGCTCCTATCCTCATCTACGTTACTGGTTCATGTCCAGTTCTTCATCTACCAATATCCCCAAGTCTTTCTCTGCAAGACTGTCCTAAATCCCTTGATCCCCTAGTCACTATTGATACTGAGAACTGACCAGGATGTTACACTTGGCCTCACTGAATGTCATGAGTGTCGCCCCAAGACAATGAGGTTCTCATTGGCCCACTCCTCCGGCCTGTGGATGCCCCTCTGGAGAGCATCCCTCCCCTCAAGCAAATCAAGTGCACCACTCAACTCGGCACCATTTCCAAACTTGCTGAGGGTGCACTCAATCCCACTGTCCATATCATTAACAGAGATATTGAATAGTATTTGTCTGAATACAGACCCCCTGAGGGACACCACTTGTTGCTAATTCTAAGTAGACTTTAAGCTGTTGACTGCAACATTTTGGGTGTGACCATGTGGCCACTGCGTTATTCATCAAACAGTCCACCCAATCAAGTACAAATCTCTCCTATTTACCAGCAAAGATGTTGTGTGGCCACGCCAAAGGCCTTACAGAACTCTAGGTAGATGACGAATTGACATACAGAAGTCAAGGTAGATGATAGTAAAGATAACTAGCAGATATATGACTAATATATCTGTTGCTATTGTAGAATTATTGTGTATTCCATAAGCTGCAGCCTTCCAGAATTGAACATTTGGGCTAAGATTCTGAAGTAGGCTCTGATAGAAAATGTTCTGTGACACATCACACTCTTGATATTTAAAAACTTTTTTTTCACTTTTGTAATCCCTTTTTGTTAGAAGATGCTCATATACAAACACACACAGAAGAGTTACCTAGTCTATCTTAATATTTTCCTGATTTTTATAAAAAGCCTCCTGTTGACAAGATTACAAAAGTTCCACTGCTACTAGATCATGCAAACTGCGACCTCTACAATCTCATATTCACTTTACATTAATTTATCCATGCTCGTATGCTTGATTAATTACATTTCATTGAGACAACTTTTATGAGGGCTACATTAATTTCAGCCCATACTTTAACTAGAATTAAAGCACATGATATACATTTTGACACCTATGATTAATTAAAGGAAGTGCACCTTAAAGACTAAATGAGAAAGAATCCATAATAAAACATTAACTATTTTATCATATATTTTTTAATATATTAGTACAAGTTAAATTGTAATAATATTTATTATTTACCTTGTCCTAAAGTTTGCAGGGTGAGGATGCCCATCATATAATGACAAATAATCATATTCTTCTTCTAGAGCAAAAGACTGAAAGACGATCTGTATTCTGTTTCTTTCTTCTGCTATAATAACCCAGGTACAGTTTGCACCATTTGGATATCCATATGGGAAGCCAGGGCTTTCTATAGTGCCATTAAGTCCTTTTAAAGTTCCACCACAGGTATAAATAAATCCTAAAAAATACCAAGGAAACAAAAGTTAGTAATCTGTTTTTATATCAACCTTCAACAAAATACATCGTTAGAGTTCATGATTTCTGAGAAAATATCAAAATGCTTCTTAGCAAGTACTGCATTTAGAAAGGTAAACACTATGTTTTAATACAAATGCTGGCCACTTAATGCACAACAACCCCACCCACCTAACAAATGTGTTTTCCATACTGTTTATCTAAAGACATATGGTAGCAACTTTGAAAATAAATATATATAACAACATCTATGACTAAATTTGTTTGCCTATGAAGTAAGTATTCACATCAATTCCCTTTTTTTTTTCAAAGGGAAGAGTAAATGAGCCTCTTTGGATACAGTTCTGATACAGGTTAAACCAGCTAACTTTGTGCTTTTCCTCCATGCATTTTGGCTCTGGAAAAGGCTGGAAGTCTATTTACTATGAACAAGCTTTTCCCAAACAATAATTCTGGGTTATGAAACTCTGTACTTAAGGGCTCAATCTGAAATAACCATCTGTTGCATCATTATATTATCTCATGTAAGTATTAAGATTAACAGTTTACATGTTTTGACTGACCCTACGCGGATGTTGTTTAACTAGAGTGATCAGGTAGGGCCCCAGAGCTTCTCCCTCACACACCACATCCACACCCCGGCCTCCCTTCCCCCGCAGTGGGATGGAGGAGAGAAAGAAGAGTAACAGTGAGAAAACTCGTGGGTTGAGACAAAGACATTTTAATAGGTACAGCAAAAGCTGTGCATGCAATCAAAGCAGATGAAGGAATTCATTGGCTGCTTTGGCCGGCAGGTGTTCAATCACCTCAGTAAAGCAGGCCTACACCAGGCCTAATGGTTACATGGGAAGACAAACACCGTAACCCTGAATGCGGTCCCTTCCTCCTTCTTTCCATCAGCTTTTATCACTGAGCATGCTGCCATATGTTCTAGAATATCCCTTTTATTAGTTGGGGTCATCTGTGTCCCAGCTGTGTCTCCTCCCAATTGCTTGCCAACTCCCAGCAGTATGAGTACCAGAGGAGGCCTGGATGGTGTGTGTAAGCACTGATAAAATGTTCTTGTGTTATAAACATTGTTTTGGTCACAAATAATACATAAGACCATAGAGTCTCTCATGAAGAAAATTAAGTCTATCCCAGCCAAATTCGGTATAGTGGGTCAAAGCTGAAAGGTTGCTCTGCTGACAGATCCTTTTTAAAATGAACACCCTCAACTATCAAAAAATTACCCCTACATTCAAACCCTAATTTCTCTTGGACTATAAAAAATTTAGTTTTTATATAGAAAATCCATTTTCTGAGAAAAATAAGAAGAGAATAACTGTAAAAAGGTCTCTCCCAAGGCACTGTGCAGGGTGGGTACTTTTCTATGCTTTTGTTTCAAGTTCTAATGCTGTTATGGTAGTTAACTCTTTTGGGACCGTGGGATATTTTTTATTTTCCACCAGCTTTGTAGTCTGACTGTAGGTCTACATCCCCTCTCCAGGCTTTCTGCTCTCTTATTGCTTAAATATTAGATCAGCTTTCCTGCTTTTCCTTTTGCACTCCCAAATCTTCTCTTCCCCAAGGATGCTCAGAGCAAGCTCCCTCTTCTAGTGGAGAGATTTCATCTGAGAAAGCACAACGCACTGAGTTCCTCTTTCACAGAAACATGATATACATTTCATAACAAACTACAAACAAACAAATCAGATGCCAACTCTTAAATTATACACACATGTATATATTTGAGCTCATTAAATCATCTTCTTCATGGCACATTCACAAGCTTGTCTTCGCATTGAGCATTTAAATGTACAGAGACCTCTTTCCCTGAAGTACTAAGCAGAAATCTCTTGAAATTTTACACTTTACATTGCTATGCTGTAAAGTAACTTTTTTTGACAACAGAAGAGTGCCATGTACAATATTTTTACCTCAGCTTTTTCGTATATATTTCCAAGGGTGAGAAAAGAGGCCTCTTATGAAGTATGACTACTCTTTTAACACAACACTGTATCATAGATATATAGGACAAAACAGGAAGGAAAGATCCTCTTAGAAAGTAATTAGGGATTTGTTTATCTCATCTGACATGTATAGCAAATTTTACCTTCTGCTGCAAATTAGCTTAGAGAATTCATTCTCATATCAGTGCCTGCACAACTTTCATTGTTAGGAGCCTGTTTTATTTATCACTTTTTGCATCTCCCTCATATACTGGAACTATTTTTAAATCCTCTTTATGTGTTATTATTTATTATTTAAGCTCAGATGTTTTATTTAGCACTTTAAAAGTCTTTTGGAATACAGTTCGTGCACAAGTCACTTTAGAAAATCAAACTATAAACTGTTATTTACTCATCATAAGATCTACATCCTCGAACTTTAACACTTCCTACCAAATAAAATCACTGGAATAAGTCTTATTAAATAGCTCTGTGTACATATTTATCAATCTAGTTTTTCCTAGAAATCTCTTGCTGAGACCTACTTCAATAGAATTAGAGAAGAAACTTAGAGAAAGACTTGAAAATTAAATAGCATGCACTGTTAATTTTCATGCATCTCTCCAGACCGAGTGTGGAAAGCACAGTGTAAACTTTGACTCAAGATCATAGTAAAGCTCCACAATGCAGAGCCTTTGTTGCTGTACCTATTTCATAAATGTTTTCAATTACATGTGGGCTATTCTGTTAAGTCAATACAAACTATAAAGAAAAACTCATCTATAATAGGTCTTCTGATACCAAAATAAAATTACATTTAAAAAACCCAAAAAAACCCAAAAAAACCCAACCAAAAACCCCAGAGCCACAACTGTGAGTGAACAGAGCCCTGTGAGACAACATGCTACTTATTAAGCAGTGCAATGCTTCATATTCAGTCCAATAATTAGTCCTATTCATATTTAGGTATGAAATGTAAACATCCATGACATATAAAAGTTCCAATTACTCCTTTTATTCCATATTCAAACTGTAACAAAAGAGAATTATTCATATGCTGCAAGATGATATAACTTGGATGTTCTTCAGAGATGACTAGCAGAATGTAGCACAGCTATGCACGTGTCAGAATATACAATTTTAATTCCAAGATTGGAAAAAAAAACCCAAATGAACCAACAGTGAAGTTTGATTTTGATAGGTCTACTCTTTTTTCTAGAAAATAAAAAATCATGCCAACAGGATCCATGTGCACAACACACACTTTAATCTCTGCTTTCGTATGTTAATACATTCTGTGATGCTCTTCACCTTGGCAGTCCAACTTGGGTATGATCAAAATAGGCAGCGTGCATTAACTGACTGGTCTGATCAGATGTGGAAAACATGACATTTATTTTCAAGAGGTAAAATTCATGCTGAAATAACTAGTAGCATATACTGTGATCTTTTTCATTTAGATTTCAGAACCAGCATTCCAAGCAGAATTTACCTGCAAACTGCTTTTCATTAAAAGGAAGGTTTTATTCAAAGCACACAATAAAGAATTTTGAAAAGCTTGAAGTTAGACTAGAAAAGAAAAACTCTTGTTGAAGTAAGTGTGATGACAACACCTCTCATGATATTCTCTTAATAGCTAGTATGATTCAAAGTTTCCATTGCATTGTTTTCTACTAGATTTTAAAACTCAGATGTTTAATTCTCATCAATTTTACATGGATAAATACTTCTTGAAATCAGAAAACACAGCTCCTCTTCCTGATTTCAGTCATCCTTTGAGTCATTGTGGGATTATTGTGAGCATCAGTAACAGCAGTTCTTAATACATTTATTCAACTTTCATTGCCTTCCAACAAAGCAAGTAGTACTTACATCACATCCATACCCCTTGCCCTTGAATGTCCCATAATTATACTCACTCAATACTCAACAAGATTGTCTTTGGCTTTTTCTCTTCCTCCTGACCATTCAATTATACTGTTTAATAACATATTTCCACACCTTTCACCTTCCAAGTACTCCACGCCTTTCATTAAGTCTTAATCTCCCTTGTTTAGTGTGTACTTTAATAATAGTCGTTACCAAAGATAATTGTACTGAGTCTGCATTGATTAACACACTTGTACATTTCTAAGTTACTTGTGTATTTCCTTTTAAATAAGTTTTTAATACTTGCTTTCTTTTATTTTAAGAGCAAACCAAGCAAATGGAAGATGATTTGTTCATATGCAGAATTTTTCTTCAGTTTCATTTCTGATAACGTGATCTCCTTTCATTTCTTTCATTTGCACCTATCTTAAAATACAGTCAACCCTATCTTAAAGTATTCCTTAGCCATGTCATTCATTTTCATGTCCCTCTTTTTTGTGCAATTTAACTATTTGCAAAATTATTCTTGTCTCCATAAATGGTAGTTCTCTTCCATTCAGAATACATTTACTTTATTCACTTGCCTCTCCTCATGTTCATTGCGTTTTTCTGAAACACCTTTTTCTGTTTGTGATCTTTGATTACCTGACTGTATTTGGCAGCAAAGAGTAGTTATTTTTCATGCTGACCATAAATCAGTATGGGCTGTTCTGTTAATTATTTTCTGGATTCACTTGTATTATCATATATTATATTTTCTGTTCACTTGTATTATCATCACCTTAGTTTTTATGGTTTCTCTATGTTCATCCTTTTTGTTAGCACTTCAAAGAAAGAGTTCAACAGAGACAAATTTCACAGTGATGTGAACGCATCCCTATGCTGTGAATCCTTTTCTTCTGCTATCAATCTTACCCAGTTTTGAAAAATATATACTCAATATTTATTTCTAATACTCTAATATTTATTTCTATCTCAACTTTAATTGTCCTGACATGCCTCACGCCCAGATCTTTGAGCCCATTTATAAAAATGAGAATAGGATGCTCTTACCAGATGTAATGACTGCATTTTACTTTGAAGTGTGTTTGAAATTTACCTTTTATCACTTCTCATCATGTCTTAATTCTCTTTAATTTATGCTTTTCCATTTCACATTATGACTCTTTTCTTCATAAAATGAGCCTCCTTTCATTAACTTTAACTTCCAATAAAACAAAGTTTTATTGACTTTTTCACATGAGTACAAATATGAAAGGTAATCATCTCCTTTAATGTACTGGGCTTAGTTCCTTCCTACTCTCCACCTTTTTGTCTTCCCCCCCCCAAGCGTCCAGCAGCTTGCATGTTTCTTTCTTATTCTACCGTGTTTTCATATGAAAAGACCGGTGACTTTTATACTAAGGACACTCACTGGTGTGCCTTCCTACCAGGACATTATAACCCCCTCTTTCTTCACGAGTCTCCTGTTCCCCCTGTGCTTGCATGGGAGTTGTACATACAAGCAGCAACCCTGCACCACAGCACACTGGCACAGAAGTACATTGCACCTGGGTATCTGTTCACAGTGGGGTGGGAATCCATGCCAGCCACAAGGCTTCAGAGCTGCTGCTATTTCAGAAAACACTATCTTGTATTCTCTGTGTCTGTTTAACTCAATACTCTGTACTTCAAAGAATCCTCACTTCTATCTCAGCTCCTTTTATAATGATCTTTCTACCATCTGAGAAAAATCTACATTTAATATTTTGCCTGACCACATAAAATTGTTACTGTCATATATTTTAAGTTCCCAAAGTAATAAAAACTTAGAATCATAAAATATTCTGGGTTGGAAGGAACCTTAAAGATCATATATTTCCAAACACCTGCTGTGGGCAGGGACACCTTCCTTTAGAACAGATTGCCCAACCTGGCCTTGAACACTACAAGGATGGAAAATCCAAACTTGGGGAACCCTTCTCCAGCATCTCACTACCCCCACAGCAAAGTATTTCTTCCTAATATCTAATCCTCTTTCAATTTAAAGCCATTTCCCTTTGTCCTATTACTACACATCCTTCTAAAAAATCCTGCTCCAGCTTTCTTGTAGAGTTCCTTTAGGTACTGGAAGGTTTCTATAAAGTGTCCCTGAAGCCTAAACCACTCAAATTCTCTTGGTTACAACTTCTTCTCTCTTGGTTATGTCTATCATTTTGGGTCGTTTTTTACTTTCTATTTTTGTAAATTATTCTTGGGGTTTTTACATATATTTCTTATTTCCTTGATTTTAGACTCTTTTCTTTAGCCCAAGGAAATCTCAGACCTGCTTAATAAAGCCTTATTACAAAAACAAACAAAAAACCACAAAAATCTTGTGTTTGTGAAGTGCATAAATAACATTGAAGAACCTCTCTGAATATCAGCTCATAGGGGTTCCAAGTAATTGAGGATTTCTTAACTAAATTGCCACTTTATTTCAATTTGTTCTTAAAATCATTTGCTTTCTCAAACAAGATATTTTGATGCCTATTCTCTGCACAACTTACTGGAAATCAGGATATTATGAAGTTTAGACACCATGAAATTTTCAAAAGAAGTTCAAGTCTTATCTGTGGTTTGCATCATTTTAAGGCTGTGAGAAAAGATAGTTATATTTTTGGCAAATAACTGAGTAAGGTAGATTTTCTTGCCCTTTGTCAAAGACTGAAATATTATATTTTATGACTTAAACATTTTCTTAAAGGACTTTTAAAGCTGTGTTGCAAAAGCTGAAGAGAGGACTACCACACCCTGAATGGGGCCCTGACTGAGGCCTGACACTGCTCGCTGACGAAGATAAGATGAAGTAACAACTCAGGGCTGGGGACACTCACTAAGCATAGGCTTAACACCTCCAAGATGAGGACCACAGCCCCAGGGCTATCAGCTGCCAGGCTTGAACAGACCTTCGAACCAAGGGGTGGAGGGAGGAGAGGCTTTGGGTATCTGGGAAAAGCCCCTGGTCAGAGGCACAGTGACTGCCCATCCTCCACTGTGCAGAGGAGCCCAGCTGAGGGGTCCTCACAGGGGGGGGAAGCTTATCCACAGCAGAAGGAGGTGACATGGCCCATCACAGGGCCCCCCTCAAAGGAGTGCCCAGACCCTGCACCAGAGCACCAGGGATGATGCAACAGACCCTCAGTGTTGCAAGGGACAGTGTCAAGCCAGCCCCTGCAATGGGCATTCCCACCTGGCCCAAAGTGTATATTAACCCCCAGAGTTCTGTACTCTTCGGCGTGTGGCGGCGTGGTGTGGCAGCATGTAGCGGTGTGGCCGGGGAACCTTCACCACCAGCAGACCAGATGGAGGGGAGCAACGAGACGTTGTTGGGACCCTCGGATGGGTGATATGCTTCCACCTAACCCCTGTCACCTCTCCCTGTTCCCCCACCTCCCACGCACACTCCTTTTTTCCATTTGTTTCTCTCTGTTTTCTCTTCCCTTCTCTTTGCCTCTTATACTATTAAATAAAATACATCCATTTTTTGGCAACAACATCTAACCTCATTTGGTTTTAATCTCATTTCTGGGGATATTTTGAACCTTCTAAGTTCTTTTCGGTTTATGCACAGAGACTTAGTTTGCTTCGCTTTTCTGGGATTAAACCGGATCGTAACACCCTTACATAAGCTCTAACAAGGTACCAAAAATTGCTTTTCCAGTCTTTTGGTAGGGTTGACTGGCAACTCTATAACTTAATCAGTGGAACTGGTACAGTCAAAAAGAAATGATCACTGTATATTATCACCACATTTGAAACACTTTCTGGAGCTACTGCTTTTCCTCCTGTGTGTTTCAGACACATTTTCTGAAAGAGGTTTAGAAGTATTACTTAGTCTTGTCTTTCACTTGTCTCAGTTTTAAAAACTACTAGAAGGACAAAAGTTTCTGTTCTCTCCTGTCAACATTGAATATGTTACTTCTTTAAAGAAACATAAGGTCTAAAAACCAGTAGGACTACTCCTGTTCACATGGAAGACATCCTGAGCGGAAGAAGGCTTAAATTGGAAAGGTGGCAAAATAAGAAACTGGATCTCATGTAACAAAAGTACCCATACCGTTTTTATTACATATATTGAATAAATATTTATTGAGACTGTTTGTATTTCTTGTTCTCCAACAGAAAACTGTTTGTCATTTCCTATAACTGCAAACAAAGAGGGCTTAACTTCAATAGTGTTGTCAGTCTTTGAGGAATTTTAAAAAAAGATTAAACATAAATCTAGCAACCTCTAAGTCATTCAATATAAGACTATCACCTTGACAGGAAAATAGAGGGGTTTTTAACTCGCCTTTAAGCATTTAATTACGTTGGTTTATAACTCTCTGACACAGAATAGTCTTCTGCTTCTATTTTAAAAGCATTGCTAGCACCACCACAGATGAAAGTCTAGTTTCAACAAAGTCAGCCGAAATATACCCAGGATTTTATGCCCAGTATGTAATTAACTTTCCTTCTAAGGATATTTCAATACTTCTCTCCTATTCCTCACATAATACCTCAATGCCTTGTAGACAAGGGATCTGTTTGAAAACAACTGCCTCCTTGCTCATTCAGCCAGATAAGGGTAATCTCTCGTATGTGACAAGCATCTGGGCAATAGAACTAGACATAAAAGCAAGAGAGGACATTTGGAATCTCATCACAGAACAAATTAAAAATACTCTCTGTGATTGAAATCCTGCCAGATTTCATACCCCTCATACATGCTAGCACTACAGACTTGCAGAGCAATAAAATTTTTTATGCTTGGGGAGAGTGTAAATAGATATTAAAGGGTTTTGAGGTTTTCTTAAAGATAATTTTGATTTCAAATAATGGAATTTCTCATCTCCATGACATTTGGCCATCCTGCTTCTCACTCCTGTGTTTAAGAATAAATGTTTTGAGCTATGACTTCCTTGTTTTAGAACTAATTGTGAAAAGTGCCTTCATTAGTATTCTGAGCTTGCAGTCTTTTTTCTGTCTACCTGCTCTTCCTGCAATTTTTCTACTTGAAAAGTGGAAAGTAACCATCATACAATCAGAAATTGCATCAGAAATCTTCCCAGCAGCCCTAAAGAGAACATCATATCTAAAGCATGTCTGAAAATGAATTCATGCAAATTTTGTGTTTGATAACATAGGAAATTTACTCTGTGGAAAAGACATGAACAGAGGTTCCATTGCAAAGATAAGTTATCAAAAGGATTATATTTATTTTACATTTCCTTTTTACTGTTCCTTTCTCTGCAAAGCTAACCACATGTCCAAAGATGTTTACTGCTCTTTATTTGCTGTCTTTTTTTTTACTCAAATGTGTGATCTGAAAAACTGTCAATTTCATAATTAAATTGTAATATTTGTAATGTTAGCTTGGAACTGTCTCCTACCAAGTCAAAATGACAGGGAAGACCACTCACAGAACACTATGTACTGACAATAATATTTTGAAATATTATGTTCTTTTAGAAATAAAATCTTAAGCTACAGAGATTTCCTAATTGATTATCAAATAAAATACCTTAGAGTAAAATTTTCATTTTATTAAAATGTTCTGATAAGTAGTCAGTTCTTTTCATGACAACTTCATTAAGACAATTGTAAAATACAACCACTTCAGTAGCAGGTAAAACTGTAGTTTCTAAAGTAGTTTATCATTTACTTTGTTGTAAAGTACAGGTCTTTGGGTCTCTAGAATATAAATAGATATATTTGGAGAAATATCTATTTCTCAAAATTGGAGAAATTTTATTTGCAAAAATATAAAGATTAAATTAAGTTGTCCATATCAGAATAATTAATTAACTATAGGGTAAAATTGGTAAATAAGAGAATTCTTAATTAAGGGAATTCAGTCACTTAATAAGGTTTTTGAAGAGTCTTTGCTCTTAGCAATAGTGGAATATAAGGAAATACCCTCTATAAAATAATGCTTGAAACAAAAGTAACTTCTGAAGAAATTAAGATATATTTAGTACTACACTTTAAAATTAAAGTTCAAATGTCCCATAGCACTAATTAGATTTCAAATTAATTGCAATGTGACAGGAAAACAGACAATATAATGCTGAGCTGAATTCCCTAAATTTAAAGCCCATTGGAATACACAGTAATCCTCTGTGATTATATACCTGGTTCATTAAAATCTAGGATCTGAGATATGGACCACTCCAAAGAGATTTATACATTGACATAATCTAGTGAAAAGAAAGGAGGAGAGAGGAGGAGAGGGGGAATGGAAAGGTAAGGGAAGGGAAGGAAAACAGTATATTTCCTCTGGTATTGGAAATCTTGCAGCAGTTTCAGGTAAGTGTCAGAAAAGACTATTGTAAATTTAAGTAGCCTGCTGAAATTCATATATATCTTTAGAGAAAGAAAGAAACAGTTCCCATAAACCTTCTAAAACATCATAGATTTAGTCAAACTCAAAAAGGGAGTGGAGAGAAGGGGTAAAAAAGTCAGAATGAGGATAAAATTTTTTGTAAGCATTCAGATTGGAAATAAGCACTAGGAAACAAATACAATGCTGGTTTGAAGTGACTTCAAAAAGACTAGAAAAGATTTTGAAGACTCAGTGCTTGGAAAATCAGGACAAAAATAAGGCTCTGTTTAAAGTTTCTGCCAGTAGAAATTGAACATAGGAATGTCTCAGTATTTACTGTACATTACCACAGACAGTCTTCCTTTATTCTGTTCCCTTCTTCCAAAAAGTAAAAGATAGCCTTCTATGGCAGCCCAGATTACCTCAGACATAAACAGTCTAGAAGTTCACCTCATTCACTCACAGGGATGACATTCAGAAGAAATATAATTTAAAAAAAAATAAAATCAAATCTTTCCAATCACAGGGAAATTCAGACCTTTGAGACTGCTATAAAATTGAGATTGCTATATAATAATTAACTAACTAGTGTTTCATGCTTCTGAAACATTACCTTTTCCAGTGAAACGTCACCTTACACAGTGAGACATATATAAAACTTGATGTCAATAGCTACTCCGTGATGCCGTTACTGTAGGATTTGGACCATTGTACCAAATGCACTCCATGTACTCTACAACAACCTAAACTATCTGAGGGCAGCAAAATTAAAGTTGTGTTGACAATTAAAGAAAGCAGCAGCAGGAAAATCCAACTATAGTCTTTGATATACTCCAGACTCCAGGGGGTTTTCTGCTTTTCATTTTCTAGATCACATAATAGTGGAAAAAACCCAAAATCACTTCAAAGAAACACAGACTATATAAGGGCCAACTGAAAGCAGGGAGATCAGGAGAACTGCTCATGAAGGATTTGGCATTATGGGACAGTTTCTGTCAGTTCCTAAAAATGAAGGGAGCACAGTTTAAACATCTTGGAAAAATTTAAACATCTTTTACAAACAGAAATTAATTCCATCTTTTACACCAAAAATTTCTAAAAAAGGTAATTTTTGATTGAAACAGTCTTTTAATATATTAAAAAATTAATTCTTCTCATCTTAAAATCTAAAGACTGCTATGATTTTTTCAATGGTTTCAGGTATCTGAATCCAAAAGTAATTTTTCAGATATTGCCAGTTCTGCTCAGTTTTTAATTTTGAATTAATTCATGCTGTACATTTCTGAATTTTCAGGAGATAAAACTATAAACATCTTTACCATGTACTTCTATGTGTCATAAATATATTTTTTTGTATCATAAACCAGAATCTAAATTTCAGTAGTCCATTGAGACAGTTTAGACTAAGGAAAGATCAAAAGACCACTGTTAGTTACGGCGATATCTGAGCTTGTAAGATTTTTTAATGGTACCTTATTTATTGATATCATAAAAACAATAACTTCAGTATTATCAACATTGTTTATATAATCTATATTATCTATTATCTATATTATCTATTATATATTATCTATTATATATATATATATCTTCGTATTTATTATTTCCATTTAAAAAGTGAACATCATCAACAAAGAGTTTGTCTTTAAAATACGTAGTATTTAAAAAATAAAATAATTTTCTAAAAATTAAATTTATGGAGATTTATTTCTCCATACCCTGGAAAACACTTCAAAGTCATGAAAAAATTTCTAGACAAGGTATTAGAACTGCTGAAAATACTGCCCTACATCAAAAGGTGTACAAATCTGTCCACGTCTCTGGCACTGTTAGCTTCTTGATCTTTTTAGACTATTTAGTAGAGATAACAACGCTAAAATGTTATCAAGCCAAGCAATACAATCAAGTATTGTTTCAGGTGTTATTTTGGTCCCAGTAGTCACAGGACTATTGAAACTGTTGCTATTACTCTAAATATTTATTCTGGTCGTTTCTAGAGAAAACCTGTTTCATTGCAGAGGCAGACAGGTGAACTTCATACCCCAAGTTGTTAAAGACGAAGTCAATATATTATGGCAAAATGTTCGGAGCTGGTGTGAACAGCCTGGTTTTAATAATCAGCTGATGAGCAGTACCCCTGGCCAGCTGCCCTTACTATGACTTTGAGGTATAGAGAGACAACATGAACTGATTCATCCACCCCAGCTGATGTTTCCAGCCTACTATGTGAGATTAACATCATCATGTAGAGTCATCACCATCAAGAAAAGAATAATTATCTCTCTACCTGTTTTGATAAAGCTTGAAGCTACACTGTGACCATTTGAAGAAAGGGGAAAGAGGGATAAATATTTAATGGCATCATTGGTGTCTTCTTTTCCCTTCTCCATTGAAAATAGCAAACAGAGAAACAAACAAACCCAACCACACCAGCTCAGCATCAAAGAAAACCCCATTTGATCTCCAGAACTGATCAGTTACCCTTTTCCATATTCCTGCTGACAATATCTTCTGGCCAAAAATGCTGAACTGGGGATGCAGAAAAAAAGTTAGACAAAAAAGGTTATGTGAAAAGTTAGACTGAAAAAGGAATTTATACAAAATGTTTAAGGATGGGGAAGAAAACCCCAGAAGAATAAAGTTAAACAGAGAAGCACTGAAGTAACAGAAATGGGAAGAAAAAATATTCAGGTAAGTAGCTCTGACTTGGATAGCATAGTTGGAATGTAAAATTATTTTAGAGGACAGTTATACAATTTTATTTTTAAAAATTATTATTGTAAATACTGAGATATTGTTAGCAAAATGTCCTCATGTTCATTTGTATGGGACAAAGGAATCTGGCATATTACTTACTTTCTGCCATATCTGCTGATTGGAATTTAGACAGACTTTACTAATGGGCTAGGCATTGTGTATTCACTAATGCACCTTACAGACTATTACACTATAACTACTCCCATGCCAACAATTTATGCATGGAAAAAATGCAGATGTCTAGACTGAGTCTTTCTTCTTGGGTTTCAGCTTATATCAGCACAAAAAACAAAAAACAAAAAAAACAAACAAAAAAAAAACAAAAACAAAAAAAAAAAAAAAAAAAAAAAAAAAAAAAAAAAAAAAAAAAAAAACAAAAAAAAAAAGAGAAAAGAAAAAAAAAGAAAAAGAAAGTGCTAATTATTTCTTGAGACTTAATGGCAATTTTTTATATAATAGACCATAGAACAGTCTTGGACATTCAGTTCCTCCCTCCCAATCATTAATACTCAGCAGGGTCCAGTGTTTTTCTGATCAAGTAAGCAAAAGACGTCATTTTCTATTAAATTGGGTGACTTTACATCTTTAATTGATGTGTTCCCAGGTTTTCGCTTATTTCACCTTTTGGCAACTGTTACTCCAAGTGTCTCATCCATTCTGTAGTACTGATGTCTGCTTTCAGTAGCTAATATTTCTGAAATTAATCAGTATCCTCCATTTTTAAAAAATCGCTGGTAATATTGCCAGTGGCTTATCATGAATAATCATCCCCTCTGACATGACAAACTAGCTCTAGCAGGAAAGCTATTACTTTGAAACAAATTGTACTGCACGGAAATATTCCCAGTGGTAAAGAATCTCAGTAGAGTATTAAAGCTTGTTCAATTGAAAACAATGAGGAGAGAGACCTTTGTGTCTTTCTCAGGTCATATTCTATTTATTAAATATGAGATAATGGTAGTGTCTTACCTAACAAAATTTTCAGGAGGGAGGCACTTTTTTTTTTACTTTGATTTATATTTTGGCATTAAAAAATAAGCATTGGATCCTCCTGGCACCTTAGTAAGAATATGAGGGACCTCATCTCTTTTTTACACTGTTTTCTTTCCCTAAACTGAAGATATGTTATTGTGAGTTACTGATTCCCTACTTCTTAGCAGCAAAGGAAAATGTCTGCTTCTAAGAGAGCAAATATGAATACAGAGACAGCCTTTTTCATGGGAAACATTTCGAAAGTATTTGGTTTCTGTATATATGCATGTGTGTGAATGCAGATAGACAGATAGACAGATAAAAAGGCAGGAAATACACATATCTATAATACTTCTCTAGGAAATTAAATATTCTTTTTAATAACCCACAATGATCACTGTGATGAAGAAATGCTCAGTCTCACCCAGCATATGGTTTAAGAGTGGAATTTGGGTTGAGTTTTGGTAAAAAGATACCAGAGAAGTGGAACATGGTAAAAGACTGCACCAGAGTGAAAAAGCTTTGATTGCATCAAAGTACCCATCTCAGAAAAGATGTGACCACTTTGTGTGGCACCGTCTTTTCAGTGATGGTTGGCGCAGTTGGAAGCAGAATTGATCAGAATGTTTGGATATAACTATTTATCTCTTTTGGTTTTTTTTTACTTCCATGTAATAAAAATTTGTTAAATCAAATCCCCTTGGAATGTGTATTCAAATACATTTTAATTAGGGTTTCTTAGTGCCAACACGAACTTCTGGTCTAACTGAGAGTGACATCCCATGTAATGGGATGTAGTATACCCACAGTAATTACTGGGGTATACTAAACTCAATTTCAAGCCCTTGATCTCTATGTTCTCCCAATTTATGTGTCCCACAGAGTATCGGACACAGGTTAATTGCAAGTCAGCTTCATGCTCATATCTTCTCGAGTGTCTTAGTTCTCATTAAAGTTTTTACTTAGGATTGAATCCAAATTTGCAGAGTGTTTTTGTAAAAGCAGATTTATTTTTCAGCCTTAGCTGTATGTCCAGTAACTTTTCTACCAGTGTATCCAGAGTCTTCTAACTACTGAATGAAATCCAGGGGTTTAAGTCATCTTTATGTTCCAGTACTGACATTTATTCTTCTCTCATCTGCTTACAAATGAGATATAAAGAGCAGAATTTGATTAAATGTGGGTGTTTACAGTGTCCTAACAGCAAGGCTCCTGTTATTATTAGTAGAGTCCTGGACAATAGATTCAGTGATGCTTAGTCCTGTATATCTGACTGCAATGAAATAAACTGACTCCATAAAGGTTCTGTTTGCTATAACAGAAATTTAAATACCTAGATCAACTTAAACACCTGTTCCCCCAGGTGCCTAACATCACATGAAGGAATCCTGCCTAAGATACGTCTATATTTTAGGTCTTTCTAACTATTCTATTATTGCCTTTTTTCTTCTCAAAGACAGGATTAAATTCAGGGAAAAGTGGACAATTGTTTATCACCTTCAGTATTTACTTGTAATTTTACCTGTAAGGTTTACAGTGCTTTCTTTTCCTCTGCCTCTTCTGAAAGAGATGAGGGTCAGGTCCCTGACCAGTGCATGCCCAACATCTGGTCTCCATTTCCTACTTGCACATTACAACACAGAGTTGCCATCGTTGCTGCCACCACTGTAGTATGTGCAAGAGAATGCAACATGGCCAGCATAGCAAGGAGAAATCTGTCAGCATTTTCCTCCAGTAATAACTGAAGCCATCACATCTTGGTAATGGCAGGACCATCAAGCTGGTTTGTTTCAGCTCTGTATAACAGTCCCCCCCCCAGATCCAAGAAGTTCGGAAGGTAAGTAGGCTGCTCAACTGCTCTCTGCCTCTGTCTCAGATCCCAAATCAGATCTTTCTGTGTGCAGGGTGGAGTTAGTGGAGAGATGGCAGTGAATAGAACAGTGCATGATAGCAATACTGCTTAACCAGCTCTTCAAGAGAAACTGAAAATTGTATTAGCTTCAGCTGTTGCAAATGAATGCTCTGCACTGGGTTTCTTTTGAGAGTACCTCAGTTCACATTACACCAGGGACCAACAGCAACAGCTTTGTGGGAACAATCTCAAGCATTTGAACAAGTTATAGAGAGCAAGAATACTACTGAAAAAGCATCCTAGCAGTAACCCTCTGTCTCCTTCCTTCCCACACAAAGTCTTATGCTACAAAACTTCTGTATCGGTGCAAAATGTGATGCAATAATGAATTTTAATTAGTCTTCAATGTGCCAGTAGAAATTTCTTCAGGAATAAAGGGTGGCATATTCTTTTCTCTCTTATTTACTATCTCTATAATTAGGACTCTGTGATTAGGCTATCAGTGCAGTAAAGCAAAAGTGAAATCCACATCCAGTATGAATAATTTACCTAGTCTGCATGGAAACTACAAAATTTTCTAACAAAACACAATTATATTTTTATGTATGTAATTTGAGGGATGTGACTAGGGTATTAACGCACTGTAATAAGCTGAAGTCAATGCACGGTGAACCCAACAACTTCTAAAAAATACTGCTTTCTTCTTGGATGTAAAGGATCTATTGACTTTATTGAATCATGGTGGCAAACTGCACGTGACTGATGCTGCAGGGATGGGAATACAACTGCTGCTTAGTGCATTCAAAAATCCAGATTGCTAGACTATAAAAAAGTTGTGTCCTAGTAAGACATTGTGATCGTTAATACTGGAAAGGCTTTTTGAATACATAAGATGATCTGCTATATCAAGGCTAAACACTGATTTGAGTTGATTAATAGAGTAACTCTTAGAACTCACCAGAAAGCTGAAAGGATCTCCATTTAAAGAATAGATATCTCCATGCAAAGATTCTGCAACCTTTTTTCAAATCTTAGAAGTTCATTAAAGCTCTCTGAAAGTTCATCATATGTGCAGTAAGAAAATTCAGAGAGGACTTCTCAGGACTTCAAAAACAAAACAAATCACCACTCCAAGCTGTTTGAAAAGGATAATGCTAGAGTGCATTGCATCTATCTTTATCAGATAAATGTTATAAGAATCAAAGGAGGGAACAGAATCAATTTTAATTGTGATTTAATTTTTTTTAAGTGCCATTGGTCTTAACGTATTAGCCACCAAATGAGACTAACCCATTAGCTTTAATTTGAAATAGATTAGATATCAAAAATGTGTATACCAAATATTCAGAAATGCTGAGAATAAGGCTGTTCCTGATAAGGAGACTATTTATTTACATGAAAAAATCAATATACTTTTAGATTTCATTTAGAAAATGTGAGACATGTTGTCTAGATCTTGTTTCCTTTGTATACTTTGTGATTCTTGTCACAAAACAACCTCAAAAAAATTCTTCGCTTGTGCCCAAAACTCACAATAATACAGCAGAAATCTTAAAACAATGAACAAATTCCAGCCCTATCCATCTAATAAAATATATAGTTTAAAAACCCTGAGGTATATTTTAAAATTATATCCAGCATGGAGAAAATCTGAAGGTTTAACTTACTTCCTTTCTTTGTACTTTATCAACACCACAGAAAAATCTGTATTCTTATTTACAATGCTTTGTCAAAAACAATCTATCATTAATTGTGGCTAACAACTTCCTAGATGGTCCTGTTCAGCAAAACAATTATGCAAACCCTTGACATGAGACATTCTATTCTGCTTTGCCTCTATATTTGATTAATATTTTCCTTGTGTAAATCTGTAATCCTAAATAATCACAGGGTTAATGACCCCATGCAGACTAATAAACAGCAAGAATAATTGAAATAGTCTGTTTAAAATTTTTCATGCCTCTATGAAAGTCAGAATTGATTCTTTTCATGTGAGTGGGAGTAAATCAAAACAACTTATTCCTTGGAATTCACAACCAATTAAGGATTCCACTTTTATAAAGATACATGATATTGATTTTATTTTAATTCAAAATCCATAAATTTTGAAGGCTCTAGTATTATACTAAACCCATACTTTGGAAAAAATACCAGGTAATTCCAACCTGCTTAACTGATTTCTTCTAAGTATTAAGCACTTACTAAATACATCTCAATTTTTGATATAACATAGTACCCAATTTGTGCCATCCATAAAATGCATTTCTTTAATGAGCATTTAAGTGCAAATATTCTCTTCCAGTTACCTTAATATACTATGAACAATACAAGAAAAAAATTAAAATTATATTACTTATTGACAATTTCTACATATCCTTATGTTTTATAATTAATTTAACTTAGGACACCAAATATTAAAATTCCCAGATAAGTAAAAATTGTAAAAGTTTCTATATTTTTTATCAGTGTATGATGGACAATATTTTAACATCTTGGTAACCCTATGGTTTTATATTTACTAATTTATTTCATTTCATTACATATTAGTTGCAATCATCTACTCAATTTTTTTTTCAGTATTTTCTTCGTTTCTGCATTAATTCTTTTCTTACACAAGTCTTCATTGTAATAAATTGTATGCTGCATTTTTGGACAATTTGTTTAAACACTATATCTCTAATCTTCATAATACTGTGGAAATGAAGAAAAAAAGTGTGAAAAAAAAGTGGAGATAAGTAGTTTTAGGTATGAGATAAAAAAAATAATGATTGTCAACAGCAATTCTTTCAAAACGTATAATCAGAGAAAACATCTCTTAATCTGCCTTCTAAACTTCGTGTTATGGGAATTTATTGCCTACTTAAGTTAGTAACCTTTCTGTGGCTTGCATTACCTGCTACAGGGGAAGATGACATTGAGATAATGTCGAGCAACATACTGAAATATTCCATCTGGCTGAGTTACAAGATTTGTAAAATGCCTAAGGAATAATGCAGAAGCATTATCTAGTTACCCTTCTCATCAGTCCCTGGATGTCAAAAAAAAAATTGTCTTAAGAACAGGTAAATATAATCATATCCCTGAGAGTTTTACACTTCAATGACTGACCCAGAATCAGGAAGATTATTACAGCTAATGAGCTCAAGAAAGATGAAAGAACACTTAAAGATTTACACTGAGCTGTTACTGGGTTCACAAATTATGACATTCCTGGTCACTTTTCTCTTTAATTTTCTCTAAATTAATGTTCCTTGGGATTCTATATGTGTCATAGGTTAGCAAGCATAGTCCCGGAAGGGACGTCCTTGCTAAGGGGTGCTTACAGTTTCCTCTGGGAACTGATAGAACCTATCAGCTGGCCAGTTTGAATATGGACAATTCTCTAAGCCACTTAAAGTTGTGATCACCTCTGTGATCCACATTTAAGAATAGGCAAACTCCCCCTCCAAGCTCTCTCTCGTTTCCGGCGCTGGCACAGGTGGCTGCGGGCCCCGTGTGGGGGCCAGCGGGCCCGGCCAGGCCCTGCCTGGGCCAGGCCGGGCCGGGCCACGGCCATCCTGAAGCCATGGACCTGTTCCAGCCATGGAACCCCCCCCACTGCCTTGCCGTGGGCAGCCGGAGCGGCTCGGCTCTCCCCCCTCTCCACTGCGATAAGAAAAATTCAACATTCCAGCTGCAAAGCTGCAAGGCCGAGGTGAGATTAACCCTTTTATTGCTGTGAAGAGCTGAAAACCTGAGGGAAGAGAGAGAGGAGATGCTTAAAGCTGAAATTCTGTTGTGAAGCTATGATATATCAGAGTATCCTGTTGTAATTTCATGAAGATATGGGGGGTGGAGTGTTCAGCTCGCAAGCAAAAGCACCTGCGCTGAGATAGGCAGATGCTGACGCAGCTGTAATTTCATGAGAAGTTTGGACAGGGAGAGATGAACCAGATGAGGACTTTTGCTCCAAACGGGAAAGGAGAAAACCTCAGTCCGTAGAGATGAACCAGATGAGGACTTTTGCTCCGAACGGGAAAGGAGAAAACCTCAGTCCGTAGAGATGCTCCCAGAGATAGTCCTAAAGATGAAGATGATGAAGACCCTTTGCTCCCAGGGAAGGAGAAGGGCCTCTGTTTTTGTTTCTGAACGGCTCAACCTTAAAATTGTACCCCAAAAAACTTCAAGAGTGGACCCTCGAAGGCAGTTGCGGGAAAAGCTGCAAGTCGGGGGAAGGGACTCACATGCAGGCAGAGAGACTCCTCTTCCTAAATGGACTGAACGATATTTGGAAGTGGGCGGCTGTCTCGTTGTGATAATGTTTTCATAGCATGAGCAAGAAGAGACTTCTCTCTCTAAATGGACTGAACAAGGTTATTATGGAAGTGGTAAACAGACTGAACATCTTAAGGGTTGTCTTTTCACATCGTCAGTGGGAGAAGGGAGGAAGGTGGGGGGAGGAGGAGAGTTCTGAAGGTGGTATTTTTTTTTTTTTTTCTTCTTTTAGGTCTGTTAATAAACTTCTTTATATTCTTTCAAGTTTGGTGCCTGTTTTGCATTTCTCCTAATTCTTATCTCACAGCAGATAAACAGTAATGAGTATTTTGGACCAAACCACTACAATATGGCAAAACATTTATATAAAAAGTTAAGGAAAAGGAGTTCATAGATCATTATCATTAATTCATAAGGATCAGACCGAACTGATAGCAGTATGACATAGCGACATTGACTCTGAGCTAAGATAACCATTGCCACCTTGCCTTAGGAAAAAATAAAAAACAGAGAAGAAAAGATACTACAGCTCTACACAATGATATCTATAAAGATCATTGCCCTTCAAACATCTGTAAATGACTCATTAGAAAAAAAAAAAAAATTCTCCAAGAGAAAGAAAAGGAAATAATTGCTACCTGCAAAATCACAAAGCACTTCCAAACAAAATGTGCTTCTCATTTCTGCCGCTATTATTTTTCCTCCTTTATTGCATTACAAAATTCATTTTTTTTTTAAATTTTTGAAGCTAAAAGATACTTAGAACAAAACAGTAGAACTGTATGTGTTGCAGTCTTACACAGTCTGGCTGCAGAGACTTGATTAGCAGTTAAAAAGTTTACATTAGATTTGGAAGACCTCTGCTCAAAAAATGCTCAGTGGGTAACTTTCATGCCCCTCACTCCAATCTTCTACTTTCAGGAAAAGAAAACAAAAACCATATGTTATTCAGCTGGTATAAAATCCTCTGTTAATTTTTTTTTTTCAAATGACATTCAAAAGATATTTAAGATGCAATGAATTAGATAGCACTATCATTTCAACATGACTTCTAAGGAAAACTGGTAGCTAAAGGGCCATTTGTACTTTGGGTTTTGGAAAACTGATAAAAACTGTAATGAAAGTCATGACATTCAGAAGAGCATTGTCCAGACAGTAAAAAAAAAGAAAAATTGTGTTTGAAGATGGCAGTGTTCAAAAAAGGGTCGCAGGGGAGAAAGAGCAGGTATGACTTATCTGAATGCCTGAAAAGCTTTGGAAAAAGTCCTTTGCAAAAGCCTTAGAAGACCTTAAGTTGATCAGCACATCAGGGTGAAAGATAATACATTGATACAGAGAGTAATAAGGAAGTGAATAGAAGTACATATTTGATCATGTTTATTATGGTGGCATCTAGACTCAAAGAATCATTCAGATTGGAAAGGACCTGTAAGATCATTGAGTCCAACTGCTAAACCAGCACTGCCAAGTCCACCACTAAACTGTGTTCTTAAACACCACATCTACCACCACATCTACACATCTTTTATATATCTCATGGGATGTTGACTCCACAAATTCTCTGAGCAGCCTCTTCCAATACCTGACAACCTTTTTGGGGAAGAAATTTTTCCTTAGATTCTGTCTAAACCCTGAACAACTCGAGGCCATTTTTCAATGTCCTATCAATTGTTACTTGGGAGAGGAGACTGACTCCCACCTCACTACATCCTCCTTTCAGGTAGTTGTGAAGAGTCATAAGTTCCTCTGAACCTCCTTTTCTGCAGACTAAACACTCCCATCTTCCTCAGCAGCTCTATTTCCCTTCTTTGGACACACTCCAGCACCTCCATGTCATTCTTGTAGTGAGGGGACCAAAACTGGACACAAGGTTTGAGATGCGGCCTCACCAGTGCCAAGTATAGGGGCATCACTGCTTTCTTAGTACCAATGGCCACACTACTGCTGATACAAACCAGGAAGCTATTGGCCTTCTTGGCCACCTGGGCACATATGGCATCATGTTCAGTCCCATGTTCTTTTCTGCTGGGTAACATTCAAGATGCTCTGTCCCAAGCATGTAGCACGGCATAGGGTTGCTGTGACCCAAGTGCAGGATATGACACTTGGCCATGATGAAAATGATACAATTGGCATATCCAGCTTGATCTAGCTTGTAGACATCCCTCTGCAAAGTGTTCCCACCCTCCAGAAGATGATTGGTGTCATCTTCAAATTGACTGAAAAATCACTCAATCCCCTTGACCAAATCATTGATTAAGATATTAAACAGAACTGACCCCAGTATTGAGCCCTAGGGAACACCACTTACGACTGTCCATCAGCTGGATTTAACTCCATTCACCACCACCCTCTGGGTCCAGACATAGAACCAGTTGTTTAGAGGGCACCCATCCAAGCCATGAACAGTTTCTCCAGAAAAATGATGTGGGAAACCATTGTCAAATGCTTTACTAAAGTCCACGTAGACACACACATCCACAACCTTTCCTTCACTGATTAAGCAGGTCATCCTGCTGCAGATGGAGATCAGTTTTGTCAAGCAGGACCTGCCATTCCCAGACCCCCACTGACTGGGCCTCATCTCCTGACATACTGTGTCATGACACTGAACATGGTCTTCTCGAGGACCTTCCCTGTCTCAGAGGACAGGCTGACAGGCCTGTGCTTCTCTGAATCCTCCTTTTGACCCGTCTTATAGATGGATGTCACATTTTGCTGTAATGTAGTATGTCACTGATCATTTCCTCTTGGATTAGAGGGGTTTCATTGTGCTCCCCATCCCTGTCTTCCAGCTCCAGGGTCTGAGAACCAGAGAACAACTGGTTCTACTGTTAAAGACTGAGGCAAAGAAGACCTTAAGTACCTCAGTCTTTTCCTCATCCTTTGTCACAGGGCTTCTCCCCGGATCCAAAAAAAGGATGGAGGTTCTCCTTAGTCCTCCTTTTGTTGCTAATGTATTTTTAAAAACACTTATTTTCTTTTACAACAGTAGCCAGGTTAAGTTTTAGTTGGGCTTTGGCCATTCTAATTTTCTCCCTGAATAATCTCACAACATCCTTGTGGTCCTCCTGAGTTGTCTGGTCCTTCTTTCAAAAGTCATAAACTCTCCTTTGATTCCTGAGTTCTAAACAAAGCTCTTTGTTAATCTAGAATGGTCTTCATCTCTGGATTGTCTTTCAGTGAATGGGGATGGCCTGCTCCTGTAAATTTAGGATTTCCTTCTTGAAGAATGTCCAGTCTTCCTGGACTCCTTTGCCCTTCAGGACTACCTCCCAAAGGACTCTGTCAACCAGTCTCCCAAACAGGCCAGAGTCTGCCTTTCTGAGGTCCAAGGTGGCAGTTCTATCCGGCCCACGCCTTACTTCTCCGAGAACAGAAAGCTCTATCATTTTGTGATCACTACATCCAAGATGGTCTCTAACCATCACACCTCGCACAAATTCTTCATTCTCAAACAGGTTCCTTCCCTAGCTGTCTCCCTCACCAGATGTGTCAGGAAGTTATCTTCCAAAAATACGAGGAATCGCCTAGGCTGCTTCCTCTCTGCTGTATTTTACTTCCAGCAGACATCTGGAAAGTGTATCCCACAAGAGCTACTAATCATGATAGTACTCCCAGCTTCTTATAGAATATTTCATCTATCTCTTCATCCTGGTGGGTGGTCTATAGCAGCCTCCCGCCATGACACCTGCTTTGTTGGTCTTCCCCCGATTCTTACCTAGAAGCACTCAAACCTATCATCACCAGCTTCAAACTCCAGAAAACTGAAACTCTTCTTAACATACAGAGCTATCCTGCTGCCTTTCTTTCCTTGCCTACCCCTTCTTAGGAGTTTATGCCATCTATGAACAAAGCAAAGATTGAATTTCATTGTTCTGTATTTGTATGAATACAAAATACCTTCAAAAGTTGGTGTACATAATATCTACTTGTATCAGGCTGTAAATTGTGTAAAGAGTGGAGAGAAAGAATGTTGTACCACAGCTCTTTATTCATTAAATGGATAGTGATTTTTGAAAAGAGCAAAGGAGGAGGTATCAGTATTTTACTGACGTGAAATCATTTGAGAGATGGAGGATGGAAAAAATCAGGAGGATGTTTGTAAGGACCACAAAAAAGCATTTGAGAAAATGAAAGTGGATGAAAAGGAGCATAGCTTGATTTGATTTAACCCACTTCTGAATGAAAATTACCTGGTTTAACTAGACATCATTTTTTTTATCTGAACAAAATCTTAGTTATACTGAAGCAATGATCTAAAATATTTTTTTTTAGTTAAAAATTTGTGTGAACATGCAAAATTCATTTAATCTTTCTATTTTTGATCAATGCACCTGAAAATTCTTTCCCTGAAGTACTAAACCACATCCTCTTCTGATACATATTGGAATAAATCGAGAGAAGCCCAACAAGTTACACGGATAAAAGATAGCTGATAACGTTCAACTACATACATTTCTCTTTGGAAATAATATGGGAATGATGAGAAAAAAATGTGCAGAGACACTGTGAGAATGAATGAAAGGAGGCAATTTAAAAGTGATAAGTAAGAATGAGGTATATAAAATGATGGAGTGATTAAATGATAGGTCAGGCAGTTCAGATAAGATGCTCTGAAATTATTATTTTGCCTAATTCTTGAATGTTAAAAGAAGATAATTATACATTTTAAAGTTCTGTTTAACCAGTGTTCTGTAGAAGTTTTTCATGCAAGAAAAGACTTAGCACATGAATTTAGCAAAAATGCAAGATAAGCTATCTCAATGGAAAGAAAATAGTTCCCACGATTACATTACATAGGCATACAAGGAGTCATGGTCCATATGCTAATACCTATCGCTACATTATGTGATTACAAAATTACAGCCACTGAATTTTCCATAATAATTTCTCTAGTTCTATAATTTCTAAGATTAAAAAAGATACCAAAGCCCTTTCTTCAGAAATCTCCTTCTTTCTTAATCCTAGAGCATCCTACAAAAACATTTTGGATTAAATACTAACTGAAGCTGCAGTCAGACTGGCAGATGTAGCTCCACCACAAGGCACTCTAGAGTAAACCTTTCTATGAATTATTCTTTCCTTTCCCGACTGCACAATGATAATGAGTATGAAGTTATACAGTCCAAATAATAAATGAAACACGACTATTGTGACTATATCAAAGCCTCTGAATCTCTGCATATTGTAAATCAACTCAATGAAAGATAATGGAATAAAATACCAACTTATATATGTTTATCCTATATTTCTTCTCTATATTAATGTGATACCACATCATTGTACCAGATTATACACTCACTTTGATTGCTGCCATTGTCATATTAATATCTGCACACCCATTTCTTTCAGATTTTTTTTTCTTAGTAAATATTGTGTTATACTTTTTGGGTTGTGATTCCCTTTTTGTTAATCAAATATATTTATATCAATTTTTTTAGGTGCCTTTATTCTATACACAAAGAGATGCCTTCTCTTTTCCTTACTATTGCATACAATCCTCCCCATCAAACAGTAGAGGTTCTCGCTGACGGCCTCTCAGACATCAAAGGAAATAAAGAATTGGGGGAAAAAAATCTGGTGTTGGCTGAAATAATAGGGAAACTTGTATCTCTAACTTCGTCCAGATTCTCATAAACATATGGGAGAAAATAAAATGCTTTAACAACTTTATCCCTATCTATAAAATCTTGAAGAGTTCCAATATGCTTTTTTTCAAAAACATTTATCTTGAAATCTGGGTAAGATTTGACATTTTCAGTATGAATAACTTTGAACTGGTTTGTCAACCTGCTGTCAGCATTACCTTTCTACAACTCCTTCTCTGGTTTGAAAGAGAGAGAAAAAAAACTTGTATAGTAACTCCTGCAGAATAGGGACATGTGTTTTGGTTTTTCTCCAAGTAATGAATCCACCAATGAACCACGACAAAGACATCAACTCATATCTTCCTACACAAAAACAATAGATATTATCATTGTTATTCATCATATTTTTTCTTATGCTATTACTCTTTTGATTTATTTTTGCTGTAGGGAAGATGGAGCATTTTAATTCTAAACTGATTATAAAAATTTTTTCAGAGAGCTGAATGCTGTTAAGCTTGACGTATTGCTAACATTGTTTTGTTATCACTGTTAATTTAAAAAATATTTTTGACATAAAACAGCTGAATTTTGGTTTTATGAATTCAAATTGTGAGCACAGGAAATGCAGTAAGTTATACAAAAAATGTCAGTAGAAAATTATTTTCTAGAGAAACAAAAATATCTGACGTGATAAAAATCATATTGCAAAAATATTTCTGCTCAGCTTTGCATCCAAGATTTATTCACAGAAGTATTCCTCCAGATAAAATTAATGTTAGTCAGATGAGGAAAGATATATTGACATGATTCCTTCTATCATTATAAACTTTAAGAATGGAAGGTACCTTTGTTAACTGACTGCTCTAAAAAGATCCAGACTTTATTTGTTTGGAAGGAGTTTGTTTTCTTTGTGGAGTGTTATGGGGTTAATGCCATGAAGCATTTGTTTGTTTTCTGGTAAGTCCATAAGTTTAAACAGGCCCAGGAGCTATAAATCCAAAGAGGAAAAAAAAGGGGAAAAAAGTCTATGTTTCTAATTTCAAGGAACTTTAATTTTCTTCCCAAATGAACTAAAACAAAGCACCACCCCTCAAACAAAAACAAAAAACTCCACACCTATAAGATAATTTTTTTTAAGCTTTCTTTCAATTTAAAAGCTAGCCTTTGCATTTCTGAAGGACTTTTTTTTTTAATACAATGATTATTACTGATGTTTCTTCATACTATTTCAGACACATATCAAGATAAAGTAGCATCACAACTTTATTTTTATATGAGTTTATGACCAGCAAGTTAGAGGCCCCGGTCAGCTCCTCTGCACTGAGAGATCACTTTGTGGTGGGAAGGGTGGGATAGGGGTGGCAAGGAGTTGCTGGATCCTTGATGTCTGAGTTTCTTACACTACTTACTGGAGGGATTCACAGTGTGATACATATTTTAACGTACAAATTATTTTTTTAAATTATATGTGGCACCAACAGAGGAATGAAGATTAAATTTTGCGCATCATACTGTTTTACCCTAGCTCTACATCCAAGGTAAAGCCTATTTTAGTCTCTAGAAATTAAATAAATCTTAGTTTCTGCTACATGGCACATGGAAAATCTATCCTAAACCAATAAAGATTTAAAAAGTCTACGAATAGAGCACAATGCATATGATGTATATTGGAAAAATAAAAAAAGGTCCTTTCCAGAAAGATGCAGTATAATTGAAGGACAGATTTTTGCAAGGGACTAGATAGTTTGCATAACATTTATATAAGACAGCTTAAATTTTGTGAATGTATAGAAAGTATACTTGATACAGAGCTGTATTCACATTCAGTAATAATATTATAGAAATAACATTTGGAAATGTAAGATGTTTAGCATCACCGTCGCTTCGCATTTGAACGCTTTTAAGCATTTGCTGCTCAAAAGGAGAAGTGTTAACTGCTGCGCTGGAGGGTCCGGTGCCAGCTGCGCTGATGGAGCCGCAAGGAGCCTCATTCACCGCTAACTGACCCGCTCCATCTGGTGGCTCTCGGGCGCACAGCACAGATGCAGAACCGCCCAGGCTCTCAGAGAAGGGTGCTCTCACTTTCCTCTGCAAACCTACACTGAGCAGTAGCATCAGTAATATTTGTCATGAGCACACTCTCTGAGACGACATCTGTAACTTCTACCATCCACAGGATCATATATTAGTCAAATGATGCACATTTAACTAGTCATAATTGGCAAATCTCTAAGCTTCCAGAAGTTGGAATATTGTGGATTTCTGTGTTACAGAATTATGGAAATGCCGAAAAATCTGAATCAGTCATGCGGAAAAGTTAAAAGGGTCCAAAATACCAGAATTATTTTTAGTCCCTCCTCTGTCCAACTCCTATCACAGTATCTTTCCTGCTCAGAATTTAATAATTGTTATGGCTATAAACCTTCAATAATTCACACTGTGCAATACAAATTGTTTGGGAACAGATGTGTTCCTTGTAGCCTTCTACCAATAAGAGCCCTCATCTCATTCCTTCTCTGTTATATCTTCTAAGAAAAACAATGTTATTGAAGAACCTCAAACTCAGCTCTGGGAATAAATAGATTTGGTAACAACAAAGAGATGCATTAGTCAGCAAAGCAAAAATCTACATCATTACATCAAAGGTCAAAATATCTCCAGACAAAAGTTTCCATGTGTAGATTCTACTTTTGAGTTCTGGGCAAGTGCAGATGACAAACTTTCATGTCATGTAACAAGGGACAAGAGGGAAAGAGTACTTCTGAGGCAGGAAGCCACTAAATACCAGAGAAGGATATTGTTACTGCACACTTGCAAACATCGATATCTATCTGTACTGTATTCTTGCCTTAATTTTACAGAAAGATGCTGAGAAAGATGCCTGTGCATTTTCAACTAGAATCCTATAATAAATCAGAATTTTAGTACTTCATTGTAGCAAACACATCAGTGTTTTTCTTCTGATTTTTCTTTGAAGACAGAGGACCATGAACTTAATTCAAATATTTGAATTGAAAAACAGTTGATGAAAATTGTGTGCAGCTATCCTGTGCTACATATTACTTTCTCTAGTATATTTTTAAAACTGAAAACCAAACTTTATCTGGACATTCACACAGAGGTTTCAAAACTGCTCTGATTCTTTAATTTGCAAGCTTAGATATGTTAAAATAATATAAACTAAGCTGCCATACTTATTTACTTATATACAGCAAATGCTAGAAAATAATAAACAAGGATTGTATGAAAAGGGAGCTCAGTATCGTTCTGTAATTCTCCTTTTCATAATCATGTTGAGTAGTTCCACTGAAATCATTGCATGTTTGACTTTACATGGGCAAACTGAAAATACTTCAAGGCTTTTTAAGAACAAGTCATATTTCTTACATATATTAGAAAAATAAATTTATGAGAAAAAATCAAAAGGAAAACAAAAGCTTTATTTTACTTCTTCTTTCTACTTGAAATATTACTGACAGATGGCAGAAAAAGACTATATTATTTTCACAATTATTCTAGTCATTAAATGCAAGAAAATGTGAGTAGTCAGTTTTACAATACATACTACATGTATACTTAACTACATGCCAAGTACATACTTCCATCTGTGCTTTCATAAAATTCTCAGCAATTGCAGAAGTGGAGAGAAAGCATAAGTATGAAAAGAAGTTAAGAAAGGCAAGAATAAGGTAAGTTCTATGAGTAGAAACAAGGATTAGAAAAGTAGAGCACTGAATATAGGAGAAAATTTCTATGACTAAAAGAACTTAGTAACAAGTAAATCACTGACATTTCTTTAAGATTTACTCTCAGTTATTATTCTATCATTTTTTTTTATACTATGTTGTGGTCTTAAATAAATTTTTAAGACTCTGCATCCCTTTTACAGAAATAGATTATTAAAAATAAATCTTTCCCTCAGGCTTACATATTTAAATTGTTAGTTCCACAAAACACAAGCTAAGTATTTTTTCATGTCTTTCATTTCCTCCAGTACTGTTTGGGAAAATGGTACTACTGCCAAATATTAAAGGTCACTGCTGCTAAATTATCTGATACTAGGAAAGGTACTATCGTAAACCCTAAAAAATCCACATCCATAAACATGTATGTAACTTAATTTTTATGGATAAATTTTTGTGAGCTCTACTTTCATATTAAAAATTCAATAGTCTTCAAGACTGGCACTAAAACAAAAAGAAATCTTAACTTCTATTTAATGTGAACCAAGGTGTGAATTTATTTACCACCATATATATATATTATTTTTTGGTCAGAAGAAATTCCTGTCATTAGATAGTAGTAAAGCTAATACAGAGCAAGTCATTTGGGACAATCTATTGTCACATATTCACATATTGGAAGCTCTTAGTTATAGAACTTTTTTTTGTTATGTGGTAAGTCATATTGGCAAAAACCAAAAAAGATCAAATGGTCAGCTTTACCAAATATTTTCATATTTAAAATAGTATAGCTAGTGTTATATTCAATTTCATAGGTGAATATTAACTGTACTTTACATTTTCAAACAAGTGAAATTATTTAGTAATGTTACTTTAGTTTATTCAGTGAATTTTATGAAAACAGAAGGTTCCAGTCTTGTGTTCCTTTCCAAAATGAAAACAGGTTCTGAAATCACAGTATTTACTTCAAAATCATTTGTGAATGGCAATGCTAATGCATTTGGCAAAACATCCTTTTCTTAATTAGCTTTTTATGTATGTTATTTAATATAGTTTTTTAAAAATATGTAACATCATTATGAGGGCAAGAATGTTACTAATGTGTTGCACTCCACCTATTTAGCAGTTAATGTAATGCATCCCAGGCTTTGTTTATCTGTGTAAGAATGTCTTGGAGCCCTTGCACCTTGGGGCACTTGTAGTACTTGGCACTACTTTTGCTTACAGGCATGGAAATTAACTTTCTCGTCTTGGGATATGAGGACCTTAATTGTGTCTGCTCAGCAACAGTTCAAAACCTGTCATTTTCAGCGATGGTGATACCATGCCCAGTTGGGCCAGCCTTTGGTTGACAGGGATCATAACAAATTGGCCACCTCTTGAATTGCATGCCATTCCTCTTAAGCAAAGATCAGGCATGAACATTCAGAATTTGTTTTTTTTAAAAAATCTGATAGTAAAACAATATGAAAAGATTAGAAAAAAACCTGTATGTGAAATGGTAGAGACAATTTTGCCACTGACATACAGTGCCTGTGCCTCAGATAGAGCAACTCTTCTACAAGAATCAGTTATCAAAACTGTAAATATGGCTTCACCAAAAAACATCCATGCTAGATTAGTTAATACAGTTTACAGGAGAGGAAATTAATCACAGTCTTCAAATCTAAAAATAATTACAATGTTTATATTTTAAGTCGTATCATTTTTCACACTACTTCACAGTATGCAACCTTTCATGAGTTTATACAAGTTCAAAAGCACAGTACTGCCAGCCTCCATTGGAACTGTCAGCGCTCCTGAACTCAGCCCCTGGGACCTTGGATCAGTTACTGACAAAAACAACTACTGATTCCCTTAAAAGTTTGTTTTAAGTCACTTATTGTTAAGGACTCTAGATCACAGGAAATTTGGGAAATTTAGGCACCTAAATCCAGATTTCTGATCCTGAAAATCCTCACTCAACACAGGAGGTGTCTATATTTCATTGACAAATTAATTTATCACTTCAAGCTCTTTAGAGACTTAAAAAGGCAATCTTATCCTATGATGATTTCCAATCTAAACAGTGTGCCAGTTTGTCCTAATTATTTCTCTGTGGAGCCATACTTATTTTCTGTTCATTTCTGGGAGTAATTTGTTGCAAAACTTTGTTGCTTTGTGTTGTTAAGGGGCTTTATAATCTTCTAAAGGAACAGTTATAGACTTGTAAAATGTTATTGGGATTCACATGTTTTCTCTGTAAAGAAATGAAAATAACTTGTAAAGTCCCACTTCTACTTTGTAAAGTATGAAAATCCTGAAACTAAAATATTAGAAATGTTAAGAATTCTGAGTGCTGCCTGCTTAGTGACCAGTGTTATCTGTCCCAAATGCAACCATTTCACTGTCACCTTTAAGTGTCAATCCTTCTTTCCAACCCTTTCATTATTCTGTGTGTATCATGCATCTCTTACTGCTCCACTACACAACAAAAA
The DNA here is from genome assembly GCF_017639235.1 of Corvus kubaryi. Classification (NCBI taxonomy): domain Eukaryota; kingdom Metazoa; phylum Chordata; class Aves; order Passeriformes; family Corvidae; genus Corvus; species Corvus kubaryi. The sequence goes on from NW_024581127.1 coordinate 21,077,430, forward strand.
ATCCATTGATGTAGAAAAATACAAAAAATTAGTGGTTTTCTATCATTGACAAAAATTAATTGTAGCACCATTTTGCTAATGGACAGTAAAGTATGTTATTTTCCTTTCATATGTTTCTCCCATCTGCAGCTTTGTTCTCTGAAAGTACAAGGAAGAATAAAAAGCTTTTTTAAAAAGTTGTATTAATATTCCTGCTTAAATCTCCTCATCTTGGTGGGACCTGAAAAGCTATGTATGTTTATCCAGTACTGTTTAAAAATAGTTCTTTCTTTTAAACACAAAAGGTTAAAGGGTCTAAAAGATCTGGGGTTGCAATCCCTGAAATACTTCCTCTGCTGTCCGGGGAGTCTGACAGTGAGCAGAGATGAGCTGCTTCCCACATCCGTTGCTATGCAGCCCCAGTGGCATCCCATGAGCTCAAATGTCTCTGTGCTGTACTCCATGGACAAAATGGGGAGAAGAGCTGTCAACTTTGGGAGTTCTATCAGTATTTTCAGCTTACTGTTCAGTCAAGAGAACTTGTATAGAAAGATCCAGAAAACTGAAAGTAAAGACAGACAGAAGCTCTAACCATGGGTAACATGGTCTTAAAAACAATCTCTATCAATAATTTATATGAATAGTCAAATAGCAGTTTTTTCACTTGAATCCTTACTGTGCTCTTTAATGACTTGTAACAAGAATTGGACAGGTATATTTTTTTCTGAACGTCCTGTAAAATCTACATTTCTAACAATATTCCCATCAGAGGAAAAGAAGCTGAGCTGAAAATAAGAACATAAGAGCAAGAATAAGATAGGAAAACAAGGAAAAGGAAGATAGGAGCTTTCATTTATTTCTTCTGCACCCCAATCCCAATTTCATTGACTATTACATTTCCAATTAAAACAGAAATGAAGCATACTTTTTCTATTAAAAAAAAGGTGCTGAATTATGAACTAAAAGTTTTTTTCTTTCTATTATGCCTGGGGTAATGTACTTGCAGGGGTAATCCTTTATTCCTGCTTCTTTTGGTGTTTTTACAAATAATTTTACAAGGAGTTTAACTTTATAGTAATGTATACCGTTTCTAAGGTATTTCAGTTCACCTGCATTCATAATGATAATATAACCTACTTGGAAACAAAATATTTTATAGGAAATTATACTATACCATCTAATTTTATCAAGAACTTCCACCAAAGTTAGTAACTCTGAGTGTAGTTAAACCTCAGTGTTTTATGGCAACAAAACCCAAATGATAGTGGAGAAATTTAGTTTTATGCCCATATTATACATAAAACTTACCAAAAAAATCCTAAATTAACTTGAGATGCATAACATTGGCATTCAAGAAATGTTTTTTTTTATTTAACTTTGTGCCACCTGACTGATGAGAGCATAATAGATTAAACCTGAAATCTAGCAGTCTCTATAATCACTAATTGCGTGATATCTGCCAACACACCTTGCTTCAGTTTTCTCCTCCATTAAAAAAGCTTTCATACTGAAATGTTCCACTGAAAGACTGTGCACTGAGTGAGGCCAGTCAGAAGCAGGTTTGGTTCATAAAAGTTTATAAGGTTTTTGAAACAACGGCTGCATTAACAGCAGCTGAGCTGTTAAGGGAGTAAAAGACAGACATGGATTTCACATGCTAAATACCAAAGGAATTTTTTTTTTTAAGTAGAGAAAAAGGAGCCATTTTAGAAGTTTATCTACAAATTCAGTGTGAAATTCTGAGTGTTCCCAAATTGAAAATTTAAGTCATATATTCAGATCATTAACTACGTATTTGGAACAGTTTTATTTAAGTCCTATTTACATTTCCAAAACTTGTCATTTGAAACTGAGTTATAGGAAGATATTTCCCCTACATTCTTATTAAATTAAGTGAAACAGAAAATTACCTATGAGTTGTAGTTGTACTATGCTAATCTTTTTGTAGATTGTATCTTTCTGAATATACTGTTTGCCGTATTTTATAATAGATTAATGAAGTAACATCACATTCATATTAATTATCTCTATTCTTTCCAATAAATCCTAAGTAATTTAGTTTTTGTGGTGAATTACAGCATTTCAAAACAGGTTTTACTAAGTATTGATTTTTACTTTTTTCCTCCCACTTTGGTGTCACTGAGAAACTCCACAACCTTCTTCCATTTATAGATAAAGGTGGCAAAGACTCTTGTTATCAGCCTCTGCACTGTGTCCAACCCATTAACCGCAGTTCTCAGAGTCCAGTCATCCAAACAGGTTTTACCCATCTGATTTCTCACCGATCCAGATCGTAAGGTTTAATGTGGGTGAGAGTGTTACAGGTTCTGCTAAAGTCAGTGTAAATGACATCCACTTCTCTCTCCCCATCTACATACCCAGTCATTTTATCATAGAAGAAAATCAGATCAGTCAGGTGTGATTTACCCCTGGTAATTATGGCCCAGATTCTCTGCTGAGCTACACATCATGTTTTGCCTCTTTGACATTACCTTGGACTGACTGCTAGCAGTCCTGACCATCTCCTTTTTTCATCTTCCCCTCAAAAGTCTCTCAGATCATTTAAACCCAGAATTTGGGCTATAGTTGCTGAATTTACATTAATGTCATAGAAAATAATTATTATTTGATGTTGCATCCCTTGCTGTCCAAACTACATCTGCACTGAAGGCTATGGCTATATACTCACATAAATATAAATATACGTTTATCCAGAGAGAATTTTCCACAGCAAGAAAAGACTCCTTATTGCAAGCTTTGATATTATCACAATTTAAAAATAAATTAAGAACCAACAAATGGTAGTTCCTCTAATATGGTGTAAATACTGTATAACAATGCTTAATGCACTTAATTACAAGGTAGATGTGCAATGAGTTTTTTCTTAACAATCTTCAGAGAAAGAAAAGAAACACATTTAATTAGTGTTATTATTTAGAAACTTATACAGAAAGAGAGTTTTAAAAACAAAGTCAGCATTTGGGAGGAATTTTATCCTACACAGATGAGATTTAGACTGTCTACTATCTTGATCTTGAAGTGTACTGTACAGGTTTACAAGTGTACAAGTTTAAATCATTGTCCAAATAAATATTTAGATATTCTATAACAATAGATTTGAGTTCTACTTTTATCATAGCACTTTGTTTTCCTTCCACTGCTTGGACATTTTGTCCCCTTTTGATAGTGCTTCTTTTTATGGGAAAATCAGAAAATGTTGTAAGTGAAATTTTATTATCTCTCAGATCATCAGGATGCTTCCTTCCTTTCCCCTTATGTGACTATTTTAAGAGACAACCATGTACTTTTAAGTAAGGAAGATAAGCAGTTGACTAGATCCATTTCCTTGGCTTGTTGAAGACTTGTGCATTAAGGAACAAGGTTAAAGAAGGAAAAAAAATAAAGCTTTAGAAAATGCATTCTGATAGCTATTACAAGTCCAGCTCCTATACTCTCAGGAGCAGAAAGACGATGTGCATAGAATAGACAGGTCAGATTTACAAACTGAGAATTCAAAAGCAAATAAGAGAATCCATAACTTGTATGACTGTACAGGTAGAGTGTTCGTAGAGAAAGTTATTATAATTTTAACTTATTTGAAAGGAATTCCAGCAGTTCTGGTCAAAACACTTGTGCAAGACATAGGCAAGCCAGGGACAAGGCATGAAATGCCTCTGACCAGCTTACTTCCCCACTCTGATTATACTAAAAAAAAAGCCTTGCTATGAAGTAATTCACAACCACAGGTAAGAGTTTTGGTTCCTCCAGAAAGACTAAGATGCAGGTTGCTTAACCTGCATTTCCATATCCTAAAATCACCAAACAAGTGATACCTGCTAGGCTGTAAAATATTTGTTTAGCTTTTGTATTAAGGACACTGCCTTAATAAAATGCTTCTCTTATTAATTCACTGGATGAAATGGAGGAAGAGACAATGACAAGTTATGTTTCGATGTCTTTGTTACAAGTGGGCACAGCTGAAAACATGCTTTTCATAAATCCTGTTCTCATATCCCTACCTTTATTTGTAGTCAAGTTCTTGACATTTAGTTCTAGACATTTTTGAGAATAAAGACTGGAGTTCCAGAACAGCTAATTTAAAAAATATTTAATTGTGTGTACAGTTCAAGTGCTTATAACTAGCAACCACAAAAGGGTAGTAAAAGTGCTTAATCCAAATAAAAGATGTGGATTCTCACCCTTATGCTTAATGGAACATTTAAGAGGACAATTAACACCATACTCACAACCAGATTTTTCAGGAGAAACGTTTCCAAACTTCCTTTTAAATGTAAGTTCTTCACACCCTCACTTTCTCCAAAACCATTAAGTAGAAGTTTTCACAGAGCAGCATTCATGTTTCAAAAGCTTAGAATGTCAGCATTTCAGAGGTCATTGTTCAAAGGAATAAATTAAGTTACTCATGTCAATAATGTCAAATATTATTTATAACCCTATGTTTATACATATCAGATGTTACTGTAGGCAGTTAGAAGGTCAGAAAAATTTTTAAAGAATCAATATAATGGTTAATAAATAAATTATTATTTTAAAATTGTGGAATCAAAAAATGGAAATTTTAGGAAGGCATGAAGAAAAATATGAAGTCTTTACACAGATCACAATAATGTATATATTAAAGCATATATTGAAATATATGTATCTCCATCCTAAAAGTGCATACTTCCACTTCTACATACTATTGTAACCTGATTCCCCAAACCACACGGTGTTCTCCTCTGCTGTCAAATTCAATTTTACAGTGTTACATATTTAAAAATTATCTTCCTTTTTATTAAGGTTATACTTGCTGAATGGAAAACCTGTGGATTGAGGAAGATCAAATTCAGCTTTCACACTGTTCCCCGTATTTTTCAATATGTAAAATGGGATATGTACACATGTATGCACATTCACATACAATCCTTACTCAAATTTGAGGCTTAGTCATCCCTGAATTGCTACTATAGTTCTCCTTCAGAACACTCAGAATGAGAATACTTTCTCTTGTTTTTGGTTCTCATGATACTATCTATCTTCAGAAATTGAAGAAAAAATTAAATTCAGTTATTCCCACAAAAATTTTAAAATAAAGGACAGGAGTTTCACTTTGAGTCTTGGAAACATGAGTAATGACAGCAGTGCTCTGATTCTGCTTCACTTGTAGGTTGCCTGTTCCTTCAGAATCCATTAAAAATCTCATAAAAATGTAGCTTGCAAAAATCTGTTTTCCTTCTTTCATCTGGAAACTGAACTTCAGGAATTTATTAACAGAAATAATCCTGAAGAATGGTCACCTGAGAAACCGCCTGCTATTTCCTTCCTGCACATTGCCCAGCCACACAGCTTGGTCTCTCCTGTTCTAGTTTAGACAGGCTTCTAAGGAAGCTGTCACAGTCACTTTTGTAAAGAAGTATTCAGAAGATCTAGACTGTAACTCGATCTTTTCAGACAGATTCACACAGGCTGTACAGAGCCTTTAAGACATATTGCATCTAATCACTTTGCAAAAACCAACAACCTCATATGGAAATCCAACAGTGCATTCTTCATTATCTTGAAGATTGTGGGAATAAAAAATTTTGAATAATTTGGAACTTCTGAATGTCAAATAAGTTCTCAGAATAATTCAAAACAAGTACACTGGGGACTACCTGGGGGACACAAAAGCACAGCATAATCATTAATAATTACCTAGTTATGTAGAACACTACTATTGTATAGTCCTCAAACAGGAATATTAGCAAACTACTAAAACAGCAACCTGAACATGGAGCCTGTCTTAGGTTACAATGTAAGATGTAACCAAAAGTATGTATTCTATCACCATCTATTAAAACCAAGCAGGGAAGTGTTCTTTATCTCTTCCATGACACATCCCTGTTGATGGGTCATCTAGACTCACTGTGTGACTCATAAAATTACATCATCCGATTGTGAGATGCTCCGCCCAGGGGGAGGAACCAAGCATTCCTACCTGGATGTGATCTGAGTGTGGAACACCACACTCAGCCCTACCTACTGGATTCCCAGAGGACAAGAGCTACCACTGAACCTTCAGGTGAAGACCAGATCCTTCTACAGGATCACCACTTCAACAGAACCACTTCACCTCGACTGCTACCACCACCTGACCAACAGGGTGTCAGGTTGTACCCTGACTCTGTCAGTGTTCTTGAACTATCGCATTTACTTTAATTTTCCTATTAAATTATAATTCTGACTTGTGATCTCCCACTGGTTTGTTTTCAAACTAGTAAAAGCCACATAGATGTACAAAACATCCGATATGTGGCATCTGGTATCACTTACTGATATGAGGTAACAACAGTTTTGATTGTCTCCTACTACTCTTCCTTTAATCATCTAGATGATGTTATTCAATTTCTGACACTATGATCAAGAATCTTCACAATAAAAGAAATAATAACAACAAAAATGAAGGAAATGTAAACCATCACGACTGAACTGAATTGAAGGAAATAAAAAGAATGTTCTGATGCCATGATGATTTTTTGCCTTTTTTTATATATACCTTTTATATACCCTTTTATATAGCTTTTATGTATCCCCAGTGCTTTTAGCATGCATACTTGTAATCCGTTTAGTCTGATAACTTAGTTTAGACCCAATATACTGTTAAGCCAGGAGACCAAACATCCTGGAGGCCTCACAGTTGGAGGCCAGAAAGTCCTATGCTATCCTGAGAACATCCTGTAAACTAAGATAGGGCCATCCAGGGGGATATTCCTTGGGATGGGGGGGTTCATTTGAGCCTCTCATTGGGGAATCTTTGATAGATATGCTAATTTGCAAGGCCTATAAATTGTATGCATGATCTATCGTGGGTGTGCATTTCGGTGTGCATTTTGGTGCATTCCACCTGGACGAAGTGGTGCACCTTAAGGATCCTTCAGTAAATACCAAGGTAAAAACCCCTTTTCCCTTAAACCATTCTTAATTTTAAGAGCAGGGAAAGGCAACAGTTTTAAGATGATCCTCAGTAAGTGACTGAAACAAAACATTAGTGACTGCAGGACTCCAGTCTTTTGTTGTCTCAATGCAGGAATGAATGTCTATCTGGAATATATGTTTCAGACAAAAAACACATTGTCCTTATGTGCAAAAATAATGAAATCATCTTATTCTAATCCTGTTATACAAGAATAAAAACTATATAATTTTAATTGTAGCTTTAGCTTTCAAAGCAGCCTGATTCTGACAGTGTTAATTTATGATTCCTAGATCAAATTGTAGTACAGACACTGAAAATAGTAAGACAACATTTTCTCTTTTTTATCATTTTTAAAAATAAATTTTTCACATAGACACCTCAAAGAAATAATTTGATTCAGATTTGTAGGTATCAAAATCTTAACAGTGCTCCAAATTGAAGAACATCTTATTAGGACTTCAAAAAAAAAAAAAACAAAAAAACGAAGAAACCAGAGAAAACTCACGTCCTCACTGCCAAATTCTGAAACATGCTGTGATATTTAAAGCTTCTGGTTCTTTAGAGGAAAAGAGACAAGAGTTCAGTAAACATATTTTACCATCTGCTTGGGATTCCATAAATTAAAGATGTCTGGGTATTTTTAACTGCATTCATACAGACTTGGGTATCTTTTCTCTGTTTTGCATCTGTCGTGTTAACTTCTTGGTATAAAACTAGAGTCCAAAAAATACAGAACATGCTCTTACTTCTGGATTGTGATAGAGTGCAAAAAGATACACACAACTTGGTTGAAGATGTTAATATTTACTATGACGTGTTTACTATCTTTCTCTTAAACCTTAAAATTCTTTTATCATCTATTATCTACTTGTTGATAAATTCCAGAAACGTTAGCAAGAAATAAAAATGTACAAAGAAAGAACAAGCAATCTCAAAAACTTTTCCCTCAAAAAAAAGATGCCATTCACAGACTATGTTATGGTTCTTAAACAAATACATTATTGTTTAGATAATAGATTTAGATTTAAATTTTTGTTTATCAATTTAGAAATTCAAATGCTAAATTTTAGATTTAATATAGAATTTTTTTATGATTTTGATACGTTGGAAATTAATTTTTTTTTTTAATGCTTTCCTGAAAGACTGTGGAATCTGGGTAATTTGACTACAGTTAGCAACAATTTTCAGAAAGAAACTAGTAAAAATCTTGTGCATCAGGAAATTACTGGAATGTGGAAATTTCCCATTATACTTCCTAAACAGACCTCCAGTAGAGATAAAGTAAGGTTTCTAATGTTTTTCCATATTTTTTAGTTGAGGATGATAACAGTCATTACTCTTTATTTTCTACTTTAAAAAATACAGAAAGAATTACAATATAGTGACTGTATTTTCTGCAGGACAATCTTCCCATCGTAAGGTACTCCTGAAATACTTCTTTTTCCCAGATTGATCTCTCCCAGTCCTCACAGAGATGTTGAAGTATGAGTAAGAGGAGCAGAGAGTGAGGCGAATTGGATGGCTGGACCCAGAGGGTGGTGATCAGTGGCATGAACTGTACTTACAGTACAGTAACTAGTGATGCACCCCAGGGGTCAATTCTGAGCCCAATTCTCTTTAACAGCTTCATTAATTATCTGGGTAATGGTGTAGATTATACCCTCAGCATATTTGCAGATGAAATGCTAGCAGCAGTGGTACTTGTTATCTTTCTCCCTATGTAACACACCAAAATTGCGAAGAGGAAAGCATATGAAGAAATTGGAACATTGTGAATAGAATAAAGACCATAATACTATGCATGTAGTATTTCCATAGGCATCAAAACACAAAACAAGACCAGGAAGAGGTAAAAAAGCTCCAACACACGCAGAGCTGTTGAATGAAACCATGCGTTCATTAGCTCTGGCAGGTCATAGTACCAAAGAGCACAAAAGAAAAATTTGCACTTCAGTTCACATACGTTGACCTCTTCTCACAAAGAAACACAAGAAAACACAGTTTTATTTTATGAGGGTGCTTGTACATCACAGTCTTTCCTGGAAAACTGAAGGAAACAACTTAAGAAAAACTAAAAGCAGTAATATTAAACTTTCACCAGTTTCATTGCAGAAGAAAAAATGGCTACCAATTACCCTTCCTAGGTACCCTGAATCCTCTGCTACTAGTGATTTAATAACAACACATGGTTCAAAAGCAAACATTTTGCTTAAACAAGTACCCATAAATGTATTCATCCTCTCAGGTGTACATTGGGCAACAAAGCCAATTTCTTTAATGGGTCTTGCAACATGGATTCCTTTACAACAATTTATGTTTTTACAGTAATTATTTTCTTAGGAAGTGGTAATTTATGTTCTTATCTCAGCTTTTTTTTATCATGGGAGAATAATACAGGCTTTTTTACCACAATGAATATAACCTGGGGCATGAGTAATACTACACATGTTTTTTGCAATTGGAAATCATACATTTGTTAAAAACTATAATTTTCCTCACATTGCCATTACAGCCCTAAAAATGAAGCCAATAAAACTTAGGCTGGCCTATCTGCATGATACTTTAGTCAGTAAATTAAATTCATGGAGAAGAGTGTGAAACAAGGTAGCATGCAGTAAAACTTCCTTGGCATATTCTGCAGTCAAATACCTTGGAAATTTATGAACTTAAGACATGTGTTTTTATGCTTAATATTTCTAAAGAATTTTATTTCGCAATAGTTTTTTAGAGGGGAGAAGAGGACACCAAATTTAAACATAAAACAGGCATTCAGTAAAGATGTGATACATATGAACTCACTGCTTTTAGTACTATGAAAAGTAAGTTTTAAAAATATCTCAACAGAAAGTATCTGTGTAGGTTGGGAAAATAAAAGCAAACCAAAACACAATTATTAAAGAAAGAAAGTACAGGAACAAAATATATTATGTATAACAGTAATAACTTACTGTATATGTAAACAAATAGTTTCAGTTCTTTTCATGGATCACAATAATCACTTTCTCTAATAAGTCTATTGGGTTTATATGGCAAGGTTTGGTGGAGATGGGGGGCCTACAGGGCTGACTTTAGTGGGAAGCTGCTGGAAGCTCCCCCTGTGTCTGACAGAGCCAATGCCAGCCAGCTCCAAGAACAACCCCTTGGCTGGCCAAGGCAGGGCCCATCACAGATGGTAATAATGTCTCTGCAGTAGCATATTTAAGAAGGGGGAAAAAAAGTCATTGCACGCAAGTAATTGCAGACAAAGAGTGATATATATGAGAGAAACAGGATCTGTGAGGAAGGAGTGGGGGAAGGTGATTCAGGTACCAGAGCTAAGATTCTCCTGCAGCCTATGGTGAGACAGCTGTTCCCCTGTGGCCCTTGGAGCGCACAGAGCAGTAGAGATCCACCGGCAGCCCCTGAAGGAACCCAAACTGGAGCAGGTGGATGCACGCAAAGAAGGCTGTGACCCCGTGGGAAGCCCATGCTGGAGCAGGCTCCTGGCAGGGATCTGCAGAATCGTGGAGAGAAGAGCCCACACTGGAGCAGGTTTGCTGGCAGGAATTGTGACCCCGTGGGGGACTGATGTTGGAGCAGGAGTTCCTGAAGGACTGCACTCCATGGAGCAGTTCGTGAAGAACTGCATCGCATGGGAAGGACTCACTTTTGACAAGTTCGTGAACTGTCTCCTGTGCGAGGGGCCTCATGTTGGAGCAGGGGAAGGACACTCCCTGAGGAGGAAGCAGCAGGAGAAACAACCTGTGATGAACTGACTGTAACCCCCATGCCTTGTCTGTCTGTGATGCTGAGGGGGAGGAGGTAGAGCTGGGAAATACAGAGGGCTGGAAGGAAGGTGTTTTTGAGATTTGCTTTACTTCTCGTTATCCTGCCCTGATTTTGCTTGGTAATAAATTCAACTAATTTCCCTAATTCAAATCTGTTTTGCCCATGATGGTAATCAGTGAGTGCCTCTCCTGCCCTTATCTCAACCCACCAGCTTTTCACTGTATTTTCTCACCCCTGTCCAGTTGCAAGGAGTGATAGATAGAGTGGTTTTGCTGGGCATCTGCCATCCAGTCAGATTCAAACCTCCACAATAAAAAATTCTGTTTCTTGCTACTGCTGAATTGATAAGATTTCTTTTAATTATACCCATGATAAACTGAAACTATTTAAAAGTTCTAATTTGCTCCTATTTTGCTATCTTTATTCTGGTTTACTCTCTCTAATAATCCAAATTATTTTGGATGAGACCATTGCTTTGCATTGAAAATATTTGTTTCATTGAAACTAATCAAGAAGAAATACAAAAAAGATGTAATGGAGACAAGGTCAAGGAAGAAATGCTAAAAACATCAAGAGGGCTCATGGATACATGAACTACAAGATATTTTCCCCTCTACTCCCTTGATAAATGATGACATAATATAATATTTTTCTTCCCTAATTTTGCTTTTTAAACAAAGCTGGTGGCAGTAAGTATATTGCAATTTTTTTTAACTCTTTCTCTAATTAGGATTAATTTTCCTTGCCTCTTCCAAACATATGCTGGACACTGTAGTTTAAGCAGCAGAACATCTGTATCCCACAGGGCCTGACTACATACTTTAGAGACACACTATTTTCCATAGTTTATAAACTAGTTCATCCTTCCATGTGATGACAGTGCGTGCTTGATGAGGATGGGCATTAAAATCAGTGAGAGAAATACCTAAACAGTGGAGTGTTGTTCTGAGTGGTTATCACACTGAGACATAAATTGCTATAGATGAAAAAAAATTCTATGGTTATGAAGGAGAAGCAGAAGTATCTTGCAGTGTAGCTTTTTGAACAATGTATTCCTTCTCCATTCCCATCCATCTATTTTAACTCTCTAGTAATTAAATGCTTACTTTTTGGATTGCTTCAAGACTTTGTGTGCAATAGACCTCATATATATATAACAGATACTCATGAGAAAATTCTTTCCAATGTTATCTTCAGACTGAGCAGTAGTGTGAAGGCTACTTATCCCTAATCATTGGCCTTGTGGATGAATAATGAAAATGCTGCTTAGCTTATAAGCCTACTGTGAAACTGAAAACTTTTCCACCATAACCATACATTCCCCCAGCATTGTTTCTCAGTTTTCCTCTCAGGGTTTTCTTACTTTCCAAGTTTGGTGGTGGGTCAAAAATTACTCAGTTGTAATATGCTCATTTTCATTCCCCATCAAAATTCTGATAGTTTTGAGGAGTGAGCATATCCAGAAGTAATTTTTTTGGTAATTTGCATTGGAAGGGATTGATGACATTAGATTTCTGATATTGCATTACTTCACAGAGGAAGAAATCAATGCATTATAAGACAGTGCCATATTTCAGCCTCAAGTTTAGCTAGTAAAATTTACAAAGTAAATTATATGAAATTAGTACATATACAGATTAGCTGCTATCTACATATCACTGATAAACTAGAAGGGCAATTAAATACTTCTGTTATTTTAATTCAGCCTGAAAACAGTATCCTACTAGAAGGATTATTCATGTGAGAAAGCAATCTAGCATCCTCTGAAGTCCTGTACCAATTTTTTGTTCTGATTTTTTAGCCCCTCCTTATTCAAGAAGCCTTGCAAAATGCTAGGAATTCTGTTCAACTTGCTCACCACAGGCAGAGATGGTAAATTCTGAGGCAGGAAGAAGGGATTATTCTAAACTTCTAAGGGACTGAGTAGCTATAAACGTACAAATTTACTTAATCTTAATTTGACATGGTTTTATAAGTTAAAATTCACAACACCAGGATATACAGAATGTATTTCTTCAAGATTAAATACCTGGCTCTTAAAGTGGAAGCACTTCTGTGGATATATAAAAGGGACTGTGATATTAATACCAGTGAAAATGCTTATCAGTACCACATAAAAATCAGAGAAAGAGCTCAGTGATTTTTGATATGATGTCTGAATAAAAGAACAGGTCATTCAGCCTTAAACTAAGATTTAAATGTGAGTTTTCTACCACTTGCTTGTTATGTCTACATAAAATTTAATGACCTTTGAATTGAGGGTTAGGCTTTTGCTGATGCAGAGAGAGCTGTAAATTAATTATTTAAGTGCTGCTGATATTATTACTAGATGCACATCTGTATTTTCTGTCATCTCTCTATCTTTAAAAACTTATATTTTTTACTTTCAAGAGGATTATTATAGAACAAAATACATTAGTTGTTATGAAAAAATGAATTAGTCAAGAGTTTATTCCTATGTGCATGAGGGACAAGCAAAAGACCCCCAGAACACAACCCAGCTTGAGCAGCACAAGTTTGTATCTCCCAGTCAGAAGGATGTGTGAGGGTGTAAGTGTAGGCTCAAAGTCAGAGAAATAAATAACTTTCCATACTGAGGTTTTCTGATGAATATGACAGCTACAATGCTCAGTTTTGCAAAATGTATTTACTGTACAAAAATATTTTTATTCTGGAGCATAGATTTTAAAGGTTTTAAAGATTAAAGATGCCCATCCTGACGAAACCCTGGAGGAACAAGTCTCTGTAGAGGAAAGGAATCAATTTTCTTTAAAGTTTTCTTTTATCTATTTCTATACAATTTAATTGTGATGACCCAGATAGGTACTTCATGCTATCATCTTTTGTTATATTCTGGACAGGGAATACAGTTTAATGACAGCTACAGAAAATGAGAAAATATTAACCACATATACAAAAAATTAGCAAACATCATTATATCCATATCACGAGGAATTGTTATTTATGGAACAGAGAATAAAGTACATTTGGAAAGCAAAAGATATAAAAATAATTTCTGTGGAGAATACTGTAGACTTTAAAATAAACTTTCAGTTTTAGTCAGCTGAAACAGACAAAGTTGAGGCACAAGGAATATCCAATATCATAGTTTATAGAGCACTGTGATCTACCTGGTTCTTTGCAGGCATAAGCAAAGATGTGGATTCTTTTCCTGGAAAAACCTTAATATTTTGTAGACTAGTAATTATAGCCTTATTAGATATAAAAACCTGATGAATATTTATTTTTAGTCTACAAAACTGGGTGAAAGACAACATCTGTTGTGTTTCCTCTACTATACATGTATAAACCTGAAGCTGTATTTTAATCATAGCGTCATACTCTCAGTTTCTGTATATATTTTTTAAGGCTTAGATTAACCACTACTTACTATAAATACTAAAACTCCATGGTAAGAATAACTGCTTTCTGGTTTAGATGAATTTTCAATCTCTCCTAAGAGACTAGAGAGTAACTTCTTCCATTTTAATGGAATTAAGTAGCAGAAGCTAGACACAAAAGTACATAATTTAGAATAGTTCTTCATGAAGACAAAATTAAGAGTAATCCATACTGTACCACAGTCACCCAAAAGGATGACTCTAAATACAGCTACATGTGGTAAGAGATTATGAAAGTTAAAAGCAGATTATATTTTTGTGGGCAGAAGGAAAGACAAAATTGTAATTTCAATAAATTTTAATGGCTGTTCAGCTACTTTTTCTAACTTTTACCTGTATGGGATATGATTGCTTAGCACTTACAATATGGTCCTGGAATTCTATAACTGCTTCATTCAAGTAAATAGGGACTGTGCATGTTTGTGTCAAGGTTAAATTTAGATGTATAGGGCAAATTATGTTCTCAGTTTCATTTCACTGTAAATAATGAGTAATTGAAATCAATGGCCCTACTCCTGATTTATATGAGTGTTACTAAAGGCAGAATTTGATGTCTCTCAGGTCAATACCAAGGGTCTTGCACACAAACAATTACATTAACCTATATCTGCCCTGCAGCTATGTCAAGGATACCACTATGTGTAAAGTTGCAGCATTTTATCCAGGCTGAAGATTAACTGAATCCAGAACAACATCCTCTTAATAGCATTAATAAATTTCCATAATGGAGGTGAAATAAGTTGCAACAACCTTCTGAAAATATATAGCATGGTCATTTTAATGCTGATAGAGTATACATTGGCAATCAAAAATATAAACACTACCTGCATGAAGTCATTCCAACATTGAAAGGACCCTTTGTTTCCTTTTACAATTTAAAAATACTAGAAAGTTGCATGGAAATAAATCACAGTGAATAGGCAACCAAAAAGACAGCAAAGATTAGACACAAGTGGATATTTTTAGCTTATATTTGAAGCCTTATTGTCAAGTAATATCACTGAAGATTATTATAAATGCAAATTTTATAGATGTAATGATTTACCATTTTAAAAATGATTATCCATTTAAAAAATTTAATTTTAGTGTTTAATATGTTACTCAGTTAAACCATTGAAAATTTTTAAACTAAAATTAGACATAGGCAATATTTTCAAATGGGAAGGCTAAAATAAAGTACTTAATGCCACTTAGATTGTAACTGATTTTTAATTGGAAATTAGATGGATGCTGGAAACAATGCTACAATTCTATATTCCAAATTAGTATACTTCAGTAGAAGAAACCAACCTGCGCTAGATTAAGCTGGTCATTGATGGATTCCTAAAGTAAGAATAAATTAGCAAAGTCATTGACCTTAGCAAGTAATACGTGTGCCTCTTGCAGCCCCATTACATACATGAAAAACTAATAGGACAAATATCTGGGTCATAAAGCAGAGCTGATGGATTGGTGAAATGTGAAGAATGCTTTTATTTCCAAGACAGAAAGATTAATAACCATTTCCACTGGGGGAAAGCATGAATTTAATGCAGGGCTGACTATGTTTGGTTTCCCTTTTCTTACCTCAGCTTTCCTTGTTATCACACCATAGCTGACCTGGATTTTTTTTATTTTGATTTCTACCTAATAAAAATTTTACCTATTATTTTGAAAAGTACTAGCTTTTCATTCTTTTTGTCTAGTCTTACAAGTTGATATTTATAATGAGAACGGTTTATATATTATTCTACCCAAATGACAGTTGTGAGTATATTGGCTTCTTATTTATTTGATTTCCAAATAAGAATAAATATATAAATCTAAAAAAAAAGCCAAAAAAACCAAAAAAAACCCCAAAAAACCAGAGAAAAATTTGAATAGGTAAGGATTTATCATCTAGAGCAAATCTGAATGTTCCATTTTACTTCTTTTCCCATTCCTGCAGTTTTCCCTTTCTTCCTTTGACAGTTGCCCTGGCACATACACACAGGGAGCTCTGCTTGCAGTTGCTCCACAGCAGTCTTTGGCAGGGTCACTTCTACAACAGATTTAAGCCAAAGCCAAGTATCTTCACCTTTGAAAAATTGTATAAACACTCCAAAATAAATCAGTCTGCTGTTTATGCCTAGGAAGGTGAGAAGAACTCTTAACTACCTCTTGGGAAAGGGGGATGAGGAGAAACACAAAGAGAAAGCAGCACAGAAACAGAGAATTAAAGAAAACCAGGAATAATATAAAAGTGAGAGCTACAGCTTAAAAGAGACTGACTTTTCTGGAAGCTACATGATTCTGGTTTTCTACATAAAAGCAGCAATTTCTCAATCCTATCCACAGTAGTATGACCTGGAGTGCTTCCCAAGCCCATCCTTCCTTATATCAGACCTGTCAGCAGTAGCAATATTGGCTGTGTAAATGGAATTAGTACAGTGGATACTCTCAATGTTTTATTACATTATCCAAAATATGACACAAATGGGAAAAAAAAGTGGAAACAAGGTAGGTATTCACTATCAAAAAGCACAAGAAAAGCGTTAAGATGGAATCAATTCTAAAAGGGCATTTTTCATTAAGAATCCTGCTTAAAACTTCAGAAGTGCAAATGTAGCAGAACCCCACACAGGCAGCTCACCATCTTTACTCCCTCCCTGTACTCACTGTCATTCTCAGTACTCCCTGAACACTTGAACTCTCAAGACTTTCTTTCAGGCTCTCTGATGTTCGTGATTTTGAAATGTTTCAAAATGTTGAAAATGCTAAGAAAATTTGATCTAGATCTCCTCCATGCCCATATTTCTGTAATAATCTAAATATTCTTTTTTATGAAAGACCAAGTTACCTGTCATTCATGTTGTTCAAGTACTTTCACTGAAAGAAGGAAGGGAAGTAAATCTGACTGACACCAGTGGACAGTGGAATGAAATTTAAATTAGAAATATAAATCCACACAACCTCTAATAGGCACAGCAGTTATATTTTTATGCAGTTGAAGAGTTTTCCAATTCAAATTTAATACTATATTTTTTAATGAACTCATTCCAAATCTAGATCAGAGGATACAACACAAAAATTCATGAGAAATATAGTGGCCTATGTCTGATTAGGAGATTTAAAAGTTCTATAGCTTTACTTGAAATTTACTTACTCATTTAAATTACACTATAAAGTGTTTAATTTAAAAATTGTAAAATTTTAATTAAAAATTAAATTAAATTAAAATAAAAAATTATATCTGCAGAAGTTACTGGTTATAAAAAAATTATCAGAATAAGTCTATATTTGTGACAATCAAGCATCAAGCATCTTTCCTGTTTGTCTGTCTCAAAGCCATATCAATCTATTCATCCTTGTTCAGTATAGGCAATTTTAACTGAAATGGATAGATGGCACTTTCAGTACTGTAAGTGTTTGTCTGAAGATACAGTTTCTTGTCATTCACTGTTGGCATTAATGAAATGTCTAACTCATAAGTCATGAATTTTTCTATTAAGTTTTTCATATGAGACTTCATATTCATAAAGCAACACAAAGTGAACAAGTATAACAAAAAATAATAGATAGGATTTGCAGTAGCACTCAGGCCTGACAGAAATCCCTTCTTTTATAGTCACTAGAAGTATCTTAAATGAAAGCAAGATTAGGTGAATACTAAGGGCTTTCAAAATCTTACCCCCTATACTCTGCCAAGCTAAAAAGTGTACACCTTAAAAAGGCAGCACACTATCTACATATTTGTTTTGTGTCCACAAAGAAAATAATTCTTTCTTTTAAAAGACAAAAAACTAACTCTGTAGACTATAAATAGCTTGTTTACATAAGCAAGTAGCCTGCATTCTTCACACACCTTTTTTGGCAGTTTTCAGTGAAATGAATTGTTAGATTTTGCTCTAATTTGTCAGTTGGGCTGTGGAAGTTGGAACAATGGAAGCTGCCGGGGAAAAGGAACCTCAGTCCATCCCTCTTCTACCAGTTTGACGCCAGTGCCAGCAAGAGATGCCCAGAGTCTGGAGAGGGACTGCAGGTCAGCAGGAGAACACCTGAAGAGCAGCACAAAGGAATTCCCTCCAGACAGTAGGGCAGCTTCACTGCGGCTCCAACTCAAATGCCTCTATGCAAACACAAGCACCATGGGGAATAAACAAAGGGAGTTAGAGATGTGCACATGCCTACAGAGATGTGATCTTACTTGTATGACATGCAGATGTGGTGGGATGGATGTCTCCTATGACTGGAGTGTTGAAATGAAAGGATACATGCTTTTCAGGAAGGACCGGCAGAGGCATCAAGGATAGGGTGTTGCCCTCTTTGTCAAAGAGCAGCTGGAGTTCATGGACCTCTGCTTGAGGATAGATGAGGAGCAGACCAAAAGCCTATAGATCAGAATTAAAGCAAGGGCAAAGGCAGGTGACATAATCACAGGGGTCTGCTACAGGCCACGCAACTGGGAAGACTGAATGTATGAGGCCCTCTAGAAACAAATGGGAGCAGTACATTCACAAGTTCTGGTTGTCATGGAGGACTTCGACCACCTGATACCTGTTGGAGGGACAACACAGCAGGGCATAACCAATCCAGGAGGTTCCTAGAATGTATTGATGATAACTTCCTTCTCCAAGGGATAGAGGAGCCAGCAAGGAGAGGTACTATGCTGCACCTTGTTCTCACCAAAAAGGAGGGGCTGGTGGGCAATTTGAAGTTTAAAGGTTGTGAAGGAATGTAAAGCTTTGGCTGCAGTGACCATGAATTGGTAGAGTTTCAGATCCTTAGGGCAGTGAGGACGAGGTGCAGCAAGCTCACCCCTGGACTTTAGGAGAGAAAACTTTGGCTTCTTCAGGGATCTGCTTGGTAGAGTACTATGGGATAAAACCCTGGAGATGAAACAGGCCCAAGGAAATTAGTTAGTATTCAAGGATCACCTCCTCCAAACTCAGGAGTGATGCATCCGAACAAAGAGGAAGTCAGAGGCCTGCATGGATGAACAAGGAGCTCCTGGACAAACTGAAACACAAATAGATACGGAATGGAAGCAAGGACAGGCAGCCTGGAAAGAATACAGAGAAATTGTCTGAGCAGCAAGTGATCAGGTTAGGAAAGCTACAGCACTGACAGAAATCTGGCCAGGGAGGTCAAGGACAACAAGAAAACCTTCTATAGGTATGTCAGCAGTGAAAGAAAGAGTAGGGAAAATGAGGGCACTCTATGGAAAGACACAGCAGACCTGGTTACCCAGAATATGGAGAAGGTTGAAGTACTCAACAACTTTTTTGCATCAGTTTTCAGTGGCAAGTGCTCCAGACACACCACCCAAGTCACAAAAGGCAAAGGAAGTGACTGGGGGAATGAATAAATGTCCAGTGTATAAGAAGATCAAGTTCAAGACCTCCCAAGGAACCTGAAGGTGCACAAGTCCTTGGGACATGATGAGATGCATCTGCAGGTCCTGTGGGAATGGGCAGCTGAAATTGCTAAGCCACTATCCAGCACAGTTGAAAAGTCTTCACAGTCCCATGAAGGTCCCACTAACTGGAAAAGTGGAAACAACACTCCCATTTTCAAAAAGGGCAATAAGGAAGATCGAGGAAACTACAGGCCAGCCAATCTCACCTGTGCTTGACAAGATCACAGAGCAGAACCTCCTAGAAGCTATGCTAAGGTAAATAAGTAGATGATTGGTGACCACCAACATGGCTTCAGTAAAGGCAAATTGTGCCTAAAAATTTGATGGTCTTCTATGACAGGATTACAGTGTTGGTGGGTAAGGGAAGAACAAGTGCCCTCATCTACCCGGACTTGAACAAAGTATTTGACACTGGTCTGCACAATTTCCTTGTCTCTGAATTTGAGAGGCATGGATTTGATGAGTGGACCACTCAGTGGTGACACGTACAGTGGGATCCAGTGCACCCTCAGCAAGTTTTCTAACACTAAGCTGTGTGGTGTGGTCAACACTCAGGAGGGAAGGGATGCCACCCAGAGGAACCTGGACAGGTTTGAGAGGTGGGTCCTTGTGAACCTCATGAAGTTCGGCAAGACCATATGCAAGGTCTTGCCACCTGGATCAAGACAATCCCAAGCACAAATACAGGCTGGGCAGAGAATGTATTGAGACCAGCCCTGAGGAGAAGCCACACTCGGGGGTGTTGGTAGATGAGAAGCTCAACATGAGCTGGCAAAGTGCACTTGCAACCCAGAAAGCCAACCGTGTCCTGCATCAAAAGGAACATGACCAGCAGATCCAGAAAGGTAATTCTCCTCCTCTTCTTCGCTCTTTTGAGACTTCACCTGGAGTACTGCATCCAGCTCTGGGGTCCCCAACATAAAAAGGACATGGACTGCTAGAGAGAGTCCAGAGGATGGCCACTGAGATGATCAGAGGGCTGGAATGCCTCTCCTATGAAGAGAGCCTGAGAGAGTTGGGATTTCACAGCATGGAGCTCACCTTAGAGCAGTCTTCCAGCACCTTCAGGGGGCCTACAAGAAGCCTGAACAGAGACTTTTTGCAAGGACATGTGGTGATAGGATAAGGGCTTATGGCTTTAAACAGAAAGAGGGTAGATTTAGATTAGATATTTCTTCACTGTAAGAGTAACAAGACACTGGAACATATTTCCCAGAGAAGTTGTGGATGCTCCACACCTGGTGGTGTTCAAGGCCAGGCTGGATGGGGCTCTGACCAACCTGCTCCAGTGGAAAGTGTCCCTGTCCGTAGCAGAGGGGATATGGAACCAGATGATCTTTAAGGTCCCTTCCAGTCCAAACCATTTTATGATTCTTAGATTCTGTGAGGCAGGCTGTTCCCCTGCAGCCCATGGAGGGCCATTGTGGAGAAAATAATCAACTGCAGCCCATGGAAGACCCAGTGCTGGAGTAGGTGGATGTGCTTGAATGATGCTGTGACTCTGGGGGAAGTGCTGTGCTACAGCAGGCTCTGGGCAGGACCTGTGGTCTCAGGGAGAGAGGAGCCCACCCTGGAGAAGGTTTCCTAGCAGGACTTGTGACCCTGAGGGCAACTCACACTGAAGCAGTTTGTGAAGAACTGCATCCCATGGGAGGGCCACACATCAAAGGAGTTTTCAAAGTCTGTCTCCCGTGGAAGGGATTCCACACTGAAGCAGAGTAAGAGTGTGAGGGGTCCTCCTCTTGAGGATGAAGGAGTGGCAGAGAAAACACATGATGAACTGACCACAGGCCCCATTCCCCAGTCCCCTTCACCACTGAGGAGAAGGAGGGAGAGAATCTGGGTGTGAAATTGAGCCCAGGAAGAAGGAAGGGGGGGGTGGGGGAAGGTGTTTTAAAATTTGCTTTTATTTCTCATTGTGCTACTCTGATTTGACTGGTGATTAAATTAATTTTCCTAAGTCAAATCTGTTTTGCCTATGATAACAAGTGAATGATCTCTCCCTGCCTTGATCTCAACCTATGAGCTTTTTTATCTTTTCTCCCCCCTGCCCAGTTGAAGAGGGGAGTGATAGAACAGCTTTAATGGGTGCCTGGTATCCAACCAGGGGTGAACCCACCATAGGCTTTTTTAATACCACATGAGTAGAAAAAGCTGTCTGTTATGCAGGGATATTTCATATGATAATAACTGAGAAACTTCTGGAAAAAAAAAAATGCCTGTAATTCAAGGAAGTATCTAAATTCAATTGCCTAATTTTAAGTATGTGCTGAACTGCTAAGCATTTTAATGAAACTTCAGCTTTATACATAAGGCTATTGAAGACATTTTCTGCTGCCAAATGGGAGCAAGGTATTCCTGTAAAGGGTTAATATTTGTTTACTCTGATTTTCCTTGCTTTTCTTTGCTTTTCTCCTCCCTGTTCATTTGTTTGTAGTTTCAAGTGGCTTTTTACACCTCCACTTTACCTAATAAGCTTTGAAAATCATCTTCTAAAAAATAAGAAGAAAAGAAATTGGATTTTTTTTTTCAGATGGAATTGCTTTTGCTCTAAAATATTCTGGGAAATAGTCTCTCTGAAATATGCTCTTGCATGCAACACTGAAATGTTCTATGGTATAGTAATTAAAATATCACTTCAAGTTTATAATTATATAATTGATGGGTACATGGAAAATATTCTTACTCAATGCTTTTTTTTCCATCAGCACTTTTGTTTATTATGTTGGCTAATTTCTGAAGGGAAAACCAATCCTCTGAATATGCACGCACTGCATGTCCATTTTACTGCTTTTTAAGTGCTTGGTAAAAGTAGATGTGCAGACTGCCAGGTGAACTCTGTGAAATCTGTAAAATCTGGATGAAAGGACTATTGAATTTTTGAAAAAAAAAAGCTGGAGGCAATCTAAGCTTTTACATAAGTTAAACACAAGTCATACACAGACAGGAGCAGAACAGCTCTGTTCTAGCTTACAACATGCTTTTTTTAGATGGCCTCTGGAAGGGAAGGAGGGAAGGCAACAGTATTAAGGGAGCAAGTAAAAGCTGTTTGTTCTATGATACCCGTGTAATTGAATCTAGCCACAGAATTAACTTTACATATTAAGAAATTTGTCTGGTTCTTCAAGTCCTGTGGGAATTTTGCCATTCAGATCAACAGGAAGAGAACAGGAAAGAGTAGGATTACTTCACTGTAAATTAAATTAAACTTTTATGTGCAGGATCAGACATAGATGTAAGAACATACAGATAGGTATTATGCTGCATTACAGATACTTCATCATTTTCCCTATTATTTTGGCTCATAATCATAGAATCCTTTGCAAGTATTATTTGGTCCCTATTATATAATTTTAGGGAATGAAAAGGAATTTTCTCTGCTTACAAAATATTTTTCAGTAAAAGTGAGGCTGCAGCAATGAATTATTGAAATTTACATAAAGGTTTGAGCAATTATTTTATTATACACTATGCATTAGAATTTTTACACAAGAAAATCTATGTGTAATGAGTAAAAAGAATGTTTTATATATGATGAAATTGATGCAATTCAGAATTCACAGGCTGAATTCATCTCATATGTCTTAGACCCACAAACAAAGATTTTTAGAGAAGTGAGCTTTATGAGGATGAATTATCAAATGCAGGATAAATAATGTCAGAAGCCTGCCAAGAGCAGCAGACTAAAGAGATGAGAGACTGACTTGCCATTTTCAAAATGCAATGACAACTGAACAGTAACCGTATCCACTATTTCTTGAATACTGAAATAATATTTTAGTATTGTTGTTGTGAACATTTCTTCTTAAAAACAGACAACCAAACAAACAAACCTACAAAAAACACCAAACAACAAACTCACACCAAAACCAAGGTCCAGCTGGTTTAGTTTCAGCAGCCGTGTACAGTAAATGAAAGCAGTTCTCTTTCCCAGCAATATAGATGACAAACAAGGTCCATGTACATGCCAAGTTTTTCTGCAGACGTTGTAGCACAAAATAGAGAAGGTTTAATCCCTAATAGCACAAAGAGTTGCATTGGCTTGAACTCAGCTATGAGAAACAGAGCAGTTACTGTGTTGTTGCACGTAGCCGTTTCACGCACGGCCAGTGAATTACTTCTGATGCATTCATATTTTGGGAATTTACAAAACCAGAGGGAAGGAAGGGATAAGCATCCACAGGAAGACAAGATACACACACTTCTTTAAATACCCATCCAATAAACAGACAAAAGTCATAAGCAAATGCAATTCCTTTAACA
Source organism: Corvus kubaryi (assembly GCF_017639235.1). NCBI lineage: Eukaryota > Metazoa > Chordata > Aves > Passeriformes > Corvidae > Corvus > Corvus kubaryi. The sequence continues at coordinate 21,101,173 of NW_024581127.1, forward strand.
AACCATATATTATTCGGCAATAGTTGTTTAATCCTGCTTATTAACAAAAATTCCCAGTGTAAGAAATTTAAGCCAAGGTATGTAGAGTCAAATATTTTTCATGCTTATTAAGATGCATCATTACTACATGCTATTTTGACTTAGTGAAAAACCTTAATAAAACATTTTCCAGTTTTTCCACCTACAGATCACCCAAACATAGACCGATGGATACATACATAAAGATATCTAGCAAATCATGTTCATGATTTATTCTGTCTACTGGATAAGTGTTGATGTTATCCAAATATTCCTTTCAACTACAGTATTTTTAGACAGTATTGGGCATACAGAAGTTCTGTGCTAAATTGGGGATTAAATAAGTTACTTCTAAGCTACTGAAGCAACTGGAACTGGAGTCAAAGTACCTCTGAAGATTTGAGCATCTTGAATGTGAAACATTCAAAGTCTGCTTGGCCACCATTTAAATAAAACCAAAAACCAAGGACAGAATAAACTTAAAAGCTTGGGGTTTAATACGATAGAGTTGAGACACAGAGAAATTCTTTGATACTTAGCCTGGACTAAGGCCATCCTTTCTCTCATGTCTTCAGAACATAAAATAGTCATTCTCAAAATACATCTAATAGACTAGGTCTCTTAGCTATACTGATCTGTTGTGTCCAAAAAAGGGTAACAAGGATGGTGAAGGGTCTAGAAAACATCTTAGCAGGAGAGGCTGAGGGAATTGGAACAGTTTTGTCTGGAGAACAGGAGGCTCAGGGGGCACCTCATTGCTCTGTACAACAACCTGAAAGGAAGTTGTAGTGAAGTAGGGGATTGGTCTCTTCTGGCATGTCTCAAGTGACAGAGTGAGAGGAAAGGGCCTTCAGTTGTACCAGGGGAGGTTCAGATTAGTTATTAGAAAAAAAAAAAAAAAATCTCTGAATTAGTGGTTAGGCACTGGGAGAAATTGCCCAGGGAGGTAGTACGGAGTCACTGTCTCTGGAAGTGTTAAGAGGGGTCTGGATGTGGCACTTGTGGATATGGCTTAGGAGTGATTATGATGATGCTGGATTGATAGACTAGATGTTCTTGAAGGTCTCTTACAACCTTGATGATTCTGTAATTTTGTGATTTTTAGAAAATTTTACTAGAGTCACAAATTTATTCAAAATACATCAATTGAATGTAACACTCTGTTCCTCTTTCTAGTCTCAAAACCTCCCCGAGAGAAAAAAATAAATAGAAACACTACAATGAAGCTTATAACTATAGTATTCTTCCTGGTTCAGAAATTGTTGATTCTTCCTGAGGGAATTCACTTGTCTTTGAGATTTTCCTAAACACCAGACTATGATCTTTGGACATTCTCCAGTCCTTCATTTGTAGTCATTCTACTGTTATACACATTTGGACAGGAAGGAAGATCAAGAATACAAGCCAAAAAATTTCCTTGGTTCAAGCACTAATAACCACTTAAATAATTTTTCTTTCTGTATCTCTTGAGTTATACATCAAACTAAAAGATGGCTATAAAGTCACAAGTAGAATTCCCTGCCTTGAGTATTAATAATAGCTGTTGGCCAATACAACTACAGCAAACATGGACAAAACCCTCCAAACTTCAGGGGAAAAAAAAGATAATTTAAATTTTATATTAATTTGAACTAGAAATGGATAGCAAATATATATCAAGACAGAATATTTACATACACCTGAGACACCAACATGCAAATGTGCAAGATAAATACCAGAGCTTAAATCTTCATTAGTTTGCATCTGCTCTGATTTTCTACAACCTTGCAACCCGTTTTATCACCGCAAAATTTTTATAAGAACAATTTAAGGATGGAGCTTAAAAAATAATTAGTATCTTACTGACATGACTAAACAATAGGAATGTAGTGAAAAAGCATATTAATAACAAATACTTTAGTATGTTCTTTATTACAAGAGTGAATTCCATACTGGCTGTTTGGTTGGCCTCTTTACATACATATTAGAATGGATACCAAGGCGGTAAAGAAAGTTTAGCCCGTTTATTTTTTTTCTGAGATTTCTGCACTCTTCAGTGTATCGTGTAGCTAGTTGGATTTTTCTGCAATACAGGAATGGAAGTTCAGTGTTTAGACGTCAAAATTATCATTAATATTTGGCAAAGATATGTTCCACTTTTATTAAATGGAATGTAGACAAGAATACAGAGCTTCACAATGCATATGTGAGAAATCAGAATATTTACAGACTGGTAGGCATATTTTTACTGCATATCTAACCTATAACGTGACAATTCATTGTTCTAAGTCCATGCTTAAAAACCAAATCCTTCAAGAAACCATCACATTTTTCTTCATTGCAGATTGATAATTGATTTAATATGAAAAAGTTCCAGTTAAAGTATGAAGTTGTTTGTGACATTCAAGAGAAATATTTTCCACTTTGGACTTTAATATAATTAATAAATCCCAACCAAAACCAAACTAACTTTGAAGATAATTAGGTTATTGTTACATGCATTTTGCTTAATCTTTAATCAGTCTACTGAAACATGCTTAAGAGATTAAAAACTTTTGATGTCCGGTTTATTTACAGGCCAAGAATCCCACAGAGATGAGGTTTGGTCTTTCATCTCTGTGAATGTCCTTTTGCCATTAATGTCTTTGAAAAATGAACATAAATTTCTATTGTCATTGAAAATGCAAAATTATGATTTGGTTTTATTTATAGCAACTCTGCTTTTCAAAAGTGACAAGCAGTCAATAATTAGACCCTCTGAATCAACTACATGCATAGTTTCCACCATTACTACATGACAATATTTCCAAAATATTGGCATATACAAGGTGTATGTTGTGTTACACACTGCACTGAGACAGGAAAGACACCAATTTCAGTTTGAGAAGACTGCAGGATAAACAGAATGCAGGATATTGCAAGTTCATGCAGATTAGACAGGATAAGAACATGCAGACTAACATGCAGACAGAGCACAAAGAAACAATAAGATGGTGCTAATGACAAGAAAGTGCAGTGGTTTCAGCTCACCAGCTGCTGGACATGTACCAGGTTTGGAGAAATTGTAGCAAAGAAAAATCTTTAAAACTAATCAATCCTAGTTCATGTTAAAAAACCCTATATTAATTCCTTTTTTACTAGTCTCATTTACTACATCCTGCACATATGTTATGGAAGTACAGTTATTTGTATATTTTAGTCAATACTAATGATTCTCATATGCATTCATTGTATATGTGTCTTTTTCCAATGGCTTTGACTGTATATCAGTTTATATGTCCACTCAAGTTTTTAAAGTTTGTCAGAGAAAGCAACACCTAGAAATTAAAGACTTGTGTCACTTCCATTTTGTGAATTATTGCATTAGTCTGATTATTTAATATGGAAGGCAGATCAGTACTGAAAAGTGGCATAAAACCTAACATCTTATTACAAAAAAAGTAGCAATTTACAATAATATAAAAAACCCCATGGACGTTGTTCCTTTATACCTACTAACAGCACGGTTAGTATTTTACACTTACTCAGAGAAAAGGAGAGGATTTATCATGGATCATTGATAACAGAGGTGTCCTGAGATCAGGAGACATGGCTTCAGGTTTCTGCCTGACCAAAGATTTCTGTAACTTTGGGAAGTCACTTGGGACATTTTTAAAATTCTTTAAGATTTTTAAAAGGTATTTTCCAGATAGGGTACAGCATGACTTTGAAAAATGTAGTACCTAATACTTATTGAAATAATGGGTCTTAGACATTTAGGATTCTGTCAGTTCCACTAGGAACTTGCCTGGATCATTAGGTACCTAAACACCCTGAGCAAATCTGGTCCATAACTGACTTGCAGAAAGATTTTCTATCTGCAAGCAAGGTAAGAGGTAATGCTATTCCCTTCTGACATTGGTATAAGGAAACATGCATTAAAGATTATAGCATTGCTAGATATTAAATCATGGGATGGTATATCAATATGTAAGACAGATCATTAAAAAATGTCATTGCATAATATTAATGGTGCAATCGTATCTAGAAAACTGCAGACGGTAGTGCCCAGCCCGTACCAGAGATGACACTGCAGAATTAAAGGTGCCTTAAAGACTGAGACAAAAAGGATTAAGTGCATTGAGAAAAAGGTTTGAACAGAACTTGAGAAGAGTTGAAAGAATCTGAGAGACAGAAAAACCAAAAGGAAACCAAACTTGCAATCAAGATCTTAAGTTAAATGGTCTGGAATGCTCGCTGTCCTAGATCACCTGTACTTTGTATCAATTTACTTGCCTTCACACATTAGGCTAACATGTTTTAGCTCTAGATATTTTCCTTTTCTCCGTTCTTTTTGATGCACTATTTATCTATCAGATATTCTGTAGTAACAAAGGTATTTTATATTAAAAGTCAATATATGTTTGTGTTTAATTTCAAAGCCTATCTTTGTCTCCGCTGTTTTGTTTTTTTGTTTGTCCAGAGTTGGCCATCCTCTCTTCTATACAACTACTGATCAGATCAAAAAAACATTTCAAATGTCCATTGAAGCAGATGTAAATTCAATGCATGGCACTGCTAATGATTGAAGATTTTACATGGACTTAATATACTGATGAAATAACATAATTAATAAATTAATAACAAAATTAATAAATGTTAATAAACTGTATGATAGAAGATAATAAAAAAAAGTCATAAATACTCTTAAAACATGACAGACTATGTCTAAACAATCTGTTCTGGATCAGCTGCTCTTAGTATTTTTTCTGGAAATATTTTTCCTATTCTCTTTTTCTTCTTACCAGTCCTGCTTCACATATACTGCATTTGTATTTTACTAACACTTCATATTATCTTAGAGGTCTTTTGGACTAGGATTTCTCATAACAGCATCTTTGCATCACTGTTGCTTTGTTAGTATTTGAGAGAAAGGCTGTTATCCTGAAATGGAGAAATCTGCTTTGGATATGTGAGTATAACAATTCGGTTAGAAAAGTGTAAGGTAAGGCAACTCTTATTAGGAAAGAGAGTGAATTTAACAAAGAATCTCAGTTTTAACAAATCACTTTGAAAGAGAGAATACAATGAAGAAAGACCACTAAGAATATTGGACCTGAATCTTAATTACCACTTAATGTAATATCCCACTAATAGTATAAATTTATGTGACAGTTAATATATTGAGAAAGACTGGAAAAACAAGAGCAATTAAAACCCTCATAACCAGCTTGAAATTTTTTTAAACATACTTCAACATTCACTAACTAGAAATGACTATCACATTTTTTTATATCTAAGAAGCATTATTAAAATTCTTTAAGAGAAAGTTAACTGTCAGAGATTATTAGAAAACCAGTGTTCTGTGAAAGATAATGTTTCTTTACTCACATTTCAAAACAGTGACAATATTTAGCTGGCACCACATGAAGTGCAGCTTTTAAGCATGCTGTTCCTAATCAGTGGTAGAGAGAACTTGTATTTCAGAATAAAAATAGCCAAATCAAAGGGCAGATAATCTGCCCAGGTGTCACCTGTTCCCCTAAAAATTTTCCTTTCCATGACTTCAAACATAGAATATTTGTGGCTTATTTTGAATGTCAAACCACGATTATATGATCATACATTGTAATTCCTTCTTAGAAATGAACTATTTGTGTGGTTTATAGTTCTAAGCAATTAGTGATGGATTTACATATGTTTCACTACTCATATCAGTGATGTCTGTTTTGCTATGGACCTGAAACCCCATGAAGTCAACGATGGGCCCAATGAACTTTGCAATGCTAAGTATAGTGACGTTTGGTTCAGTACCTGACAGTGAAAGGAACTACATGAAATTCAGAAACAGTGTGGTATGTATGGCAGTCTTTGTTAGACACTTTGTTTTAAAGACTTGCCATGGGATCTTTTATTTCATTATACTTTTCCTCACTTTAAAGCTCTTACCACATGTAGAATATATGAGGCAAATAACAGTTTCATTAAGTAACTATTTCATTTTGCTTTGTACATACTTTAGGTTCTTGCTAATCTGTCATGTACAGATAGGAAGCAATGGACAGAATTCTGCTTCAAAGAGCATTTTAACTTTTTCTCAGTCCTAACACAGTAAGGTTCTGACACTTCCCTTTAGAAATACTAATACCCTCTGAGATATTTTTCAGGTAGTGAACACCAGAATGTAAAACTTAAGGAATGTCATAATTACATATTTCCCTATGTTTCAAAAACTGCAATGAAAATGTCCTTTTAGGAATAACATTAATATTTTCTCCACGAGAGGTATAATGTTAATATTATGTACTGCATGAAAACCAGATCATTGCCTAAAGAAGTTTGGTCAAGGGAAAGAATAAATAAGGTAGAGTTGAAACCTATTAATTCTCCTGTAATCTTCCTTAGAAAGTCTTTTCCCAACTGAAGAAAAAAAAAACTCAAATAGATCTCGTTCTGCTTTAACTTTGCTGGGTTGAATGATTTTGCATTGAGATCTACAGATGGCTCCCTGAAGCTGTGATTCCCTATTACATCTCAGCATGTCTGCAGTTCAGACATTGTCAGTAGTGAGGCACTTGTAACAGTACATAGATTAACTTGCTTTCATTATGTTCCTCTTAGAAGAATAATCTCCCATTCCCTTATCCTTTAAAGTACATGTCCCTCAAAGTACAAAATGTCATACAACACAAAAACAATACAATTACTGGCATGAGCCAAAGAGATCCATGAAGAGTGTAGGGTAAGGAAGCCTTTTCTTCTTTTCTGTGAGAGGGGAAAGCATAGGCGCTGCTGCCTAAGGCATTATGAGCCTGAGAAATTTTCTGTAAGTTTTAGGAAAAGTGACAATGATAGGAATATTCAAGCCATCCAAGAATTTCCTATGCAGTGAGAAAGGGAAGAGTTGATTTTTTTTTTTTTTTTTTAATCTTGTATCACTTTTGTCTTAACTTTTCTGACTAGCTTGGTATAAGTTGGTAAAACTAATTGTGAAGTATTGCTGATGTTCTTACCATTGGGTAATTTAGTGCTTATATCCAGGGAGAGAATAAACGTGCAAAGGCAAATCTGTTATGTGACAAAACGCTAATAGGAGAATGCATACAGAATGGGCAAACTTCATACAAGCAGAAGAAAACATCCTAGGAAAATGCAACCTTTAAAGAAGATAATTTGAAAATAATGTGATGTTTGTATGCAAATAAGATGTTGATGATCTTCTTTTCCTTACAGTATATTCAACTAATTTGCCATGAGGCAATGTAAAAAGCGGTAACAGTGAGCTAGTAGAGTAGGGAACCTTTGAATGTTCAAAGGAGACATTCAATCATTTAAGGCTCACAATATAATGTGGTGTGAAATTATTATAATATGGTAGGAAATGGCCTACTTAGCAGAGAGGATGCTCCACTCTGCATGGCTGCTTTGTGCTCTGTGGAGGAACATCCATTGCTCCCTGCAGGTCCGCTTGCTCTGTACAGGTGAGCAGGAAGGCTGGCAGATAAACCTCCCAGCCGAAAACAATAGAAAGATACCTAAAAGAATTGTGTGGCTTGCTATTGAAGTAACGCTACATGGAAGTAGCAACATTTAACCCAAAGGACCACAAATTGTACAATGAACTGAAATTCAGACTGCCCTTTATCTGTCTCTATAGAGCAGCATCTCTGGAGTCAGGCCAGAACACGTTGCCCTGAATGCCTAGAGAAGGATCATTTGGCTCTTTTTCCCTTCTTTCTCAATCCCAGCAGGGAAGGTCATCCATTGCTTGTAAAATCTCGTAATTATGATGAGACAAAAAGAACTCATAAACCACTTCTCAGATAAGAGCAGAACAACCAACCAACCAAAAACCTGCCACAAGATTTATAATGAAAACTGTAAGGAAACTTGATTTTGGTGAGGTTGCCTAAGCAGTTTTGATAAACAGGTGTTGAATTGTCTTGGGGAGGAGAAGTAATATTTCAAAGGCAAAACTATGATTCCTAATTTAGTTGCAGTTAACTAGCAACATACAGTGCATTCTTCTTAAAGTGCAGAAACAACCAACAATTACTTTTGCTTATAGGTTTTACAAATATAAAAGTTATTTTCTCAAATTTTTATTTTAGTCTTTGAAATCTATAGAATGAGAGGCACTTGAATAATCTTCCTTTCTTTCTTCCATTTTCTGAAATTCAATTTTCTTTTTTTTTGGAACTGACAGAAATAAATTTTAAAAAACTTAAAAAAAAGTATGCTACTATAGGGGACTGAGTTCGAAACCACAAGTGAGTACAAGAGGCAACAGACATGCTCATATGTCTATTTTGTAGTTGTGTAACAGCAATTTGAGGACCTGATGCCTCTTAGCTGAAATGCGCTAATGGACTGTAGGAAGTAAATTATTTCAGCACTTGTTAACAGGGTAAGTTTTTTATACTGTGGCATACCCTGAATTATAAGAATGGACATGGAGAAATTTTCAGAAGCTGATATAGATAGTTAACAAGTTCAGAAGGGTGGGACACTGAGCAGATGCATGGGTCTAAATACCCATGGTGATACAGTTGTTTGGCTGTGGTTTTAATTTTTAATATATTTCAGAATTTTATATAAGATTATTCACTCCAGTAGTCAGCAGGAAAATGTTTGATTTCAGATGCAGAAACATGATATGTTAGTGAGCTCAAAATCAGAAATAACCCATATATAAATGCAAAATGAAATGTAATACAATTATGAAAGTGGGGTAATCATCAGGAAAAAGAACATTGCTTTCATATATGAATGAACCCTTATTCTGGAAATTTTGAAAATTTGCAGTTTCATTCTCAGACTGTACAGTAACAGATTAACAGCTCCAATACTGAAACATTAGTAAAATGTACAATTAAATCTCATGAAGCGGGTAAAAATCAAGCATTATCTGAAAGTTTATCTGAAAAGAGGTATATTTTTTTTCTCCTAGTGAAAAATCTAATTCTCAGAAACTAATTCCCAGTTGCCCACTTAACAGCATGCATTAGTGAAACACAGTGATAAAAAGAAGAAATAATTAGAAGCTTGGAAATAAATCCTTCAATCAAGTTTGATCTCAAACAGTAAATTTTTTGTGCTGTCTACACCAGATTTGGACCCATGAAACTTCTCAGAGCAGTTATAAAACAAACCATTTATTGCTGTTTCTTAATGTGCAGATATGAGATGATATTACTTGCTCTTTTTCACTTTGCTATTTATGCAACTGAAAAAAATCTTGCAGTAATACCCCTTGAAATGGCATATAAATAGGCTTTTATGAATAATTATTCATGATTTCCATCTGTTTAAAGTAATTAAAGCAGATGAAATTTGACCCACTAACTTCAAGATTTTATTTTTGTTTTTTCTCTAGCAAAGGATAGTAGCAATTCCCTTGAAGCCAATTTCTTGCACAACTATAAAGAACTGAACACTTCAAAGTGCATTTCAAACTGCAATATATATACTGAATTTTTTGGCAACATAGTGGTAAATTGCACACCAAAGTACCTGAAGTTTCACTAACCAACAGATAATGAAGCTATTTAACAGAGAAATTAACTCATTCAGTTTTTCTCCTGATTGTTATCTTAAGAATGCTTCTACTTGGTTTGGAACTGTACAACTGTATTACACTCATATTTACCAACATTGTATTCACACAAGAAACTATGCTAATGAAAATTCTGTATTGAGGAGGCTCCAAAACAGCAGTTAATGCAATTTTTGGCAACAGTAAGTCCTAGTGATAATCAGGCCAAAAAGTTATCTGTGTTTCTGTAACATCAGAGAAATGGAGATATCCTCAATCTTCAAGATCACAATCAACTCAACCATCTGCACTGTAATAACAGAGTTTTCTTAGAACCAGATTTAAATTGTTTCTCAAAGAGCTATAAACAACCTCTGCTTCCATTCAATCCAGACATGCATCAATCCTCTGAATACCTCATTTGCATGTAACATTATGTAAAATGATCTTGTTATTATGCTTTTTAAAACAGATTGGACTGAGCTTAGACATAGTTTGAGCAGACATGAGTGGGTATGGTGTTTTTCTTCTTGAACTAAAATAATGCCAAACAGTACCAGGAGTCATAGAATTATTATGTGGTTGCATTAACTATGTTGTATTGCTCTCTGTAAAGCCCCCCCAAAAAATTTTGCCATGAACCTGTACAGAGTTTTCAAAATACAGGGTGGAACAACCATGAGCAAAAATGTTGACACTGCCATCTTTTCTTCATGGAGAGCAAAAACCTTTGGGCTTGATAGAGGGCATTCTGTGGGAGGTAAATGAGGTTGGAAGAAATGGTACAGGAGAGGGTTTTTTCTAGTTTAACACATCTGTGCCAACAGGCCCCGAGAAAAGATGGAGATAGTGAATGTGAGAACATCTTTTGAGTCAAGACATTTCTGTGGCATCTATTTGCCTCCTATCTCTTTCTTATTTTACTGAATGCTGCTACTTACCATGGGGCAGAGAGGGAGAAGCAAACACCACTTTTGATGGACCAATGAGTTGAAGTTTAACAAATTATCCTTAAATTAGTCCAATAATTACAAATGTTCAAAAACATGTCAAGCAATTGTGATTAATATTGAATTCCCTTCCCTTCTTTTCTCACATTGAAACAAACAACTGAACTATTATGTACTTAGCAAAATGTTGCATTCAACTAAATCTGAAACGTTTCCTTTTCATCCATTTATTTCAAATCTGGGACTTGACTTCACGACTGGTCCAACTGATCCATTTTTTCCTTTTGATTTTTTTCATATCTGAGAAAGTTCAAAGCTTTGCACAGCTTTGCACTTTTCTATATTCTCCTGTGTACTACACTTGTGTGTATTAATCCTTCATCTTGAATACGAAATCTTTATTTCAACCTTCAATAACTTGTAACTTTTCCAAAACTTTCTATGTAGATTTCTCCAGGCTCATGTTCCTCATCTTGGAACAGCATATTGTATTGTTTATCTAAAATATTTCCATGAACTCTTAACTAAATTGCAGCAATCTTGTTAAGGAGGTAGTTTCCTTATCTTTTTGTATGGTGCTAAGGAGCATTTCCTACACCAATCTCACTGTGTAATTTCTCACTGAGCACTGAGTAGTCAACACAACTTCTAAAACAGTTACTTCCCCCTAGCATTTAGAAATATTTAGAAACAGCTGCCTTTTAGATTAAATAGATCTATTATTTAATAATTCTCAGAAATGCCCCTCAGAAGATTAGAAAAGGAAGTGTAGAAGGTTATTTAACACACTCTGCTTAGAGAATTTAGATAGCTGACTGTAATTATCCAAATTGGAATTCAGCCAGGAGATGAAGGCTAATAACAATCTTCTGTGAAAAATACTATGCAATCTTTCAGGACCAGACATGCCAGCTACATCTCATCTGAAACGCGGCAACTGCAAGAGCTCAGTGTCTCTACCATTTTGCTTGGAATAGTAGCTTAGTTCAAATTCCAGAAAGTGTTTCCAACAGAAACAGCACCATTTCCTACAATTCCAGTAATGTATTTTTAAGTCAGCTATTAAAGTACCAAACAGCCTCATTGTACCTCAAAAGCACTATGAAAAGCGCTCTGATTTAGAAAATATTTATGGTTCTTCTGTGTAGCATACAAGGCAGCATATACAAGCAGCTTTTCTCCAGTGGTTTTTGGTCTTTGGTTAAAGCTGTCATACAGGAGAAGGAAATTCTGGGTATAGATCCATTAATCAGAAAAAGTAATCTTTTTAAGTTCAGTCACTGTTAACACGCAAAAATCTTTTGACAAGGCTCACTGCCAAAAGCTATTAAAAATAATTTACCACAGGACAGATGGAAAGACCATTTTATGAACTTAAAGATGTTAAAATATAAGACACAGAATAGGGCTCAATGATCACTTGCTTAGATGACGAATCAAAAGTGAACTTTCCACTTTTGGATCAGTGATAGGATCAGTTTTCCTCACATTTTTATCCTCAACAGAGTAAGGAGTATGCAGGGAAATCTGTAAGACTGGCACTGTTAAGATCTTCTGGGTAATCAAATGATGCACCAGTGTCAAGATACTCCAGAATGTCCTTACGTAATGAATGGGTGTGCAAACGCATAAGTAGGCAAGTTTTAGAGATTAATATGCATATAGGAAAATATAACTAAATGATATCTGCATGATGCTGAACTTGGAACTCAGAGTTTTGACCTCAGACATGTCACTGGAATTTCTTTGAAATTACTGACTTCATGTTCCATGGCACTTCCACAATCAGGAAGAGTAAGACAGTGAGAGTGAAACAACCACTCCAGAAAACACTGATGTACCCCTATCTTGAGCACTGCCTGGAGTTCTAATCTCCTTATGTCAAGAAAGACAGAATGATAGTAAAGATACAGAGATGGGCAAATAGCTGATCTTGGAACTGAAGTAGTTGCTTCATCAGCAAAAATTAAAATTCCAGGTCTCTTTTTGGAGAAGGTGGCAGTCTGGAAAGAAGGTATCAGAGGGGTATATTTCTCCCTTTCACTCAGGATATTTTCTTTGAGTTTTGTCTGTCATTGCTGTGGGAACCTTAGAGAGATAGATTTCATTCTCCCAGCAAACCACAAAGGCAAAAGTGCTAGAGGATATTCTGTTTCCTTGAAAGGCTACTGTCATATGTGAAAGTTGCTCTACAGGCACAGTTGTGTGCCCTGGCTGGTGCACAGAGATTGTGCTTGGAGCCAGAGCAAGGCTGGTATGTCTAAGTCATCCAACCTAAGCAATCTCTGCAGAGCAAATACTGTCTAGCTTTTCAGGTGGTTATAGCCTGGACAAACTGGGGAACATTTTCATGGGGGGAATAAAAAAAACATTGAAAAAAACCTCTCCAAGAGAATCTTAAGGACTCTGTTCTAAAGTTGGCAGATAACAGAGTTTCTACATTACAGAATTTGTAAGTTAGAGTCCAGACAATGACCTTTCTCTCATATTATCCTCTAGTTCCTCCTCCATTCAGTGCAGAAGAATTTAACACAGCAACACAGTATTAGGGCAGCAAAACGATAATTTCTGTAGTTTTTGTTGGTTGTGGTTTTTTTGCCATGTCAAGTCAATAAGAAATTTCTTCTATGATAATATCTCATTATCATATTAAAAATGGTTGATTGTATGTGTTTAGTCATAATTTACTAGAAAGGTGACTCAAAGAGACTGAAAAATGGAGGTTAAGTTAAACTTGTAAGCATCACTGGCTGCCTCTATATTTGCACAGATAATGCTACATTTTTCTTCAAATAATTTTTTTGTCACTGCTGCATGGATGGATGCTAAGTGGATGTCTAGAAGAACATATAGCATTGCTACAGTTCAGCATTTCCAACACAAATTTCCTTTTTCCCACCTTTCAAGAATTTATTGCATTGTGACAGATTAGACAGATAAAGAAGCTTTCAGCAGAATCACAATACAGGTAATTAAGGGTCTGTCAGCATTTCCATTATGAACTCCATTTAGTATTAAGGGCTTAGCATTTTTCCATCATTTCAGAAAATGTCAAGCTGAAAGCTGGCATGCAGATTAGCAGCCTGGATGCAAATTTGTTTACACAAAATATTTAAATATGCTCAGCTGTTTTAGATTTAGAGATCAGCCAGAAACTTTAAACTCTCAGGGCTTCTCATGTGTTTCTGCCAAATCCTAGACCAAATCAGTTAAAAAAAGTGATTGGTTAATAAACTGTTGACTCATTGTCTTCTAAAATTTTGATATTATTTACTTTAAGCTTTAAAAAGGATTTTAGATTTTTGGTCATCTTGCAACTGTAGTCTTCCTCCTGCCATCTTTATTAATGAATGATGAATTAAAACAGGATTTGAAAACTATAATAAAACCTGATATTAATCTTACAGTCTGAAACATTTGTTTTGTCGACTCATTTAACTACCCTCATAAGACAGTGAACAGAAATGGACCAGAGCCTGTAAGGTTTTTGAGAGTGTCAGTAACTTAGCCACTTAGCTCTACTACCATTTTAGGGTACTGGCAAAAAGAATCTGGTGGAGTTCACCTGTTATAGCTTTTCAGTTTCATCAGTTCAGTCCCATGCATGGTATAAACATTTTTGTAGAGCTGTCACATCCTAAATAACTCCTCTGTATTGAAATGATATTTTGCTTTTTAGTATCAATCTGCTCTGTTCTGCTAAAAGTTGATAACAAAGCTTCTCTTCAGTTCAGTGGGGACAAGCTCTGAAATAATCTACCGGTAAATATTTCAGTAAGGTTATAATTGCATGGATGATCACTCTTTTTCAAAAGCACACTTCTCACTTGCTAAGTCAGAGGCTTTGAATGGGAAAACTTAGAGCCACCAAGAAGTGTGAAATAGAAACACTGTTAGGAACATTAATTGAGCCATCAAGAGAAATTAAATAGAAAAATAGTATTGTCAGGTAGGAAAAAAAAAAAGACACTAAGATTGCAAAATAGGGAAATTCAAGTAAATAATGGGTATATTTATAAAACTGATAAGAGATGGGAAAAGAGAAAAAATCAATGATGCAACTTCTAAAAAGTGCACAATCATCCAAGTGTGCCAGACAAAGAATATGAATGTTGCCCAGAGCAACCTGTGAATTAAAGGCACAAAAAAAGTATGGCACAAAAGAGATAGTGCAAATAAATTTTATGCACATGAAGCATGGAGGAAGCAGACGAGGACAAGAAGTTGATCGAATAAATATATCCATATCAGTTTGGCCAGAGGATGTTTACCTACAGGACACTGTCTGCTGGCTTAATAATGCAAAATATTAAAACTTGTAAGAATGAAGAAAACATTCTTCAGAAAGCACCTCAACATTAGAGTGCAGTTATGTTTTCAGAAGTGATGATTCAATGCTCACTGTATTGGATACAATATTCTAAAATAAACTATCCATTTTCAGTACAGTTACCTCAGATTTATCATAAATTCTAGGAGGTAATTCATGTTTTCTAAATAATTACGGTGGTTCTGATGAGCAGATTCTCTCCTTAGTTGGTATCTGTGGCACACTCTGACTCTCAGATTAGACATTTGTGTTAACTCAGCTGTCAATGGATTTCAAAGAGGTGACAAACACAGGAGGCCCCAAAGGGAGCAATTTGGAACAGTACCTTTCACAAGTCAGATACACAGCAAACTCTCCTGACTTCATTGGAATACACAGAGTCAATGGGAAAGAGCACATAACAGTATACCTACAAACCTAGCCCTGTTTTATCGTATGTGATTTTTTTCATTTTCTATTTAATTATTTTATTAATCTACAATATTATGTAGAATCCAGAGTCCCAACAAGTCATTTGTGGTCATCCCAGAACAATGATATTAGTAAAGGATACAGGAGTAATATTAGATCTTTAATATTTATCTTACCATGGCACATGAACAATTTAACTGTATACATTAGAGCTTGAAAAATCAAGAAGATGTATCTTGGATTTCCAAAATACATAAAGTATTCAAATTTTAACTATCTGATTCTATACTGTTTATTTGTACACAAATAAGTGTAAGAATAAGTTGCTATTATGTTTTGAACTTTTTTCAAAAATGTGTTTTGAAGTTTTCTTGTTTGGGGTGAATGGGTGTTATTTTGGTTACCAAAAAATAATCAGGTAGACAGGCACAATATACTGAAGAATGAAAAGAAATATAACTGAAAAACCACTCTTCCAATCTTGCTTTCTTGCAGATGATATAAAATCCAAAGAACTTCCTGAAAAAGTTAGTAAGTCTAATCTATGACTGTAAAGCTGGGAGGATATTTCATTTCCTAGCATATTACCCTTACATGATTATTACTTTGGGCCAAAAAAGGACTTTACAAATGACATGGAAACTGAAGAGAACTTTCTATATTTTACTGCAAGCTTTATGTTTTTGGGACTTCTCCAGTGGTACTTGTGGAGTGGGAAGAGAATTTGGGAAGGGAGCCCAGAAATACAGAGGAGGCTGAATAAATTCGGAAAAATTACAGGAGCTAGTTGATGAGTTAGATTTGAGTGTAGTAAAAATATATAGATAGAGCTTAGGAGATTGGTGGGGGTTTTTATGGGTATCTTAATTTAAAAGCAGCTGAAAATAGTGTAGAAACTCATACAAATTTCAATGGCCTGCAATTGTAGTACTAGAAAGATTTAGGAATTTTGAAGCATATCCTTAGGAAAGTTATGGAGGTAGGTATGCAAGAGTCAGCAATGACATTGAATGTGTTCTATATTAAACATTGATTCTGTTTCTATAGCAGATAAATTTTCGCTTTTGAATCATAAATTTTTCAGTATGTTTTCAAAAAGACTGTGTCTTATAGGGTTGATTGGTGCAGCTTTCCACTGCTGACAATGCAAATGCCAATATACTTCAATATATTATACTGATACAAATTCTCTAATCAGATGAGAACTTTTGTGAGCACTATATTGATGCAAAGATTGCTCTTTTATTATGAATTATTAAGAATACTTATTTCTTCTCTTGTGGTCATTAAAACTGCCATGTCATGCATGGCACTCATCACCCAGCAGTTCTGGGTTAACAGTTGGACTTGATGGTCTTTGAGGTCTTTGCCGACCCAACCAGTTCTGCCATTCTATGCAACAAGCATTACTCAAGTCAGTAGGAGTGGTATAACTGAAGTGTCAGCACAGACATATTCAAGGGAAATCACAGAAGATGAGCACAGTCATGAACCAGGCATAGTTCTTCTTGACAGAGGACACGGTTACAGTTGCCTGCTACCAGATGTGCTGGTGCGTCTTTGTTCCAGCATGGATCTTGACATGCAAGAAAAAGCATCTATTACCACAAAGCCAATGGACATGATTATGTGAGGAGGCCAAAGACCTATTCTTTTCTTCCCCCAGTCTTTGTTTAACCAGGTAGGCTTTCCAAAAGTTAGGATTTGGACCTTTGTTTTCCACTATATTTCAGTTCTTGTGATTTTGACTCAGAATATTAGATGTCTTTAAACTAAGGCATCTTAGTTTAAAGATAGTTGGCAAAAACAAAGAAGGTGTTAGAAAATAAATGCAATAAAACTAACATGGAAACTTCCCACTTTTTGTGCTTTGGTTTTACTAGCTAAGTCAGCATTTTCAAATGTAGCTACATACTGGAATATATGATAATCTGATACAAGTAAAACCAACTTGCATTTATGATTAAATTTGAATCATTCTAAACTGCAACCTATTTTCTTAAGTCCTCCTAGTTCCTCTGCAGCCATTAGCAGCATTGTGCAAATTCCAAAATATTTTACTGGAAAACAAAAAATTAATATGAAATTTTGAAACCAGGCTAAAAAAGTTGCTGTAATTCAGCATATGTCCTGACAAAAACAGGACTATTCTGGGGTTTAAGGACTACACCTGACATTGTATTAGCACACTGTCATTACACTGAATCCAGTGGACTCATCCTGAGAACTGCTGATGTGACCATCAATGAAATGAAAGAGCATTTTCTGACCATATCCAAATATATAATTTATTTTCCCTTAATCATAAACAATTTACTTTTTGTAATCTTTAGGTTTATAATGCAATAAGAGTTTTCCAAAGACCATTTCTAATGAAAATATCTAGCATA
Source organism: Corvus kubaryi (assembly GCF_017639235.1). NCBI lineage: Eukaryota > Metazoa > Chordata > Aves > Passeriformes > Corvidae > Corvus > Corvus kubaryi. The sequence goes on from NW_024581127.1 coordinate 21,118,765, forward strand.
TACTGTGAAATACATGGCTTTTATTATAATTAATATTTATCAGTCAAATGAAATATACGTACAGAAAATTGTAATTCAAAATTCAGCATGAAAAGAAACAGGCAAATCTACTCACAGATTTTATTCTGGACTCTCCTTTTGCCTTCAGTGGGCTCAAACAAAAGGCAGTTTAGAGGCTCTTTTTATATCCTGTTTTATAACTTCTATTTACCTTTGGATCAAAGCTGATACACAGAAGCAAAAATGCAACTGTTATTGTAGGCTTTTAAAAGAATACTTTTAATTAGACTAAGCTTCAGTTCCCAAATAAAACTGCACAGCAATCAAGAAAGCTAACTATAGTAGACTGTGAAGTTTTCGTTCTGGGTCAGATCAAATAGTGGAGGAAAGGTTTTGTAATTCAAGTAGTTCCATCTCAGTGCTATGTTCAATGAGAATATCTATACTTTGCATTTATGTGGTTCATTTTCACTAAGAACTCCAAACTACACTTGCAGGTATCTGCTTGCTGGGTTTGAAACCAGCTCTATGAGGAGATAATGATGGCAGAGGGTTCATTTTAACTGCCAGGGAATACAGACACTTCTGATAGGTCAGCCTCTTCAAATGATAATACTAGTATTAAAATAAACCAGAAAATAGCACAGAAATGTTCATTTTTTGCTATACTTAAAGGTGATTAGAGGTTTTCAATATACTAAAAACAGTTTATAGAAACTATATTTGGTAAAAAAATCACTAAATCAGTAGGAATAAATATGTCAGTCAATTCGTAATATGCTAGGATCAGTTTTTAATTACTGATTTTAGTAACTAGTGTTTTTTCTTCTCATCAAGCTTTCCTCCTAACATGTACTCCTAGCTATCACTACTATCACTCTTCTTTTGTTAGTGAAATCAATTATGCGTTATAGTAGAACTTCCTTCTCAGATTGGGAATACACAATAAATTAAGAGATAATAGATAACTTAGGAAGTACATAAGTTTCAAGTTGTTACCTGTTCCTTTGTAAGCTAGCAACGCAGTCTGTTGAATTTCTTCATACAAAACGAAATATGTGGATATAATTTCTACACATGCATATTATATATTATCAGTCATTTCTGCCTATAGCCGCTGGACTCTTTCAGTTCTATTACAAAGACAGTCTGTGTTATTTACAGGCCTTGTAGGGCGAGAATTCATCACTCCAGGAATGCTTCTGTGGTTAAGTTACTTACAGTTATTTTCACTATTTCTATGATACAATGCAAATATGACACATGACACTATGATGCATTTTTTAGAATCCAAGGGAAAATGGGCAGTCCATCTCTCTATCAATGCTGGCTGCATCCCATCTTGTTGTTCGACAACACAGCTCTATGAGACGACCAGCCCTGCTGGAATCCCTTGTTTGCCATTTTCCAGTACCCCAGGGCTCACTCGTTATGAGTAACACTGTTCCTATATCTATAAACTTATCCAACTAAGATTTCAGACCCTGGGAAGGACATGATGAATTCCCACCATTTCCTTTTTTGACATTTACAGCAGTACTCAGCATCTGTAATGCTGAAATTATGAAGCCGTAGTAAATCTTACACGTTCTGTGAGAACAAAGCAATGCAACAATGAATGTCAATCTGCCCAGGAAAGGTAAACAACTGAATGTAAACAAGTACAAAGGTAAATGGTGTGTCAGTGTGTATATGTGTATTTTAAATAATCTTCCTTATAATCCAATATCCTTCACCATTCTACTTCCCAGAAGAAAAGCTGGATACTGGGAAGGAGATCTTCAACATTTTCTAATACAACTAGGTTTTTTTTTTTATAAAAAGGAGGGTGAAAAGTGGTACATTACGTATCACACCCTGTTCTATTTAGGTCCAAGATAATTGCCAAAGATTGCCCCTCGAATTTTAGATAAAGGCAAATATTGTCTCTTTTTTTTTTTTTTTTTTTTTAGAGAAATTGTACCATTTCATTGACAAGGAAACATTCTTCTGTAAAGTTGTTTGAAAGGCACATGTCTAAAACTTGTAAGAGTTCTGCAATAAACCCTAGCATGGAAATTACATATACTATGTATTATGAGGTAAGGTTTATAGCCTTGCAATAATTACTTTTATCAGATGCCTCTCTGGTTTGTGATGTAAATATTGCTTCTTCAAATATCTCACAGAGTAAGAACTGTCTTAAAATTATCAGGATCTAAAGAAAAAACAAAACTTAGACCAAGTTGTCTGTTCTCTGACTGCTCTTTCCTGGAAATTGCTTTGTAGAAACTGGTAAGCTAATTTCCCACAAAGACTTTGTTCTATCCTTTCAACCTTAACTATTATGGTCAGAAATACAAGCTGAATAATATGCATCAGCAAGAAGTTGAAGCTGTCACAACCCCATGGAATTAGATTTGAAGTTTCCTATTAGTGGAAAAGGAAAAAAAAAACCAAACTAATTTTACAGCAGATCAAAAAGCCTTTGTTATCCCTACCACTCTGATTTATCAGATTCTGTAGAAATTAACATTTTATATATTTTTAAAATTTATTTTATAGATGCTTTCCTTTTACTTATACTCTCTCTGTCTCAGTATCATAATGATGGACTCACTCAGCCTTGCTTCAGAGATGCTAAGATGTTGCCCAGACTCCTACTAGAGCCACCTGAAATTATAAATATTCAATACCTCTGAAAATCAGACAGTGTCTAAGACACTAATTGGTTTAAAAAGGAGGGACACAAGGCTATCTTATTCTTCATAACATTTTCTCTGAAAAGCTGTTACAATCAGGAAAATTGAGCCATCCCCACAGGATATTTCAAAACTTTTACAATTTATCTGATCAAGAATGTGCTTTTCTTTCTTGTTACTAGATACATGTGCATTCAGTGGTTTAAAATCTCAAGTTTTGTGGGTTGACTTTCATAGCACATCAACAACAATTTTATTACAAGTGTTCATAAAAACCAGTGCTTTCAGCCAGATGAAGAGCGTAAAGAATGGAGGATGCATATGAATGCCATGGTATGGAACAGTGAAGGAAGGCAAGGCAAGGCAAGGGAAAAGGGCCAGCAGAATAAGAGAGAACAGACAAATGACTGGAACAGAGGCCAGTCCATGCCTTTTCAAATGTGATGGTTCAACAGCAGCCTGTATCTTAGGAGACCCAAAACTGCTGGCTGTTGAAATCCAGGATGTGCTAGTCACTCCACTTGCTGTTTTCTCCAATCCTTCACTAGACCACTGCTAATTGTCACAGCGTGAGATAAAGGGCACTAAGCTAGATGGGCAATTGATCCTGCTAGACTGATTGCTCAAAAACACCCCCTCCATACAAACAAACAAGGAAACAACCGCAGGTAGATTACAAGTTTCTGCTATGTGTCTGCACAGAAGTCTTGGAAAATGAGGGATTCTAAAACACATCCACAAATTCTTTAGGTTTCATGGCCTGGTGCTTGCAAATTGAGATGTTGATAATGGAGTTGAAGCTACACCCTGTCCCTCCCCATCCTGTATGGCTGCCTGGAGTGCCTAGTCTCTCGTAGAGGAAAGGGCTGGTTGTGCTTAGGGAGTGAGGGGCTATTTCTGCGTGGCAGCCAATCAAACCAATCAACCGACCACCCTAGTGCTGCCTTAGACTTGTCAACCAGAGACGTGCAGGATTCACCGAGATAAAGTAAGCAAAGCCAAAGGATAGAAGACTGTGTCAGAAGGACTGCCCGGAGGCGCGGTCACCTCAGACGGCTGCGGGGCCGGTGCGATGCCGCCTCCCGGCGCGAATGGAGGCAGCCGGCGGGCAGTCGCCGCTCCGAGCCAGCTCCGCCTTGAGACGGCTGCCTCTCACAATTAAAAGCGGAAAGCGAAGGTGGGGCTCTCCTGTGCTCTTTGCGAGTCCCGAGTGGCACCGGCAGGGAAGGGAGAAACGGTCCCTGCTGGTGCTGCTGGGAGGGGTCGTGTGCTTCTTCACTGCTGCCCTGCAGGAGAGGAGGCGGAGGAACGGAGCGCTAAGCGGGGGCACAGCGGTGCCTCCTTTTAGCCCTGAGAAAGGCGCGGGTGAGAGAGGGTAACTTTGCCTGAAACCCTGAAGAACTGCTTAGCCTGAAAAAACGGTGAGTCGCGGTGCCCAGCCCGCTGAGCACAGCGAGCCCTGTGTCACCTGCGGGGGCTTGTGGCAGAGGTACCCTAGAGGAGGTGAGCGTGTGCGGAGGAGTTGGAAGAAGGACGACGCTGTCCCTGCTCCAGTCAGTGTGTCCCTGCCCCCCTGCACGAGTACATACACACAAACACACGAATTTACCCAACACACAAACACACACGCACACAGGCAGCACCGGCATCGACCATCTGGAAATGAGGAAACCTGAACCTGCTGTTACTCCCCCCACCATTGCCGCTTCGGGGACAGAGCCAGCACCTCGCTGCGCTCACCCGTGCCCCACTGAGGAAAGCCTCCGCCAGTAATCCCATACCCATTTTCGGCAACACCATAAATCAAGTGACTGGGAAGGAAGCGGTGGGGAGGGGCTGACAGAGCATTAAAGGAGCGGGATTGAGGTTGGAATGGGGGAGAAGGGAGATTGCAGAGGTGGCTAAAAGAAGCAGGGCATGCTTTGTCCCTGCTAAATACTCCCTCATGCCAGGTACACATCACTAGAAATGGGAATGCTTTTCACTTTCTCATCACTTCTTCTGTCAATGAGCCGTTTAAAATCTCAGTGCTTCATCTCCCTTTCATTTTGAAAGCTGCCCTTGTTCCGCTTGTCACAATTGCAAGAGGGGAACAGAGGAACAACAGCAGCGGCAAAGCTTCATTTTAGTCAGGCAGACAAAAGTCGACCTTGGTGCTCTCTCTCTTGGGAGCCACAGCCAAAGAGAAGAGATGGAGGAGTCTTGTGGAATCTGGTCATTTTGCTTGATTTCCTCTGATTTGCCTCCACTAACAGATCGCAATTTTTTTTGTTTGTTTGGGTTTTGGTTTGGTTTGGGGATTTTTTTGTTTGTTTGTTTTGGCTTGGTTTTTTTGGGGTTTTTTTGGGTTTTTTTTTGGTTTTTGTTTTGTTGTTTTGGGTTTTTTTTTTGTGGAGGCAAAGCTCACTGATGCTGCCTAATTTTTTTCCCCTCTCTTATGCCTTCTTCTGCCCTTTCTGTAAGGGAGTTGGCCAGTGGAGTTTTCCACTCCCTACTCCTCCAAACTTGGTTTGTATCTCCTGTGCCTCAATGCTGCTTCTCATTCCTCCCATGGTGTGGGGTGGGGGAGAAGGGGAGGGAGCTTTCCTGAGCGTCTCGTTCGTCTAAAGGGAAGAGCACAGGATTCATCACCCCCTGTAGCTGACCAGGAATCACTCTGCTTGGCCTTTTCTAAAGGCTGGATCGTGGATGTGTTTGCTTGTTTTAATGTCTTTCATGGTTTCTCACAGTTTTCACTGGTGCCATTTCTTTGCTTTTTTACTCCATGCCTATTGAAGGAAGATTTTGTTGGAGATTGTTCCATGGCATAATGGGATTTTGTGTAAGCAACATTTTCATTGAAAAATGAACAATTCCTCTTTACTTAGTTCTTCCTATCACCCCTTCCTCAGCAGTTCTGACAATTTCCTTTCTTCCATCTTCTCCTGCTTTCTTCTCCCTTTTCTAACCCCTTTCAAGTATTGTTGAAGGTTCCAAAGAAGCATGAATTTATAGACAAATGCAAAGGATTTTTTTTGGCCTATATTAATACATGCAAGGAATGTTTAATTATTCAGATATGAACATGGTTTCTTAAGCATCCTGGGATAGTTTGGCACCTGTAATGTTAGGAGAGCTGTGGAACAAGACCGGGGAAATGATAACAGGACAATGACAAAAATAGGTAGAGCCTGAGAGGCAGATATCAAGCAAAGCTGTGGAAGTGGTCTGGATGACAGAAATGACAGCAACAGTTTGGGTGTTATGATGTGGTGCTGGACTGTTCAGTAGAAGTGCTTAATCAAGGGAGGATATAGGCTAGAGCTTGCAGAGATGGGGTGTGGTAAAAAGGCCTTGCCAGGCAATGGTAGAGCAGATGTAGGATCTGGAGAGTCATCTTGGTCCCAGCATCTGGAATGTTTTACGTGGGCAGGTACTCATTCATCGTTTGCCTCTGCTTTCTGCGGGCAGGAGCTCCCTGTGTTGACATAATGGGAATGTAAATCGAAGTAAAATGCTTTCATTCACGGGAGTGGAGAGAGAACTAAATATAAACGCCCAGAATAGATGCAGTGCTGCAGTGAGTGTAAGCCAGCTCTGTGAAGCTTGGCTGCCTAAAGGAACCCGCATCCAGAATGTAAAATCTCACCTCCTGGGTCGGCAGCTTCTGGAAGAACCGCCCCAGTCCAAAGGAAGTCTATGGAAGGTGCCAGGATCGGCACCGGGGAAGCTTAGGCCCTGACAATGGGAAGGAGGAGAAACGTCCAGTTTCGCAAAGCCCATTTTTTCTCTGTTTCTTGGGCTGTTTCTGATGTTTCATCCCAGCTTTTGCCCTTAGTGCCCAGCGTTCTTTCCTTACCCCACCCCCGAGGGCAAGCGGCGGCTGTCAACAGGTGCCGGGGAAGCCGCTCCGCTGCGCGGCCGCGCCAGCGCGTCCCTCGGTCGGATGCTGCCGCCCCGCGACTCGCGCTCACAACGCAGCTGCCTCGGAGCCGCGCCGGAGCCCCCGCTCGCCCCCGCACCGCGCCCGCGGGGCCCCGCGCAGCGCAGGGCGCGCCTGGCCGGCATCCAGCCCGGGGCTGGCACCCCGCACCGTAAAAGCGCTAATGGCAGAAGGCTGAACCGTGGGAAAGAAATGCCCCAAAAGACCCGGGTCGGTGCCGATTGCAAACCGTCTCCAGACCGGGGCAGAGCGCCGGGAGCGGCTCCCTCCAATAGATGCAAACAGAGAGAAGCTGTATGTAATTAAAATGTGCATAAACGTCGCAGGCAACCCCTTTCCCCTTGGATACCCCCCGTCAGGATAACGCGGGATGAGGTAAAAGCCCTCCACACCCTCCCCGTGAAATGCGAATTGCCTTTTCTACGCGATGCAAATGGGGGGAAAAGCAGCTGCAAAGCTCTACAATAAACTGTTTCATCCAAGCCAGAGCCAGCTCAGGAAGGCACGCCTTTGAATGCCACCCCCACAAGACACCTCCTTCCCACCCGTGCAGGCAACCTCTGTAGGCGATAACCAAGTCTAAAAACTCGGAGAGGATCGATAATGTCTACTAAATATTCTGGGAGTGTATGAGTGTGGCGGGGAGGAGGGATGAGGATGAGGAGGGGGATAAAAGTTGATTAATCGGATATTAATCACTGGCCACAAACAAGGGGAGATTATTTCGGGTAGGCAGCCGACTGTGGGGAGTTGCAGAATAGATCCTTTTACTGAAGGCACGCGTGATGGGATCGGCACTTCACTGTTTAGCGATGCCTGGGTAATTCTGCAGGTGCACATTATTCAAGCCACATATTTCTTCTTTTCTCTATGTGTAGCATTTCCCTTAACTGTCTGCAAGCACAGACTTGGTGGCGATATTTATGCTGCTAACTAGACATTTCCTTTTTGCTCTCCTTTCATGAACACAGAAGCAAGAAGAAAGAAAAATAGCCCCTGCCCCGAAAAAAATAAAAAAAAAATAGAGACAAAAACCACCACCCAAATCCCCTCACATACATCAGAGAAAAGGGACCAAGGGAGGGAAGAGAAAAGGTGTCAGTCTTTGCACCCAGCGACAGACCATGCCTTCAAGGCTGAATTACCAACGCACCTTTCCGACAGCCTGGGAGCCCTGCATGCATACAGACAGCTGAGCGTGAAGCGCATTTCGGGCTGTGAGACGGCTACGCATACGCTGGGCTTCGCCGTAACTTTCTCCACGCAACGGGTTAAACTAATAAGTGCATCGATACAGGCATTCCCGCAAAAAGCCCACTGCTCGACCGATAAACCAGAACTGTAGGTAATCCCCCCACACACCCCGCACTACCATCATCGTCACCTTAAAAAAGTGAAGCAGTGGGATTTGTTTGAACATACACTAGTTAGAGGCTATATCAACCAACTCACGTCTCCGTTTGAGGATACTGCAAGAATATTTATTGAGCCCCAGCTCACTCACTGCATTGAACGCCAGCCCTGGCAAGCAAATACATTTCCTATCTCCGAAGAGAGCTCTGAATCAACTCCTTCTTTCCTCCCCGCTTTAGCAGTCATTTATATATTTCCATTGCAAAGTACCCAGGGCAAAAATATAAAATAAGAGATGAATATATTTTGAAATACACCTTAGTATAAGGCGAGAGCTTGCAACGCCCTGACCGAAAGCAAATGGACCCCTAAAAATATACCACTCAAATACTACCCTACCTTTCACACACGAAACCATCAATAAAAAGACGAGGTTCCAAAATGTAAATCCACTTTTAATCTCCATTTTCTTCACCAGGATGAAGTCCAGCCGGCCACATTTAGTACATCCCCTTTCCCAAAAGTCTGCTAATTTCGATTCCTTTGCACGGATTTCCCCTCTGCAGATCCCTTTCATATTATTCTTGAGAGCTCCTAATTCCTGTTCCTCGGCCAGGCGCAGCGGAGTTGTTGCTGTTGATGGTGCGCGGTCACAGCTCGGAGTGAATGGTGTTTCTGGGATACCACAGCAACCTTGACGAGGACTCAACCATCTCTCCAACGGGGGCACAAAGTCTCAGCTACTCTCGATCGTGTCTTTTCCTCCCCCCACCCCCCCCCCCGCTACCCCAACTCCCTGCACAGCCGAAACCCACCACAATCCTGGCTCCTCACAGCATCCACCGGGAGCCACGGGAGAGCACCTCAACGCTCAGACTCTCTCTCCAATAAACTCCAAACAGTATTTGCAATTGAGACTCTCCCCCCACCCCCTTATTCCCTCAGGAGGATCAGTTCTGCCTGGGAGAACGGCTCGGGAGATAACGGAGTGGCGGGGTCCCCCCGCCGCCCGGAGGAGCCTGGGGCGGCCGGCGCGGCGGGGCTCGCCCATCCCGCCGCTGCTCGCGGTAGCAGTCACAGCCTCGTTATTAACCACGCACGTGTGGTGCTCGGGGCTGCCATGGCCACACCGGCTCGCACACACCGGCTCGCCCGCGCCTTCGGGCACAGACCGCGCGGCAGCGTGTGCGGCCCCCAGGGATGCGCAGGCTGATCGCTCTGCACGGGGACATTAATTACAGGCCGGGCGCCGCGGGGGAGCTGCGGGGACAGCCCTGCTCCCCGTGCGCGCAGCTGAGGGGGCTCCTTGCCGCGGC